>NC_031498.1:18810836-18973776 GCF_000237925.1 Schistosoma mansoni | reverse complement strand
TCAGTCAAGGAAGAAGCATTAGCATTTTGTGAATTTATTAAGAATTTGGATGGTTCATCAATTGACAATCCGGAACCAACAACACTAGCAAGTTTATTTGCTGGAACACATGAAGCTCAACCCCCAGTATCAACACCAATTAATGTTGTTGAATTAATTAATTTACCATATGAATTAAGACATTCTGTTAAAGAACCACCCAAATTACTCTGTGATAAACATTCTTTGACTGATTCAGAGAGTTTACCACGTATAACTAAGTCAAATGCAGCTAAAAAGCAAGAAAAGGTAACTATCTATGGTCTTTCCATAAAATAACTATCTTAAGATAAAAATATTTAGCACCACTAACCGTTTTAGAACTGTTTAAAAGGACACCAACTTCAATGCTTTTTCTCATTTATAAGAGTACTGATCCAAGGCTCTTACAAAAAAAGGCCTTGTATTTTAATTTCCCCAAATCGTTTTAAAAAAAATCAAGTCATATAAGTCTTTAACTCCCAAATATATTAGGATTTATCAGTACACGGTTGTGGATATTGTTAAGTTTTAATTGAGATCATGAGCCGGTCAATGTTAGACCAGCATTGAAAACCCGAAAACACTGGGCGCTTATTTCGTCTTATCGTAGGACTCAGCAGTGCACACCCACAATCCCGCACGCAGGATTTGAACCCAAGACATGTGTTATCGCACTCCTAACTTCTAGACCAGTGAGATTTAGAAACTGTTCACAATGCGAGAAATCCTCCACTTATTTTTATGAACAACAACAGTATAAACAAGTTCTAGTCCATTTACTTGGCTTTTAACTACGCCTTCTGTGTTTAGTCTAGTGAAGTTAAATACTAAGTTCTTTAGTAGACAAGAGTCAAATTCGGTTCGACTTAATTTGGTTTGAGCGGTTGAATATTGGCACAAAAAGGTGAGGTTCAAAGACAATTTCATAAACCTACACCTGATAAATTAGTTCTATTAACAAGAAACAACACAGTGTTAATAAACTCTTACTTATTGATGATTGTACCCTAGTGTTATATACTTTATTCCACGAATTAAACTGAGTCGGTAATACAGAAGGCCATTCTTAGATTACATTGAATGATATATGATCCATACTGTAAGTTAAATGAGGTTGAAATTCCATGAATCTCAAATTTTGAAAAAAACTAGTGAGTGATAACACGACCATTCAAGATACCTAGGTCATGGGGTTCTATTGCTTATGGAATCATCTACAACCCTAGATTACAAGTATTTAAAGAACCTTAATCAAGATCCCTACATTTGTTGACATAGGTCAGTTAATTGGTCGGTGAAACCACTATAGTGTTGGGTGTTCACGAAGTTTAAGAGTTTCAAATAATGGTTATATTATCTATCTCGTACCCCTAACTTTTCAATGGTTCTACTATCAGCTCATTGAGAATACGGTAATCAAATAGATTACAATCTTAGCTAACCAAAAGAGAGTAGTCCAACCAACTGTTGGCTGTTTGTTGATCTGACTAGCCTCAAATCACAAAAGTTCAAATTGCTCAATTATTTGTACTAACAATCCATATAATATGAAAATAAACTTTCGAGGAATGAATGATACAGTCAGATGAAATCTGACCGCGAAAAATAGAAAGTCTTTATTTCACCAACCAATTCTGGCGATTGGTGTCAGTAATTGTTACCAACTCAGTTTTTTCTTAGTGTTAAACATCCAGAATCTACACTGGTGTCAGTAATGGTGTCTAATGGTTCACTTAATTTGATCTCAGTATTTTTCTTCTTAATGGAAACTCCAATGAAACTTTATAATTGGGTTGGAACTAACTGCTATTTACATCTTACATTTCTTTAATATCAGTATAAATGAAATCCTAAAAATAAACAGGGAGCTTCAGAAGGCTACTAAGTTTTCTGCACTATAAATATAAATATAAGTTGAATGATGAAATAATACCATTTAAATGAAGCGCTTCTTGGTTGGGAACAACAATCCATGATAGTCCGGTAAAATTAACGCTGATCGGTCAACATATAAACTATATAGTTTATTAAAACCAAACAGTATAAATAGAGTGAAAGTTCTGTATTCCGAGCCCAAAACGGATTAAATAAATAAACTTAAGTAATCCATAAATTAATTTACTAAGATTGGGACAAGTTGTATCGACTAAATAAAAATGGAAAGAGGGTGAAGACTAGGAGATATCGAAAGTAATTGTCAGTTAACAACATGTAAGTATGACGGATGTATTCAATAGGTACATTACGTATATTTAACCAACGCTAAGAGTATTTTACCTATTTTCTTTCGATTATTAACTAATAATCCAGAATTTTGAAAGATTACATTATGGTGCATGGTTTATCCCACCCAAACAATGGAAAGTTGTCAAAGATAATGGTGCGAATACGATACACAATAAAAGTGAATTTGACAGTGTTAAAACTAAATCATATAAGGAACTAATAGAAAGCTTAAATGGGAAAATGAAAGAGACACATGGATACGATGCCTTTATGGAATTTATACAGAATAAAAATAAACGTATACCGAAGGTGAGAAAAGAAGCATCTGATTTTAGTATTCATACATTATAACAGTCTATGTAAAGTTTGAGCTTTATGGTTAGATTATTCATTGAGTTGGGAAATAACTTCGACCGGTAAATTTCTCGGTGTTAATCAAGTTTTCTTTTTCCTTGGTGAAATGTCACAGTCAAGTAAATATAATTGAACGTCACCATGAGTAGACTGAGTGAGTCAGTCAAACCAAACACTTTCCACAGCATGAAGTTGTCTTGACTTGTCTTTAACTTGTTTTGCCTTATAAGAAATAAGAATTTATTATGAAGAGAATACGGTTTGATGTCTCAAGATGGGAGTAAAGCGTTCAAATCTATCAATACTTGATATGCAGTAGTGAAATTAATACATGATTGGTCGTTGAACGTGAACAAATAGCTACAGATTACTGACTACAAAATATATGATTTCTTTTCCTCTTATTAATCGCTACTCCGCATTCACTGAGAGTGACCGCTTGTGATTGTGTTGAATAAAGTATTATCTAGTCTATACTCTGGTTCTCTATTCTGGGTCGTGAATCCTGGATCTGATAAGACGTGGCTAGTCTCATTATCGTATTAACATATTATCGTAAAATACTTGGGTGAAAGAAATATTTTGAAAATCCGTTATATCAGTACTAGAAAGTTTAAACTTGTATTTTAAGAAAATCGCATAAAACTGGGTCACATATTTACCTATTTGTTTGTCCAAGGCAAGAACAACAAATTTATCACAATAACATAAAATCATTTGTTTCATATTTTCTTTTCAGCTGCTTTCAATCCAAACATCATTGTAGTAATCATTAAAAATGTGGTGTACATACATATTATCAGACAAATTCTCATCAATAAAGATTAATGTAAAAAGTAATGAGTATGGGATAGTTAGAAGAGATGCTCGTATAGTTCAATATCTAAACGCTGAATATATGAATATTCTAGAATGAAAATTAAGTAGATAGAAACAGAACTCTTAAGAAATGAAATGAAAGATTATAGTTATATAATATTTAAAATATAAGATAAATTTGACTGAGTACAAGCCAGATAAGAAGTAAGAAATTATAATTAGTGTCATGGAAAAAATAGGTTACGTAAAGAACATTTTAAAATCAGGTTACAATGACGAAACAAGATTGACACCTGCATCTTTCTGGGTGTATAAGTCTGATTACATTCTTCCTCTTTAATGTCTCACATCAAGTCGGCGCCCAAATACTGTTAAACTATTAGATCAAATTTAAATGAAAGTTCTTATATACCAGTTATGGGAACTGATTCAGTAAAAAAAGGAGTAAATTCAATGCCCTCTGTTTCTTAATTATGTTGACAGTGGACACGTCATAAATTCATTCAAGATAATTAACAAATATTATTTAAAATATAAACATTCAACCATCTGAACACCTGAAAGATGTCAAGAATATTCGGGGTTTGACAACGCTCTGTCCGTAGCACTTTTATAATCGAGGATCTCAAATTCAATCAAACTAGGAATCAGAAATGGACGAACTCAAATATATATTTGGAGGATAGTCGATACGTTGGGAAGTATGTAATCAATAGGGCTGCGTAGCATGGCGTACCCGATAGTGATCTGGTGTGTATGCTTGATATATCGTCTTCAGCTAGGGTGTGTCCAGTAAAACTAATGAGAGTAGCACCAATGTCAAAGACTGGCAGAACTATTTATTTTGAGGATTTATTTACTGCTACAATCACTTATAACTTATCCATACTGATTACACTTTTCATTAGTCTTCATCGATGAGAATTTGTCTGAAACTATGACATAAAGTATGCACAAGACATTTTCAATGACTACTATAATGACATTTTAGTTGCAAGCAGCTGGAAAGAAACTGTGAAATAAATGAGTTCGTGTTGTCGTAATATACTCACTGCTATTGCTTTATTTAAATTCATCAATCGAGAAAACTTGTATAAAGTAATCGATTTTTGATATCTCGTACCCGTCTTACAATAAAATTGACCACTCAAAGGCTTAAATTAACTTCAAGAAGAACATTCCCCATTGCGAAGTTGATATCACTGTACACAACGCTATGCTCAATAACGCAAATGAAAGTAGGCAAATATCCGTCATATGTTGCCTCCAAATGCATATATCATTTCAAATGTACATGCAAAAGTATGAAAATTGGGCGGACATAAAGACGACTATCTACTCATTTTAATGAGCATATTCAATAAAACCTGCACCTTCAGCAGCTTATTACCTATAAGATACGGAGCATAACGTGGATTGAATAAAATCATACAACGTTACAAATAAACAATCTAATTCCATGTTATTAAAATCCTCAGGAGCCATGGCAATTTGAAGGCTTGAACCCTGAGTTTTGTATTCAAAAAGAGTTATTGGTTAACTTTCGACTGCCTTGTTAATATTTAGTAAGTTGATTTAATACATCCACTTCCTCTGCCTAAACTTCCAAGAAATGTCATATAATCCAGTAGAATGAGCTTAACATTCTAAAATTTACTTAGCCGATTATCGAAATCTTTTAGAACTTAATTTTCAACTTCTTTCACATCACACACAACATGAATTGATTCACAATTCAATTTCAACATTATACTACTAGTTAGAAACAATCTAGCATCTGAACTTTTATGTAGTTGAAGTGAGGGCAATAAAATGAAACAAATTCATTGTATTCTGTTAATATTGTTTTTGCCTTGCTCAAGTTCGTGAAGTGAGCCAATTGTATAAATGGCAAAGAAAAAGAGTAAGGACATTTCGACCAATCAGCATGCGCCACAATCTGATCATTTCGTCCAATCAGCATACGCCACTAAGACATAGATGACTGGCAGATAGCTTTAAACTCTAATTGGATGATTATCTGCGTTGTTGTTTAAACTCTGGAAACGACAAATTAACGGTTATCAAAACCCCAAATAAGCCTTTTTTCTGTATACAGATGAGACTTGGATCAAAGCTTTTACCCATATTTTGAACGTCCTCTCTAATGTTAAACTTCGTGTGTTTAAGTAGTCTGGCGTCATAGAAAGTCGATAACAAGTGTTTAAGTTGAATGCCTGTCACTATACAACACTTTTAATCTACTTGGAGATAGTATATGAATAACTGATTATTGTTTCCTATTCTTTTCACGCTTTTTAGTTTATGAAATTGCAATAAAGTAACTTGAAAACTGTAAATCGGTCGAAAATCGTTTACCGAATTGAAATTCTCTTCATTTTCGAGACTGAATTAGTGTTTTTCAGCTTTATTACTGAGAAGGTCAACCAATGTTCAGAGATTTCTAACAAAGACAAATATTATATATTCAAAACACTAGTCATAAATTAGTCTATTTGATTTCTTAAAAGGCCTAAATCAAAACCCCTATTTAACGTAGTTATAATATAATATTCAGATATTCTCTGCTCGTTTATTCTAATGTTGTAAATATGAAAAAAATCAGTGATGTTTATTAAATCAGAACGATATGAACTCGTTTCATTTACTTAACATTTTTATTGGTTGCTAACTGTTCAAAAGTATCTTTGCATCGAAAAGTTTACTCAGTTAGATTGGATCATTGGTAAAATATTGCGCGAAAATTAACCCTCTGATTTAAACTTAAATTAGTTGTTAAGCCACAAGTGACCAAACACGTTGATTAGATCATCCACTAGCCAAATACAAAAACCATGTCGCACACAGTGCGGTAAGACCAGTGTTAATAAACCCGTCATTTTCGATACCTTTAAGAACAACGGAAATAAATCTTACAAAATATGGATTGCTTACCTACTTATAGAACTTTTTTTAAAGCTAACAGTGTCTAACGCTACTTAGTGTTAATGTTAGTATAGCAGGTCTTTAACTTAGCTATTTTCGTCACAGATGATAAACACATTGTCCATGTATTCCTGGTATAAATGAAACCTACTAGTAGTTGGTCAGTGAACAGTATCTTCCAGCCTCTCCATAAAACAGTATGCTAGGAGATAAGTCAGTATTGATTGAATCACAACAATACCAAGTTGCTTAAAAAATTCTCCATTGGATTTGAATTCCTCATTGAAGCGACAAAGTGGCAGTAGCTCTTTTAAGTAGTTTTGGGATGCCTATGTCAGGGTAGTTATGATCAACCTGAAGAAACTGTTCTTCGATGGACGATCGTTAGATTTCATTTGCACAAGCTATAAACGGAAGCTTTTACCAACTTAGACGAAGAAAGATAACTCGAAATATAAAACAACTAACTAGATGGGAAATATCCGACCAATAATAATTGCTTGAAAAAATCCCAAATAATCATATTCACATTATATACCGGATTCATAAATTGAGTTCAAGAAAAAACTGGGTAATAACTACCATCAAACTCTCTTTAAATACCAGTCAGTCAGTCAGCTACAATGTAGGACCAGACACATTTATGCATCGGTCCAAGTTGCCATACCTTGTGAGCACAACAAGATGAACACCGGATTCATAGTTAATTCAGTATGGGTAATATATAAAAGAATAGTTGTATATAAAGATATAGTATAGGAAGGAAGTTATGAAGCAATTTTAATCTCAAGGTTTAAGGGAAGATAAAGAGTGTATACACCTACGCCATTGTGATCGATTCAGAGCCATGTCACCTAGAGTCTCCAACCAGGGCTGTGGTAACGCATTTCTCCTGACCATTCTTTAACCGTATTTTGATAAGGGCCTGGATTTATTTTTTACAAAAAATAACGTAGTCAGTTTTAAAAGCTTTTAGAAAAGAGTAACAATAAGCAGGGATAAGACGCAGGCAAAGCAATTTGAATTTCACGGAAGGCGTTAGATAGAGTTGATGGAGGTAATAATAACTTCAAGAATACTACTATAAGAGGAATAAAAGAAGAATATTTTAGGTTTAGACTAAAAGTTTCGATCGAATGTCCCTAAAGCCTATAAACAATATGAAAATAAAATCTAAGTGATATATATATATATACATTTGGGAAGTCATCCCAAATCTCAGTCACACGATAAGGACATTTGGTGACTTCTTTTTTTTGTACTTTTAATGTGCCCACATAATTATGTGCACTGAGTGACAGCATTGTCAAAACCACTCCATTAAACGGTGATTTAAAAAAATAAATTGACTGATATACAAACTTCCCATAAAACTCGATATCATGCATCAGAAACATTCATAATTCGGATTTGGTCTCAGTTTATTAATTATTACCTATGAGTTGTCACTCTTGGTATCACTATGCAAACAAACTTACATAACTGAAGCTAAGTTGGTGAGCTTTTTTTAACGTCATCGTCGACTCAACTGTTAATTTATTCGAAGTCAATCAAATTTACACTTAGGTGTAAAACACCTCTTATGAATATAGAACTACCTTATACCCATTCACATCAACAAGGTATCACAACTAAAACAGAGTATTACTAACCACTTGTAGAAATTGACCGATAGATCTAGCAGATTCTGCTACACTGATCCCGACTCATCTTATTAGATACGAATTGCTGAAACATTAAGGACCAAAATTATATTTCATTAAAAAGAACAGACTTATAAAAACTAAAAACTCATAAATAACTTTGTACAATGAAATGTATTAAAAATTCAAAGCTCCCCCCTTGCTTGAAGATAAGCTGCTGCTTCAGGATCATGCTTGTGCATATTACTTTTAATCAAGCTGATATAATCTCTTTTTTCAGTACAACCACGACATTCTAGCCCCCATCTCTCTATGATCTTCTTAAGATCCTTCACTTTGGACTTTTCAAAGTTGAACTCCTTAAAATCTATGACTTTTTCTGACAGGGAAAATTAGGTAGAACAAAGCACTTACCGTATCTAAGATCACAGATTTGAGAGTCTATTTTGAACAGCTTTTCACAAACCTTTTCCACAGGCATCTTCCATGAAATTGGGTCAACTAGACTATTAAGAATATTCGCCGCGGATGTTTTAAGGCCGCCAACGTAATAACACTACGGGTTTTAAGGACAAATAATATGGCTTACGAAACTATTGTCCTTTCCAACTGAAGATTCACACCTTTTCATGAATGCATCTCTGATTTTCGCTGGTGAATTGAAATCACTAGGCTCAAGTGACTGGATGAAGGAGCCGACGAACTTTATGCACACTACGGAAATAAAAAATTTACTAAATTAAGTTACCTTCGCAATTTGATGGGTCATATTTCTTCGTATGTATAATATTTAAAGAGGTTGTAAGAATCAGAATACAGAAAATGACAGACATATCCATGTAGAAACAGTAATCAAATTATCACGTACACTTGTCACGTCTCTTATTGGACAAAACCTAATGCTCTAGAACAATCAAACAAATTCTATAAATTAATTAGGGCGTCTCGATAAACAAAAGACTCCTCCAATGATAATTAAATCAGTTGTAAATTTTGTGAACAATTTTCACAGTGAAAATAGAAAGTGATATTTTTTCTATTCACTTAGAACTTCATCAGGCTTCACTCCAATAGTCAGTCAGTCAGCTACCATGTAGGACCAGGCACATTTATGCATCGATCCAAGTTGCCATACCTCGTGAGCACAACAAGATGAACACCGAATTTATAGAAGTACTTAATTTAGTTGTGATAATATATAAAAGAAAGGTTGTATATAAGGACATATATGAAGCAATTTTAATCTCAAGGTTTAAGGGAAGATAAAGAGTGTATACACCTGGGACAGTGTTTCGCGCACTAGAATCGTTGGCCATGGCGACATTTGAGGAAGAAGCCGAAAGAGGAAGTTTAGTGTTGAAATTTGAGGTGGGGGGAATAATAGGAATTGAAGAAGTAGATTGATTATGAATGCAGTGATCTTGAGTGCTGTCGGAGGTATGAGGGCAGCTATCGCTTCCCGGTTGCCCACACCTTGGAAGGGTTCTTCTGGGGGCACCTGAAAAGGAGATCGGATTAGGAGTGGTCTTAATGACCTGAGAGCTTGACCGCAGTGCCCAAGGTACAACTGCTTGAAGTCGGTCACACACGACCTTTTTGTGGGTAATCTTTGTGTTAGCTCCGTACTTGTTGGGACCTTACCGCCGGAGACGGACATCCGTGGGATAAGGCGAGGTGTGCATTTTTAGGGTCGACCTTTTCTAACTCCACCCCTCCTTATGGGAAGGCAGCATCGCTGTTATGCTGACTGTCTGAAGGGAACACGTTACTCTCGTCACACCTCTGTACAGTCAGCAGTGCGACTTCGCTTTCAGACCTTGGGTTTGCTGCTTTTAGTCTTACCGCTATTCAGCCGACCTGTCTGGCATGGTAGGACTCTGAGGAACGATTGTTCCAGCCAGTATAGCTCGATCAGTTCATCACGACAGGCAAGCCTGAGCACCACGTCAAGGTAACAGCAACGGTGACGAGCCCATGTGCACCATTGGTTTAGAATCAGGGTTTTCTAACTCCCCTGGGTGGACCCTCCGTGTCCACCAACCCGATTAAGGTGCCGTACATTCGCTTTTCGTCCTCTCAATTTCGTATACAACACCCCCACCGCGAGAAGTCAGTGAGTAGGACTTCCTAGGCAGAGGTTATATGCGCGTGGCCATATGAAAGCATTTCGAGAGGGGGAGTGGACTCTCCCTACTCTCGGCTTTACCAGGGCATTTGGGGGAATCACTAATAACAAAAACATTGCCCAGTAAATGTGTTATGAGGCTAAAGATGCTTTGTATTCAAAGTTGTACAGTGAAGTAATATCCTTCGTGGAAATATTAGTTACCAACGTTCCTATTTAACATTATCATTAATCGCATTTAAGTAGCACACAATCGTCGGAGTATTTGCATTTCTTAATAAGCGTCAGACAAAGTCAATAATGACTTTATGAACTAATAATATTTCGACTGATAGTTCTTGATGGTTTCTCGATTTAATCTTATGCTACAGCGCATTGATATAAGTGGTTGCTGGAGGTGACGTGCACATATCCTAACCATTTCAGTCGGTAAAAGTCTGAAATGTCATCAACCAATTTACCTGGTACATTACGTTCAATCTCATGTCATCATTAATCAACGATTAGTTTAATAATTCACAGCTACTGCTCAGGAGACAATTATGGTTAGACAGAACCAAACTCATTTACTAGACATGTATGTAAGCCACACTGTAATTGTGATACTACTAAGTTAACCAAACTGACGCTTGTGAGGCAGAGTTTGATTCAGGGATTTGGTGATTGGAAGTTGGACGTCTTAACATAAAGTTCGCGATGTAAATCTGGTTTTAGCTGGACAGTTATCAGTGGAATTCGATAATACAGTTGAAAGTGAGCCAGTTATGATTGTGTTGCCGGATGCTCATACACAACAGATGACTCAGTTCATGCACTTCGGTTTATGTCGGCAGTGTTTAGCATCAGAGAGAGTACCATACTATCGAGACATAAAATAGCTGTCAAAAATATATCAACCATAACCAAATAATGAGTGGTTACTCATTATAAAATAGCTTAAGAGCTTTTATACCAAGAGCTCGTGATTTAACACAGGACTAAGTTTACTCTTATACAAATGAATGACATGAAAGTAAATTCCCCCTAATTGCCCTTGTATAGACGAAAGTGTAGAGTCCGCTCTTCCCTTCAAATGCTTCCATATGACTACGCGTATGTAACCAGTCAGTAAAGTCCTACGTAGACAAACACGATAATAAGAAAATGCAGATTTATCGTGTGACGACAGGTGTACTGTGCCAACAAAAAAGCGAACACCTCCCTACATGGTTAGGAGATGGTACCGTCAAGACGATACGCAGCTCGGTTCTATCACGTCTGACCAATAGAAGCCATGTAGTAGACAGAAACAAGTCATTTAAAGTTATTTATCGTATTTATATTAGTTTTTCTTATGGGGTTCGACCTCTTCTCTTACACACAGGAATTTGAACTACCAATCCAACTCTTTACATTCATAAAAAATTTGTAACACCTTTATCTCCCTCCCTGGCCTGAATAATTTACTTTATTTATTATCATTTCCCATACACTTTGTTCGTTTAATTTTCTTTACACCCTCCCACCCATTTTTTCCCAAATAGATGTTTCATTGTCTGAGCACCTCTCACCACATAACCCCATAGTTTTTGTGAAGGTTATCTCAGTATCTATATCTCTCAAGTCATTGTCTTAATTCTCACTATGAAAAAATGGATGCAAATTTTAAGCATTCTTATCAACTTTGCAGGCGTGGTCATTTTGCTTAACTCGTGCCTCCTCATGTTAAACGTGTTATTTTATCCCCAGCCCAAAAGTGTTCTTCACAAGTACTAAACATCCTATTGCTTATTGTCACCACAGGACCAATAAGTGTAGACAATGACATGGCTTCTATGTAAGATCTTATGGATTAGGTATTCACATAATGACAAATCTGTGATTTCGGGATAAGGTCTATTATTATAGCAGTAAAGATAAGTGTACTAATACTAAAGTGGACCATAATTCTATAAACTCCGAAATTTATTAAGACAGATCTTCTAAATAGTTCGGTCAATTTTGGTAAGCTGAAATGAACCTAGAACATAAGTTGAAGCTTAGTGTATGCCATATTAATTCAACACTAAGCAGTCCATTTCCGGAGATAGAGGCAGGAGTCAGTATACCTAAGCTCTACAGAATAAGACAAATGATGGATTCCTAAAAAGTTCCGACAAGCAACCCCTAAAATCTTTTCTGGTTTCCAACGAGTAGAAAACCTACTGTTGAAAATTCATATAAACTGAGTTAATCTAGAATATATGTACGTTTATTAACAGCTGTCTACGCAAAATACTTTGGATCCGTTAGTCAGACACTATCAGCGACAACCGACTGTACGAGAGAGTATTCCAGT
Organism: Schistosoma mansoni; assembly: GCF_000237925.1. Taxonomy (NCBI): domain Eukaryota; kingdom Metazoa; phylum Platyhelminthes; class Trematoda; order Strigeidida; family Schistosomatidae; genus Schistosoma; species Schistosoma mansoni. The sequence goes on along the minus strand of NC_031498.1, from coordinate 18,961,346 downwards.
GGAGGAAGAAATCAGGAAGAAGTGCTGGAAGTCGATAGGACACACACTGAGGAAAGCACCCAACCGCGTCACAAGGCAAGCCCTCACATGGAGTCCTAAATGCCAAGGAAGAAGAGGAAGACCAAAGAACACATTACGCCGAGGAACAGAGACAGAGATGAGAAAAATGAACGAAAATTGGAAAAAACTGGTTAAGGAAGGCCCAGGATAGAGTGGGTTGGAGAAGGCTGGTCGGCGGCCCATGCTCCATTGCGGGTAACAGGCGTAAGTTAGTAAATAAGTCTTCAGCTCTATTGATATTATTGAAAGACAACTCACCAAAGCGAAAATCAACGAGCGGTGAGAAAAACGGTGAGAAAAAATTGCACCTATGGATTTTCACATTCTCGTATTTCCGAGCGGAAAGATCTCTACACTACTACGGGCTGCACAGTTAGGTGTTTCACAGAAACAAAGGTATACCATGTAAATCCTTACAGTCTACCGAATAGAGTAACGGTCCTCAAAAATGTGGTGGTCGCGGTAAGCCTTGACGTCATCGCCATCTCAGAAATGCTCTGACTTTGGAAGCAGACTAAACAATGGAAGAGTTTAAGTCTCCCTGTGCTTTCGAAGCACGTCAGTTACTTGAGCTGTCACAACGGTAGCGACGATTTTGTGACATATGAATTGCTACAGTTCCGGTTGAAATGTAAGTGGCGAAACATCGAATTCGTTGTTGTTTACACTAGCCCTGAAAGTGTTAAGGACTTCCTCAAATATGATATGAAATTCTAATCAGGTAGGTGTGGAAGCCTTATAGTGTGAAACTTCAACCCACCGTCTATGAACTGGGCAAACATAGATATAGGATCATCAGGAGCACCGTTTCATCACAAATTTTAGAACAAACAATAACCCTAGCTATAGACTCGGACGCACAGTTGATGCTCAAGGTATTAACCCTTTGAAAGCGAATCTACGACCACTCTTGATTACCCAGAAATGACCACAATCAAGCATTCACGCACGTTCAGAGGTCTGGTAAGTCCTTATTTTCGCTTTATACCGAATTATATTCCTCTCACGAAACCCCTAACAGACCAACTTCGTGGAATTGCAAATATCAAAAATTGAGACGACGACTCGAAGAAAGTATTCTCCACAGTTTAGTTAAATGCCGCAGTAGTAAGTATGTTCGCACACCAAGACATCATGGCACTTATTATCATCGCTGTTGATACATCCGGCTCGGTAATCGGCTGAGTCATACAATAGTCGGTAGGTGAAACCTAGCAGCCTATGTGATAGTTTGTGATACGGTTGCGAGACACTGAATCAAAGTATAACTATTTTGGCAGCGAACTCCCAGCTATGTATCGTGAAATATAGTGCTTTTAATATTCCACTATCGAACATAAACTTCTTACAGTTCCCCCAGGCCCGTTTTCAGACATGCAATCCTCTCGAGAGTCATAACAACCAAACTACATCTCACAGTTTGCTTCAGATATTCAACATATTTCTGGTGCAAACAATGTATTTGAAGACGCTTTGTGTCGCATAATTTCCCCGAACAGTTTTCACGGTATCACCCCTGTTAAACAGTCTCAGATTCAAAAAGAGGGCACATCTCCAGCACGAGTTATTTTTGACAGCCAAGACAATGTGACTCAAACATATGAGAACAGGTGAGTAAAATTTACGATGTGAAATGTCTAAAGTTATGGGTTATCCAGGAGCATGGAAACATTATAGATGCAACGTTTTAAAATGTTGCACCAACTTGCGCATCTAGGTGTTCGACCAGCCACCAAGCTTATTGCAGAATAATTTGGTTGGCCTGGTATGAATAAAGGTGTAAACTGCGAGAAATCTAAGGCTACTAGACACAACAAATGTCTCTTGGGACCCGACGCAATTCCTGACTCCTTTCAACCATTTCCATCTTGCTTTGGTAAAACCCTTACAAGATCCAAGTGGATATTCTTATCTCTTTACGTGTGTAATCCTGTTCATCCCACCAACCCCTGGAACCTCTATAAGAAGGACCATACAAAGTCCTCCATCTAGAACCCTAGTACAATATCACCGATAAGAACGAAACTAAAAATGACAACAACATAGACTATATAAAAGCTGTGTACTTAGAAGGGGGCTCTATTTCGACTTTCCCATCAAACAGTCGAGTAAAGCAACTCTACAATGATTAGCCAAAACGACGAGCTGTACAAGAACTGTAAGGTTTCCAGAACAATTAAACGATCATTGCACGTGGGTCATTTTTTAAGTTTCCGTTTCACTGCGTTTTTCATGTCCTTCAGCCATTTAGTTGCTATGATAATTACAAGTATTGGGATCAATGTGCTAACTAATGATTCACGAAATACTGCAATATACAGCACGTAGGACTAGATAAGCATAAACGGACGTATTGTATTTGAAATGCGTAACCAGTAGGCAATCCACTACAAAAGAATCATTAGTCCATGCAAATACGAAACTGACATTTTTACATGCCTACACGTGCGTATACATTATTATTTAAAAGAACCAAAACAGGAACTGTCGTCGAATTTTTTCCACTGTTGCATGGAAAAGGATTTTTCTCATGTTCCTCTTGCTTTCGCAAGTACGAGTGTTTTTCGATATGCACATACACTTTCATTCTTTCTTCTTGAGTTATTGGGAAGATCACAAATAATACGATGAATCGGAATATTCGTTCCACATCACTCGCCACTATGTTGTACTGAGTGGTTTCTTATGATAATGAAAGCCAATCAGATACTGCTGATCACAGTGAGCTATCAGGAGAGTATTTGCCATCCAAAAGCTCGCTGCGTTTAGTCTTCTAGCCGATTATTTCTTAGGTTCATCACCACCACAGTAGAAGGGGAAGTAAGTTGTATCGCGTTAGTACATCCCTAAAATAAAGATCTGCCAGTCTTCGACATGGGTGCTTACCTCATTAGTATTACTGGATACGCCCTAGCTGGAGACGGTAGAACACTCAAACTTACCAGATCACCATCGGGTACGTCGTGCAACACAGCCCTGGTGACAACCAGTCAGCTTAGATCATATACTTCCCGACCATCCTTCAAATATGTCTTCGAATTCGTTCACCCCTGACTTCTAGTATGACTGAATTTCGGAACCTTGATTATAAAAAGTGTTACGGACAAGGCGTTATCAAGCCATGAATACCTGAGGCATATATATCCTCTTTCTAAAAACATGGCAATGTTTCCTATCACAGGTACATTTCACAGAGGTGTGATAGAGTGGCTCTACTCTCATTGTCAGCAGTGGTCAAGTACATTTCAGTATTTTACCCTTATCATGAAGACTGGTCACATGTCCGATTTAATTAGCTCTTTAAACTCAGTTTATGGCAAAAGACATGCTTAGGCTAGTCACTAAACTTTTCTACATATTTCAAAGAAGTCTGTCTTAAAAAGAGGTAGGTGTTGGTATAGGTTCAAAGAAACTTAAGTGAAAATATTTCTGCAGTTTCAAGGCTCCCATCTTACTGGAGGCAATCGAAAACAAAAATTCTCTCCTGTGTACAGATAGACTTAAAAAAACCTAACCACAGTCCATAAGTAATTGATGAGAACTTCAAATCGGAAACGTCCTCGTTATCATTATTTTCAAGATAATTTAAGGGGACAACCTCAAATCTAAAACCAGTTAGTTGCTATCTAATTACAGAACTGCTCATCGAATCGTTCACCATCGTAAGTATTGAACTGAAAATAGAGTTTCAGCTCATGTTGGAACATTTGGAAAGTTTTATAAACTGAGATAACCCTATTCTTCAGCCCCTCTCAATCTAGAACGGACTGTAGACACATTTTCTACTCCTTAAGAGTAGTCAAATGCTGGAGTTTGTTTCCGACCGAACTAGTGTTAGCGAATTCCTAGGAGTTTTTTTAAGAGAGAACTTGACATATTATTGAGGACTAAGGACAGTATCTCGCTATAATTTACGATGTTTTCTCCTCTCTTTTATCGTTAAATGTACCTTGTTTCTTACCTGGGGCATCGATGATCCACTGATACTAGATACGGAAGCCCGTTAAACGAAAGCTTCTATTCCATCCATAACCATCTGAACCATTTGAAACTTACTGATAAATTTATCTCCCAGCCGAAAAGCTCATTTCTTTATGCAGCTTCTCTTCGACAAGCCAAAACTGGAGTTTCCCAACTGCTAAGTCCTAATGGCCCGAGTCATAACGACGGTGATGCCGCTAACCTCTCGGCCGAACAATAATCTCGGATATTTCAACCGACCCACATCAAATATACTGATGAAAGCTTCATTTGCAACTTCATAGGACAATCCCGAAGTGAACCTGAGCGCTGACTTGGTGTTCCAGAAACTGCAGCACCTAAGAAAAGATGCTTCTCCTGGTCCGGATATGGTTCATCCTGCTTCACTGAGGGAAGCAGCTTCAATCCTGGCAACACCGCTTAGTGTAATGTTCCCACACTCGCTAAGCCGAGGCAAACTACCGGAAATTTGGAAGCTGGCTCACATCACACCAATTTTCAAAGGAGGTTGACGCAGCGAACCTCCAAGTTACCTGCCAGCTGTTCTTCTCTCTATACCTTCAAAAATTATGGGGTCCCTGATATACGACGGTACACATGACTACTTAAATTTCTCTTCACCCCAACAGCATGGTTTCAGGAAGGGACACTCTTGTATAATCAACCTGCTGACTGCGGTGGACAGATGGACAAGCAAGGGGAAGGTTGACATCATTTACTTTGATTTCTCAAAAGCTTTTGATTGGGTTAACCATATATATCTCATCAATAAGCTCAAAAGATTGGACATCAAACCACCTCTGATTGACTGACTCACTTTCTCTCAGGCTATGGAATGTCCTAGTGGGGTCTCCCAGGGTTCATTACTAGGACCTCTTCTCTTCTTGGTTCATGTAAACGATCTTCCTCAACAGGCATCGTCTGACTTATTACTTTTTGCTGATGATGTGGAACTCTGGAGAGAGATACACAATCAAGAGGATATATTGGCACTTCAGGAGGATCTAACTCGACTTCAAAGTTACGGCAGACCAACAGAAACTTTTAACACTTCAAAGTGTAAAGTATTCCATCCGCGACATATTGCAGACTACATTTACAACTTTCGAAACTCCTCTCTAGAAGTATACCAGGTCGAAAAAGTTTTAGGAGTGTTGGTACCCTATGATTTGAAGTCTTACAATAACTGTAACAAAAATGCCTTTCAAGCAAACCCTGCACTAGTAACACTGAGGCGCATTTTTGGCCAGTTTGACGGAAGAACTTTCCATACAATCTTCAACAGTTTTATTCATCCCTATTTAGAGCAAGAAAACATAGTATTTCCTCTCTCACACCAAAAGGATCAGGACACTCTGGAGCGTATCCAACGGCGAGCCGCGAAATCAATTCGGGGACTGGAATTCAAACCTTATGAGGAGCGCCTCCAATCACTTAACCTTTACCCATTAGAGTACAGGAGTCTCAGAGGTGGCCTTTTTATGACTTACAGTATCCTTAACACTTCTGGTCATCCCCTTAAACACCCAACTAAGCTTAGTCCCAATACAAACCAAAGGGGTAACACCCAGAAACTGGAGACCTAACATAGCAGAGCGAACTGTAGACACAACTTCTACTCCTTAAGAGTTGTCAAATGCTGTAATTCTCTGCCGACTGAGCTAGTCCAGGTGACTTCCCAGGAGTCCTTTAAGCGGAAGCTTGACCTATTCTTAAGGACTAAGGATAACATCTTATTATGATTTACTAATTTCTTTTTTTCCTATTATCGTCAATATATCTAGTTTCCTGCCTGGAAGTATTGACGATCCACTGCCACTAGACACGGAATCCTGTTAAGCGAAAGCTTCTTCTATTCCGTCCATAACCATTTGAACCATTTGAACTTCACGATAACACGTTCAACCTTGTGTTGGGGATGTAGTATGTTAGACGTGGTACACTTACTAATCCCTTGACCTTGGATGTGATATGACTAAGGTCACTCACGTTATATTTGACGTCGATGGTCTTATTTTGGATACAGAATCCATATACACTGAGTTCACATCAAATTTTCTCAGTGGATATAATTTACAGTTCGATTATAACATAAAAAAGCTAATGATGGGAAGAAAACCTCATGAAGCCGGTGAAATACTTCTAAAACACTATAATTTGCCACTAAATGCTGATGAATTTATTCAAAAGCAGTCGGAGTACATTACTCCAGAAAGATGGGAGAGTGTTCAATGTTTACCAGGTGCAGAGGAACTTATTTTTCATCTTGCTTCACATAATATTCCTATGGCCCTGGCTACTGGTTGTTGCAGTTATGAACTTGATCAGAAAATGAAAAACCATCGGGATATAATGACTAAAGTCTCTCATTCTGTTTGCTCGGGTGACGATCCTACTGTAAGTTTGTGACCAAACAGAAATGTGATGTGCCCGTTTAATTTTCCAGAATGTTGTGACTCTACGATCTAATAACTTAATTTTCGGCCAATAGGTAACGGCTTCGCTTTGCGTTTCGCCCTATAAACGACGAGTACAAATGTGATATACCAGGGTAGTAACGATTATGTAGTCAAACTCATCCATTCCTGCTTTAGTTTCTTATCTTTTTCCTGTTCCATCCCCCTTGATTTTTACTTATGTTATACGTAGCAATGTCAGAAAGCTTCGAAGCTTGTATCCGTTTCTAGTATACCGAGCCAAACTTCTTGAATACGTATAAATTTCTCAGAAATTCCCTCTGAGATAAGAATTTGTGTTACTCCTTTCGTGGTATCCTTGTGTATGTGTTTAGTCTTTTAAGTGAGTATATCGATGGAGCAGGCACCACTCCCTTCAACGGCAAATTCTTGGAGTCAATTTAATAACACAATGGGAAGATCTACACATCACGACTATACTCTTCATTCATAGCTCTGAACTCTTCTATCGTGTCTTATGTTGTAATGACCTGGTTGGAAAAATAATAAGGGATGCATATATTTCTTAGTCATTTAATAGTTCATTTTTTAATTTGATAACATTGCCTCTCTGACGCTTAGTGAACCTATTTAGTCTAACTTTGCGAGTCATCAGTGGCCTACTGCTCTGCAACAATAACCAAATGACAATAGTCTCCAAGTCATCATTGTAAATAAGAATTGATGACAAATGCTTTCCGATTCTTTTATTACCGCCCTTTATTTATCCTATATGCATAGAGACACTGTTACAGTAATGTGTTGGCCATGTCTTAGACCAGCTTAACAAGATGTCAGGATTCACCTGGATTTCTCGTGCATCGTCATTCCAATTTCTCGTAATATTTTGACATTATCGGGGTGAAGTAGCACTGAAAACTGAGTAAAACTTCGAGGCTCATTAACATAGGATCAATAAAAGCCTACTTTTGTTATCTGTGGTACTTTATCAAGTATGAGTTTCCAAAAGTTACTTCAGAATTAATTCGTACTCTCATCAACAAAAACTCGTTGATCTACCGATAAGTGGTTTGCAATCGGTTCTGAGCCTATGAACTTACTGTTCGTGTACTCTCAGACATCCTACTCCGAAAGCCCCAATGTCAGCTCCAAAATAGTTGCTAAACTATCGAATCACGTCAGATTTTTTATATATTGTAAGGGAAATAAATTGATCTTGATAAGTTCGACATCAAACAGTAGTTTAGAAACACTTGTGATATCGTTTTCAGCCTCTGAATGTTTTACAGTATCTCACATGTACTTGTATATAGTTATTACGTTGCAATTTTTAAAAAAAGATTTTCATACTCAGCAAAACCTTTGATATCGGGTTCACAATTCTAACATTTTCTGTAGCTTTAAAACATCTTGTCATTGTGATTCCCAAACTGTTTCTCACATTTTTAATTTACATTAATTTTAGATTAAGCATGGTAAACCTATGCCGGATATATTTCTAACTACCGCTAACAGATTTAAAGTTCCTCCAGATTCCTCTGATAACGTTTTAGTGTTTGAAGACTCTCCAAATGGTGTTGAAGCCGCTCTGTCAGCTGGGATGCACGTTGTATGGATTCCTGATCCACGAGAACCACCTGGGAATTTTCCAAAATCAATTTCATCCATTGACATATCACGTATCACTAGATTAAATTGTATGTCTGATTTTAAACCTGAACAGTTTGGTCTTCCGAGGTTCGAAAACAACTCTTGATTATGTATGTTTATCCATGTACTTGTCTTCATTGTAAAGCATTTCGAAAAATGGCTTCCGGTTTTATGGAAAATTCCGTTTGATTTTGAATGGGTAGTTTCAAACAGTTGTTCACCGATTATTTGAAAATCGTTTGTTAAAGTCCAAATGGTTGGAATTAAATACTGTCGACATGTGCCCCCGGGAATCTCCCCCAACTTTCACTTGAAACTATTCAAATTACCAGTGACAAATAAGATCGAAAACTCTTTCATACTAAATGCGTGATTAGTCGTGTTCATATATTAGCTTGGTTTGTAGTGAGGATGAGAGTCATTTGATGTAAAATGTTTCCAAGCACTGCCATGCAAAGATGTATGTCATTGTTATTAAATTTTAATGAACAAATGAGTTCTTCGATTACAGTTTAAAGTAAATCAATCTTTCTGTTCATCATAAAGCTGAAGTTACATCTGGGAAGACTGAGTTTCTCAAACACACCTAATAAGAGCGTTAAGTGACTATACAAACTAGCTCATAATCTTGCCAGGATCATAAAACTCAATGACAGGGAAGTGATACATGAACTCAAAAATTTCAAGTGGATTCAACATGCTGCTAACCATATGAAAGCTGATGAAACAATGTCTATTGTCGATGTTTACCCCTTATTTACAAGTATACTTATTAATTCTTTTGACTTAGTGATTTTCCTGAAGGGGCTTGGGTCAGACACTTTGTTTAGTTTCAGTCTCAGATTTGTATAACTATCGTTTCCATTCCTATTGACTTGTGTTTGGCTGCTGATCTATGCATTGGCAATATACTCACTTTATAGGTATCAATGCCAAGGTTGGACTTGATAATTTCAAATAAATTGAGAATTGGGTATAAAGTTAACAATGTATGTTTGTATGTATGGTTCAAGTTTACCAGCACTATGCATTCTAAGGTGCAGAGACCGCTTCTTCAGAAATTTCAGTGTATATTCCGACTTTTGGATTTATTGTTGATTAAATTTAAACCGGAAAATGTTTTTAGGTGTGAATCCTATGTTTATTTTTTAAAAATTTGTGAAGATTTCTAATCAAGGTTTATAATCATAATGTTCTGTGCTTATTTTATTCTTCACTTGATATGTCTCATTCATCCTGTGTTTTGGCTGTTTGATTTGTCTTATAACTTATTATTCCACTTTGTCTAGTTTTCTCACTGCACTATTCAAATGCGCCACAACTCAGTTGAATATTTTGGCTTAGTTTAAATTACCTTGATTACTTTCAGTTATGTTCGATATCTGGGAATTTCGGCCAACGTATGTGCAACCCAAAGTAATGTCGACTTAAAATTTCACTTATTTCCTTTTCCATGTTATTAGACTAGCTTAGTCCCTAACAGATGGAATAACCACTTGCTTTCTTGATCACTTCGACCTGACCCATGAAATATAGCGCTACTAACCCAATTCAGTAGTTCGCTTCATTATCTTGTTTTCAAACCACCCTTCTGTAAACAGTGTATAGTGTTATTTGAGTGGAACAAAAGTTGGACGGGTTGCTCTTTCATGTTACTAAATAGTTCTTTGTTTTTTAAAAACTAATCATCATTCTCTTTTCCTTACCTTGCTGATGTATTGTATCCTCTATGAAAAATATTACTTTGACCTGCAAAGCATTTTACATATCAACCAAACATCTTATGGGTCATTCAATCCTAAAAAGTACTTGTATAAATGGCTATATCAGATTGCTAAGCATCAATATTTGGTGTCCTAATATGACCTTCAAAGGTCACGAAGCGATTAGGTTGACTAATATTCTGGCTAAAATCTGGGAAACGGACGTAATCCCATCTGACTAGTCACAATCTCTGATTGTCCCAATATATAAGAAGGGGGCCAAAATCATCCTGTGATAACCATAGAGGGATTAGTCTGACTAACATAGTATCTAAAATACTAGCCTCAATAATTATCGGGCGCCTAACTAAGACTCGTGAACTGCAAACACGAGAAAATCAGGCTGGCTTCAGACCTGGTCGTGGCTGTATCGACCACATATTCACCATTCGTCAAGTTTTAGAGCACAGACATGCTTATCGGCGTCCGACAATGATAATTTTTCTTGACTTAAAAGCAGCATTTGACTCTGTAGACCGAGAGGTTCTGTGGCAGTGTCTGTCATTGAAAGGTGTACCTGAGAAGTACATAAACCTTGTGAAGGCTCTTTACTCGAACACTACCAGTCGAGTGAGAGCTTATGGCGAACTGTCATATGATTTTACAACCTCAAGTGGTGTCCTTCAAGGCTGTCCACTATCCCCATTTTTGTTTAACTTCATCATAGACCTGTTGCTGGAAATAACGCTCTCGTCGACTGAATTTTCAGGAATTGATCTTCTACCAGGAGGTTCACTTATCGACTTAGAATACGCAGATGACATAGTCCTGTTTGGTGAAGACACTGACAAAATGCAGAGTCTTCTGTTGGAACTCAGTAATAATGCCAGGATGTTTGGGATGCGTTTCTCCCCATCCAAATGTAAATTGTTACTCCAGGACTGGCCTGTGTCAACACCTGAACTAAGGATAGGGAGTGAAGTAGTCGAACGCGTGGACAACTTCACTTATCTTGGAAGTCTGATCAGCCCTAATGGGTTGGTGTCTGACGAAATCTCAGCACGGATTCAGAAAGCTCGTTTGGCTTTTGCCAACTTACGTCACCTATGGCGAAGACGAGATATCCGTCTATCAATTAAGGGACGAGTATACTGCGCAGCGGTTCGCTCTGTTCTACTTTACGGCTGCGAAACATGGCCATTAATAGTAGAAGATACTCGTAGGTTACTAGTATTTGACCACAGATGCCTTAGAAATATTGCTCGCATCTGCTGGGATCATCGGGTAAGTAATAGTGAGGTTAGACGCAGGGTATTAGGGAGTGATGGTAAATCAGTTGATGAGGCTATGAATCTTCATCGACTGAGATGGTTAGGCCACGTGTTACGTACGCCTGAACATCGGTTACCACGACGAGCAATGTTGACTAGTGTAGGGGATGGTTGGAAGAGAGTTAGGGGCAGCCAAACCAAAACATGGCATCAGTGCTTGAAGTCACTAACTTCTAGTCTGAGCCATGTTGGTAGATGCAGACTACCTGGTTGGGGTCCGCGTGGCAATCGTAACCAATGGTTGGAGACTCTAGGTGACATGGCTCAGAATCGATCACAATGGCGAAGGTGTATACATCTTTTTATCTTCCCTTAAACCTTGAGATTAAAATTGCTTCATATCTGTCATCCTTCCTATACTAAATCCTTATATACAACCTTTCTTTATATAGTACCACCACTAAATTAATTACTTCTATAAATCCGGTGTTCATCTTGTTGTGCTAACGAGGTATGGCAACTTGGACCGATGCATATATGTGCCTGGTCCTACGTTGTCGCTGACTGACTGACTGATGACCTTCAAAGACCTCTATTTCCACCCAAAACATATTCATTCACTCTTTACGAAACTTGGATACTTAATTCCTCGTCACTGATTTTTTTGCGATACATGACGTTGTTTACTTTAATATATTCTCAATTTGATCGATTTACTCAGTGTGTTTTTGTAAATTGGTATGAATTCAACTTATACGTTGAGTTTCTGACGTTCTATCTGTTTGAAATAATCCTGGTTGTTCGTTACATATTAAATGAAATAAATGTGTTGTTTCGACTAACGAAGAAATGTCTTACGTAACAAGAGTGTCTCAGTTCTATTTCCCATATGTTATGTCAATACAGGAAGAAAACTAGTGATTGTGTGGTGTGTGCTACTTATGTCGACATAAGTAGTGTATGACAACAATCAGAAGTGGAATGTCTTGTAACAGAAGGTTGAGATGATCTAATCGAAGAGGACGGGGACAGAGAGTAATTGTTATAGAGATGAAGAAACAATGGAGTTTGAGACAATTGATGGAGGATTTACAAAGAAAGTATTAAACATATTGTTTTTCAGATTTTACCAAATAACTCTGTAATTTTGTATTAAAATAAACTAATTTTCCCCACCTGTGTACTTATTCATTACAATATCAGAGGTATCAAGGAATCAAAAGAAATAGTTACAAACGGAATGTAATGTGTGAATTATGCATTGTTCTAGATGAAGAGACGGCTTATTACGCCGCTGTAGGTTTGAAACTGTCGCACCTAATTTCTCTAACAGTGGTTAATAAATTCTACAGATATTCCAACCAGGAATTGTTCACCGTTCATAACTCATGCTGATCAGTAGGAGTGTTAAACTATGTGGATAGCTTCAGTCAATCCTGCTAAATACAAAGTCTTGCCGTAACTAAATTGTATTATCGATTATTGTTATTATAAGTATGTGCATGCAATATTCATAGTTGGAATTCTGTTTTTACATTGATATTTTTTATACATTCAGGTAAATTATCATGGCCCTTTACAGATTACACAATGAACGAAACTATGTTCCATCTTAGTTCATCTAAATGCCTTAGAATTTTATAATCTCCCTCAGTATCTATTTTTGAAAGCAACATTTGAATTATCTCAACCTCTAGTTATCTAAGAGATAAGCATCTACCACGTATAACTCGGAAGTCGCATAACTTATCGATAATCGATCTTGCCTACTGTTCATTAGTCAGTAGTCAAGATTGTTGTTTTGTTTTTTACTATTTTCACTAAAACGTATTGAAGTCATTCTCATGAACTTGCCCCTCATCAGTAATATTACGGTCGCTAGTTGATTTTCTAAAATAACATACATAGGTGTATATATCCAGCTTACAGCAGACTGACGCATAGATATTGATATTCCTTACCACATAATCTAACGGACAGCCTATAAATTAGTGTAATACCATTGTACATAAGTTATGTGAACAAATCAACATTGAACAGACAAATTGTTTTACGTCTACATGTTCCAATAATGAGTGTTTATGGTGTATAAATGGAAGATTTTAGGAAAATTGAACACGAAAGAAATAGAGTAGAGTAAAAGATCTTGGTAACAAATTGTCTGAAAAACGGAAATGTACGCTTTATCGAGTTTTCTCAACGTAAATGGGACTGCTTGACCAATGATACTTAGTCTTTCTAAAATTCCCCGAGTATTAGTTCTTAATCATAGCTATTTTATAACATTCATCTATAATTCCGTACAAATGTCGAAACTAGTAGGTGTGGCTTCAATATCTCGTTGAATGACTACATATACAGTCAACAAAGTGTAACCATGAAACATATTTCATCGTATAAAAATGTTTAGGAAGTTATTTGTAGGTCTATATTTCCCTTTAGAATTCACACAAAATTCATTATACAAGAGAAAAATCTCAGAGGAGAGAAATGTGATATGATCTACAGTATAAGATACATTAGTTAAAATTGTAATTGTATCGTTGGCATTTTAGTAGTAGAAGTCTCGTAGAAACATTAAATGGCCGTTAAATATCATGATACGAAACAATTAATTTCACTGTTCATAGAGAGTCGTGATTACAAATACTCATCGAAGCGGTTGTAGGAACAAAACATGCTAGTAGGTTCCCTGTATGAAGTGAATCAACTGACTCACGTACTTAAAGCTGGTTATGCATTATCATTGAACGTAAGTCAGCATCACTTTTTACCGTAAATTAACAGATGTACACAGGGTAAACCCTATGGAAATTGGAAGTTGATCACGTAAATGGGTTGAGAAATAACAATAACTTTCTGTAATAAATAAACGTTTGAGACAACCGACATCGAAATGACCATTATCAAACAGTTAATCCAGCACTAACTTGAAAACCAAAAATAGAGGTCTAGTCGCAAAAGCTGGTTGGGTCAATCAGTCATTATGGTACAATTGCTTCAGGTGAACAATGTTGTTCATTCTGGAACCAACCTAACGTTCTAATTTTAAGCAGAAAAATGAAACTTATTTGAATCAACCAGGTTCAAAAGAACAATCAACTAAGATGGAAAGATCCATATAAGTTTCTGATTTCAACTATTTTACGATTCCTATAAATTATAGCGAATACAATACCCCTAAGAGCTTTACTCAGAAAAGTTGGTGTGAGCGGTCTCACTCTCACAAACTATTATAACAAGTGAGTGTATTAGTTAACAGGGCCATGAAAGTATATGGAAGTAGTCCTTTGTCCATTGTTGTGTAAATAAAAGTGATCGGATGACTGTATCGTAAAGAAAATGAAATTTGTATTGGTATTTAACTAAAATAAATGATATAGAATAGAATGCTAAGTTGAAGTGTGATAGATTTTGCTTACAAGAATTCTCTTAAAAACACTTTTCTTTGGTAACTCCTAGTCATACGATTTTTAGATATCTTAGTGTTCTAATAATTTTTTATCAACTATCTCAAATGAAATACCTTTTTTTGAGATGCTTACTGGTCATACTTTGAAAATGTCAATACGCATGAATTAATTGATACGATGAAATATATCCTCGGCCTAAGGAATTTAGTTTATGGTGAGATAGATGTTTGGACTGAAAATAAAATTACTATCTTGTGTTCAGAGATGCAAACATACTACTAAGTGACTTGGTAGTAATTTGAAATCCTGAGTGTACATAGAAACAAAATGTAAAACGATGAACAATTTTTTTCAAAACTGCTATGCATAACAAACTATTCAATGGTTCCTATGATAAGACTTCTAGAAATGTCTAAAAATAAATCACCAGTGTGGTTTCCATTTAAATATGTAATACTTCAATGCTTCATACGTTTTGATGGTTCTCCAGTCGACGTCAGTCTGTGACGAAAACCTTTCTTCAAAACACATAAAAATCTTAGAATACAGTGCTAACCAGTGACTGGTTTTGGCAAAAATCTGAAGAGACCAGTGAAAAGGTATGATTAATGAGACCAACTAAGCTGGGAATTTGTAAGTAATTTACCAACGATGTTGGATATATGGTTCGCTTTTCGCTATCCAAAGGTTTCGAAATCTCCTTGATATTTGAAAACTATCAGCTAGATCCCATATGAAATAATTGGCATGCTTTACTAAAGAAACACCAACCAAGAATGAAACAACCGTCTACTGCTACGAGGATCTTTGTAGTTCTCTATTTAATACCAGCTTATAACGAAATCACTTTTAAAACAAATTTTTGCATTTTATAAACTTGGTATTTATTAGAGAAATCATTTTAAGTTTACCGGTCAATTGAATTAACTAAAAATAATGGTAATATTTCTTGAATTAATTAACAGTAGACAAATCTGGTAAATTTCGTGAATTGGTTGAAGTTAGACATTAAAACCGTTGGATACCGGCTCAGTGGTCTATCAGTTAAGTGCTCTGGCGCGAGACTGGTAGGTCCTGAGTTCGAATCTCGCGAGCCGGGACATGGATGCGCACGGCTGAGAAGTCCCATAGTAGGACGAAAGGCCATCCAGTGCTTCCAGGTTCTCTATGGTGATCTAGCTACGATTGACTCATGATTTCAACTATGAAAATTTCTGTTACGTACAAGTTGGATTATCATTATAAAAACCAAATTTTATATTATAATTAATATTCTACAACTTTTATCTTCAAAGCGAAGTCTTTCATGTTCACTTTATCAATGATCAGACATATACACTGAAACCACTAAATTTTTATTGAACAAATTCAATAGTTGGCTTTATTCAAATAAAAGATTCTTTGTTGTTTTGCTGCTTATTGGTAAATGTGAAAATTTATGCAAAAATAACTTTATGGACAAATATATATATATATGTAAGGCTTCTGTAAATGTTGTAAATTTCTTTATGACACTTAAATCCTTTTTGAACATTGTTTATGACAATCAACCTAGATAGATAGATAGATAGATAGATATGTACATGTATACAAGTAGTATATAGTATATTATATACCAAATAAGGAAGAACAAGGCAAAGAAAATATCATATTCAGACAATAATTTTGACCTGATTATCATGGATATTTTGTTTTGTTCACTTCTCTACATTTCAATTTAATTCTACTTTATAGAAAGTCATGAAACCCCATATATATATATATATATATATATATATATATATATATATATATGTTGAATAATGACATTTCCAATTAAAGTTTGATTGACCCAGACAATATGTATGAGATATTCTTTTTTATGTAAAACAGTTGATAACGTAATATCTGCATATTTTTAACGGTTGTGTGGAAAGTAACCTATTAGTCTTACTTGTAAAGAATATACAAAAACAACAACATTCAAATGATGTAACATGACATATTAGTTGTATTGGTAAAACATATGTATCTCTTTAGCCTAGTGAAATGAATAAGACAAAAACAAAATGAAGAATAAGCAAAGATTGATAGTGGCTTACAGTGGAATCCAGTTTGACGCGCTTTCCGTCCTATTTTGGACTCGTCAGCTGGAGGTACCTGCATCTCAGAGTTGACGTTCACTCTGAGACTTGAACCTAGTACCTTTCGCTTCAAACGCCATCGCGTTATCCAATCAGCTACTGAGTCCTGATAGCCACTTGCTTGTGCAATGGGGTGAAGTTTTTCAATTCACTTGGTATTGTTTGTTTGAATCTTCCAATTGATGTCCTGGATTCCACTGATAGCCACTATGATGCTTGTGAATTAAGGTAATATCGAGGCAATACGCACAGTTTACACATATGCCAATAAGAGACTGACCAGTTGCAGCCCTAAGCATCGATGAGAAGATTCAAACAAACAATACTAAGTGAATTAAAATAAAGAATAGATTTTGTAAATTTATGCGACAATGGTGTTTATGAAGATTATTGAATTTTATTGATATCCTGAACGTACCCGAATCACATAATCATTGAATATTAGGAAGTATTATATAATTGTTTCATCCTAGAATCAAGAGAGATATTCAAAAGTTATGTAAATAAAGAACTTTTTCTTTCGGAAAATGTTATATCCCGTGGAGAATTATGAATGGTAACTTTGAGTAATATTTATGGACCAATGTGATATGTATATTTCCTATTGTATAATTGCTGAGTAACTTAACTATTCATATTCACATTCCTTTTATTATGAGCTTTATTTTGACTCATAGACTATCACTGCACGATTTACCATTCCTGAGTTATACTCAGTCTATTAATTACTGTTCCCCCTATTCACAGCCACATTTGGCCAAATCTTGTACAAATGTTATTTTATATTTTATGGTACGATGTGGTCTGTCTGTTTAGCATATAAACCCAGTATGTTTGAGAATAATGATTCATATTTTAGAGGCTGTTATTGGTGTTCTGGACTTAACTGGCTGGGCTAGGAAGAAAGCAGGACTGATAAATGCTCAAGACTGCTCATACGGCTTTTGTGTATCACTGTTCTGATCGATAAATCACTGCTCTCTTAAATGTTCGTTAATGTTTTAGGTCTTACAACATGACTGAATGAATCTGAACTGAAAACAAATGAATCGACCAAAATAAATATATATGGTCGAAAAGATTGCCTTATAAATTGATTCGAGACTATGATGTCATCTTTTCTAACCTTCCATAGACACATATATTTTCCATATAACTATAAATACGAATGTACAGCTTAAGTAAATGATTTCATCGAAAAGAAAATTTTCTTCGCTGAATTCTCTTTATTCTTATTCAGTGAAATTTTTTGCTATTTTTTTAAAATCATTAAAGCATTTGACCTCATTCTACCCCTCCCACATAGAAATAGAGGTATTTAAAAAATTCGTATTTCTTAAGATAGTTTCCAAGTCGTAATAATATCAGCTAAATAAGTATTTATAGTTAGGATTTACAACATAGGTATTTCACTAAGTATGCTAATAGCCTTTCACAAATTTTGTATGTAATATATGCAACTCTCTGTACTTCAGGTTCTAGTTGGAAATCATCAATCTATGTGGTAGATAAATTATTTTCAAATTTTATTTACAGAACTAACGAAATAGTGAAATAACGTCAAGTATCCTGAGTTTTTTCAACTGTGATCTTGGAAATGGGTTTCGATTGAGTATTGCGTAACAAGGATCAGCTCTCTAATAACCCGCATTTAGTTTTATTAATATCAAATTTTATTATGGTTCAAAACTACACTTCACACTATAATCAAATCGATATATCTTGATGGAAAAAAGAGAAATGAACTTTTTATTTTATTTACAGCTGACGATATTATCCGTTTTATTGGTAATACGCCATTTTACCAGTCAATTGTAACGATTGAAAAACTCAAATCTATCATTTAATTAGAAATCTATGGACTGAAGCCTCAATGGAGTCATTAAGCTATGTAATTCAAAATAGTAATACATTGTTAAAGTACTAACCAGACGACATGTACTTAACATGGCGGTCGGTTATTATTTCAAAACCTTTCGGAATAGGTTCGAATTGATTGTGCCTGAGTTAACCTATTGCCTACAAAAGATTTAAATCAAATTTCTACGTTCTAAAGGATATTATGGGTGGGGTTAACCGTCTTTTTTCAATTTTTAATAGAAGTACGATTTCCACCATTTTTGAGCATTTTCCATTTATCTATTCTGAATAAATGTTTTTTTCATTGAGCACTACATTTCAATGATTTAAAACTATCTACATTTCTTTTGTTAACACGACACTGTAGTGCAACTCAACCTGTCAGATGAAAAAAGCAAATATAGGGAAAGCTGGGGCTTGAATAAAATCCTCAGTGACAATTATACTCCTATAAGCAGAAGCTATTTATCAAATAAATGAAAAACCACTAGATACAACACATATTAAACACTGGTGAAGTGAATGTGTTACAAATTCACGAACATTTATCTTATACCAAGATTGTTGTTAACTCTGTATTTCTTTAGTAACTTTAATTTTTCATAATTAGTTGTACAACATATTGGTGCGTGTTCTCGTCCACAAATTATTTATTTGCTTGAAAATTAAGCTTTACAAATTTTACTAAATTTATCATTCTTTTTGTAACTGATATTGTAGTGTGGGCTACTTATATCCACATAAGTAGTATATGGTGATGGTCAGGCATAGAATGTATTTCGACAGAAGATCGATAAGGAAAGAACCGAAACGAAGCGCAACTGGTATTAAAATGCATAAACAATGAAATCAGAGAAGACGGACTGATATTAGCAGAAGGAAAAGTTAAGATTGAAACAATTGATTGTTATTTTGCAAATCAACTGTTTACTGTATGGTTATCAGATTTTAGTGACATAGTCTGTAATTTGTGCTCAAATCCATTCAATTGTCCCCGCTTGTGTTCTTTTTCACTACAATATTACATAACTTCTGAAGTTTATTTACCGTTTCTAGAAATTTACTTTTATGTGCATCCCAGTTGTTGTCTTTTTTAAGAATATCCACATGAGTAATCTACAAACAATCAGACTTAATAAATTCCTCTTAATTATCTACATTCATATAATCACTAATGCTGATAAAACATCTGTAAGTACGTTATAAAGTAAGAACATTGGTTAATCTAAATAATGAAAACTATTGTATACAAGTTGTAAACAGTTGGAGATTGATGAAATATTATGAATTCATTTGAATTCGCTACAGTTGTTAACATTACTTCACCGAAATTTATAAAATAGAGATAACTGTTTGTAATAAGTCTAACATGGCTACAAATAACTGATAGGTAAAGGAAAACATCAGTAAGCTGACACTGAAACAAAAATTGAAGTAATAAAATAATCAAAGTTCTATCGTTTGTCATCGCGATCTCAAATCTTTACGATCAACAGTTTGAATTTTGACTGATTATTTCGGTCAGTATTTTCATTATGCTTTTAAAGCTATTATTAACAAACTGTTCGGTGGTATCGATGCTTGACGATGTTTTAACTTTCCTGGTAATCATGATAATTTATTATCTATGAAGTAAACAACGTTGGGGGTGAAACAATGACTTTCTAGTGACATCAGATGCGAATTACGATAAACCAAGAATTATTTAAATCTTGAATATATAACTAATGCTATACTGGAATAAGTGATCTAGTGGTATTCACTTGTCAAGAAACAGGTATACATTCCACAAGAATTACGATTTAGGATGAAACAATTGTCCGGCACCCTCTTAAACTTCAGTTAATCACCGAAGAATTTTGTTTTATGATGAAAAATACCCTTCAATAAAATGTGTCACAAACCCAACATGATTATTATTATTATCGTTTATATTCATTAGGGACTAACAGTAATCTAAATTTTCTGAAATTGTACCATAATTCTATAAACTTTGAAAATGACTTGGGCGTTCCCTTAATCTTGATGTAGCTGATCAAATATTGAAATAATCAATCAATTAAAAGTGATGAAAACCATTTTGGCAAAAGAAAGATAAGTGTAAACGTTCCAATTATGCAGTAAATATACGGTGATTAGTTGAAAGCATGAGTCAGTCGAAGTTAGACCACCAAAGAAAACCTGAAAGCACTGAACAGCCGTTTCGTCCTATTGTGGGACTCCTCAGAAGTGTGCATCCATGATCCCGCCTCGCGAGATTCGAACCCAGGAACTACCAGTCTCGCGCCAAAGCGCTTAACCGATGCACTATTGAGTCGGCATCTGGTGATGATCTAGCTTCAATTGACTAATGCTTTCAACTATGAAAATACGGAAATCTCCACAAAACCCCTTCTGATACGGTAATTACTTTAAATAAAGCTAAGTAAACATGAAAATCTAGAATCATTCAAGAAAAGCAATCATGAATTTAAAAAAAAAATAATTTCCCACAAATTCATCTTAACCACAGTCATAAAATAGTTTTCATGCAACAAGAAAAAAACATTCCTCTAAAATGAGATTAACACTTTTGAAATCACTTTTATTTTTCTTTCTTTAAAAGTAGGTTTCATTTCTATAAAAGTGGAAGAAGTCATCTTTGATGGTTTTTTTCTTTATTAACACTTTACTAGCACATTTCAAGTTAACTGAATGTAAGAAATTGCTTTCTAATGATAAATCATTAACTTAATGTTTAATAGTTTCTTTTAATGAATAGTACAAATATCTTGATTGTTACTATGGTTTTTGAATGAATTAAATGATACAGATTAATTACAAATGTTATATGACTACTTACAATGAAGTTAATGTTTAATATGAAATAATTAAGTAGTTTATGATGAATCAATTCATTGAAATATATTACTATGAAGAGTTTGTAGTAGTTTCTAATCTATAATGGTTAACTATAAAATCCAATATGCTGCACAAATCCCTCAATTTAATAATAATTATATGTTGATTAGTGATCCATCTCGAAAGTTAATTCTAACAGTTCTAGTGAGAAGACATGACCAGTATAGTTTAGCCCATATCAACTGTAAGGTAGATATCTATCAATTTCATTGGAAGATGTTTAAGTAATATTATGAATAGACTGAAATTAAAAATAGAAAAGGTAAATTATTGAATGTTAGTTTACTAGCCTACAGGTTATGTGCTATTCACAAGACTTGATTAACTCAGGTTAGATTCACAATGTGATCATGAGTGTACAATTTGAGGTAGTTCACAACTAAGACTATATAGCTATCCAAAGTTTTCTAGTTTTGAAATCGACATCATCAACATATATGTTAATTAATATTTGTTAAAGTGATTAGTAAAAGTCATATTGTTAAATGGGTGGTATATTTTCTCCTGAGTTTACAAATACTTTATTAACACCAACTATCAGCTATTTGATAGAAAGAAAGAATGTCTATTTGACAAATAATTTGAAAAAAACATGAATAAAAGTAATAAAAACTTATAAGCAAAGATGGATAGTGGCTAGCAGTAGAATCCAGGACGTGCGTTTCATCCTATTCGGGACTCATCAGCTGGATGTACCCGCATCTCACAGTTGATGTTCACTCTGAGACTTGAACCTAGTACCTTTCGCTTCAAACGCCATCGCGTTATCCACTCAGCTACTGAGTCCTGATAGCCATTTGCTTGTGCAATGGGGTAAAGTTTGAATTCACCTAGTATTGTTTGTTTGAGTCTTCCCATTGATGCTTAGAACTGCAACTGGTCAGTCTCTAATTGGCATATATGCATACTGTGCGTGTTGTCTCGATATTACTAGCCACTATCCATCTTTGCTTATAATGCTTGTGAATTAAGGCAATATCAAGGCAATACATATAGTATGCACATATGCCAATTGGAGACTGACCAGTTGCAGTCTTAAAAATCAATGGGAAGATTCAAACAAACAATACTAAGCGAATTCAGTATTAAAAACTGTTTCTCCAATAATTTATAGGATAGCATAATTGTATAGTGTTATTTTATTAAACTAGCTTTCTTTTTAAACAATTCATCAATAATGAAGATAAATTATTGTTCTTTCATTTAATGATAACAAGATGTTTGTAAACTTTCATTATTATAATTCGTATTCGATTAAATAAATACTGTACACTAGATAATACGAGAAATTCCCTTCTTTAATAGTCTATTTTAAAAATTACTGTCAACTACTGGGATGAATATCAGTAAAAAACATTGACAAATTCAATGCTGACTAGTCAGTAACTAGTAATAATTCTTGAAAAAAAGAACTCCATAATGTTTAGATCTAATTTATACAGCATAAAGATCGTACTGTAGTGAACGAGAACTCGGACAATCGAATGTATTTGAATACGAGATTACAGAATATCTTGGTAAAATCTGAGAACTATACAGTCAATACTTCATTTGCAAAAAGGTTAATCAATTGTCTCAAAGTTGACTGATCCTTCTGCAAATGTCAATCAATCGTCTCAGACTTCATCGTTCTTTCGATTCCAATCATTATTTGTTTTCGTTCTCCTTTTTTTTAACTTGTTAACCTTCTACCACCAGGCATTTCACTTTCGATTGATGGTACATACTACTGATATCTGTCAACATCAGTAGCACACATCATAGTAGCACATCGATACCACTGTATGAGAATTGCTGTATATCAATCATTTAACGAAATTCCAAAACTTAGAAAACTGAATTTTTAACTTAATCCCTATATATAGTATTGTACTCAATGAATGTTCTATAAATCAGTTCCGTGAATAAATTAAAACATTCCATCATCTAGAGTTATTCCAATAACTCATCCGTATGAAAGACATCCTAATATCTGTATCTTAAAGCAGAAATGTATATCGTTAATTTCACTATTACTTAATGATCATTATTATTGTTAAAACACTAAACGGAGAAATTTTCATCAATCTTAAATGGTATGTAACTATGATAAACTTCTCATTTTATTAGAACAAACATTTTAGATTATACAAATAAACAATTTTATTGCAAACAAACAAACAAACAAAACAAAAGACACTTGAAAAATTTAATTTTCTACAAATTTTTTTTATTAGTTTTCCATAGATTTCTTTTGTAGGTATATCTGAAGGGGTTTTTTTTTCTTTACAGTAACCATAACTGATTGTCTGTGTATAAGTTTCTTTAGAACTGAATATAATATATATACATATATTTTACATTCCCTTGATGTTGTATACTTATATCTTCCCATTGTTATTTAGGACTGCAACTGATCAGTCTCTTGTTGGCATATGTGCATCCTGTGCCGACTGCCTCGATATTGCCTTAAGTCACTAGCTTTCTAAGGAAAGATGAATAAAATTCTTTGAAAAAATTATCGTTTGCCATAATCTTGGATAACGATTGTAAGATTAAGTTGATCAAATATCTATATATAAATATAAGTCATCGATGTATAAATTTAGGTAAGTAAAGGTCATGAGAGATGATTGTTTGAATAGTTAAATTCCATGTTCATAGGTCAATGAGTTAAAGTTGAATTTATTGTAATATAATACTTTTTTACTCTTACTTACGCCTGTTACCCCTCGTGAAGGAGCAAAGGCTACCCACCAGCATTCTACATCCAATCCTGTCCTGCGCAATCTTTTCCGGTTGTTTCCAGTTAACATTCACCCCCTTCATATTTCCTTCTATATCCTGACGTGATGTATTCTTTGGCCATCCTTTTGTTCGTTTCTTTCAGCATTCCAAGTTAGGGATTGCCTCGTGATGCAGTTTGGTGATTTCCTTAATGTATATCCGATCCACTTCAAACATCTTTTTCTAATTTCCTCTTCAGATAGAAGCTGGTTTCTTCTCTCCCATAAAACTCTGTTGCTGATGGTATTCGGCCAGTGAATGTTGAGTATTTCACGTAGATAAATGTTGATAAATACATGTACCTTCTAGACAATGGATGTAGTAGTTCTCCACGTTTCAGCCCCATACAGTAGGATTGTCTTGACGTTCGTATTGAAGATTCTTACTTTGAAATTAACTGACAGTTATTTTGAGTTCCATATATTCTTCAATTGTAGAAATACTACCATTGCTTTACCAATCCTCGCCTTTACATCTGCATCCGATCCTCCCTGTTCATCGATGATGCTTCCCAGGTACGTGAATGATTCCAAATCTTCCAGAGTTTCTCCATCAAGTGCGATTGGGTTGGTGTTCTCCGTGTTGTATTTGAGAATCTTGCCTTTTCATTTGTGTATATTGAGACCTATCGGTGCAGAGGCTGCTGCTACATTTGTTGTAATATAATATTTCCCCATATTATCTGATTTTGAATATACACTAACTTATCATTCTATGTATTACTTAAAACGGTAAGGGGTATCCAGAGTTTACTTATATATCATTCTGTTTTCTGATTCAATTATCTAAAGGCAGTACGTGATGATTTGATAAATCCTATTAGCAAACGTGTTGTTTTCACAAACTTTGTACAATGTACACTATTTTTGTTGTTTAGATGACTTAAAAAAGAGTTCTGTTTGAAAAGTATAGTTTCAGTAATATTCTCTGGCTCATACTAACTAATTTTTAAGTCATTTTATCAAAATTCAATACATGAATACATTATTCTAAAAAATAATAAACAATAATACATGTCATAATGTATTCAATGACTTACAGTATATAGGGTTATCCTCTTCTTAACTTATTTCATTCTATCACAAGGGGTTTTGTGGATATTGTATTAATTTTAATAGTTAAGATCATGAATCGATTGAAGCTAAACCGCCATGAAAAACCTGGAAGCAGTGGATGGCCGTTTCGTTCTATTGTGGAACTCCTCAGCCGTGCGCATCTACAATCATCCTACTCATTTATAGATAATTAAACAAGCTGACCAATCAGTATTTAGTTTTTTTTCTTTCAAAAACTAGACGGATATTATCCTGATATGATAAAGAAATATATGCGTCAATGAATACAATGAAATGAGATAGGTAAATAGGTAGGAAAACAAATGACCAGTGAATTTATTTATATAAAACTATACAATAAATATGAATGTATGTATTTACAAAAATATGAAGGGATAAATAGAAAGTTATATTCTTAGTACCTATAAGCATTTCTCTTTTATGACAGTCAAATAACAAATTTATCTACGAACCAATATCTACTATTTGTCTCCTTTTTTTTGTTTTTCAATAACAAACATGCGGATACATATACAGAATCTAATGAATACGCCTCCAATATCTATAGAGAATACTGAACAGTATACACAAATTAATATCTACTTTTAATTATTTTAATACAATAGATTGTACGCTTGTTCGTTAGAGATACATTTGTTCTATTCTTTATATTTATTGTCAAATAATACTCTACGTTGCTTAGGGAAA
Source organism: Schistosoma mansoni (assembly GCF_000237925.1). Lineage (NCBI taxonomy): Eukaryota > Metazoa > Platyhelminthes > Trematoda > Strigeidida > Schistosomatidae > Schistosoma > Schistosoma mansoni. The sequence goes on along the minus strand of NC_031498.1, from coordinate 18,935,438 downwards.
CTATACCTATCTTATGTAATAGGTTAGAAACAAGGTTGAAAAGTGTTTTTTTTTCTTTTGAAGAAAGAAGTGCAAAGAATCTGTACATCTTAATGTAGACATATATATACATACACATTAATTGACAAACATAACACATGTGTAGGCGTAGTATACACTTACCTATCAACTGTTTAATAGATTTAAACCACAAAGTACACGTTGTAATATTGATATCATGGAAAATTTAGCAATTATATAATTCATTTCATTATTACTTGTTTGTTTTAAACTCAATTTATTGACCGCCTAATTTATTTTTTCTAATTTTAAATCATTTTACCTTAGTCAATTACTTGAGTAATATATTTCCTCAATTGTAAAACGAAAAAAACAACAAAAAAGAATTACATGTTTCCAAGGGGAGGATTTATTTATCAAAAAAAGATAATTAGTAGTCATGCAAAACTAAAAAATTTTTTTATGGATTAAATGAATTCAACATTTAAAAGTTCATTATTAACTAAAGGAATTATAATCCCATCTATAATGCCTTTAATGAAGAATTATAGATCAAGTCAATATCATAAAGGAAAACAATATTCTTTTAATGGAATATTTGTTTTAATTTTATTAATATATATATTAACACTTAATCATATAAATGCATTTGGAAATATGGGTTATTGGTGGTAAGTATATAATTTTTAAATGATATATATGTATACTTTGAAAGTATATGTATATACTACTAACAGATTGTTGTTATTTTCTAGATAAGTAGAATACAGGTTAGCTCCTTATTTTGGGTAATGTGTTATTCAAATTCCATACATATACCTTGTAATGTCTTAGTAACCATTTTCATTACAATTATTCATGGATATAACATAATATGGTAGAAATGTATAGTTATTAAACACCGGCAGTTAGACACTATGGTTTGAATAATTTTTTCTGGTCAACGTTTTCTTAGCGAGTTGGTTTTCTACGGGATGGGGTCGCTAGCTCCATGCCCAACCTTCCTCCTTTACCCGGGCTTGGGACCGGCAGTAGCCCCCGGAGGAGCTACAGGCGGAAGGCCCAGGACAGAGTGGGTTGGAGAATGCTGGCAGGCGGCCTATGCTCTATTGGGAGTAATAGGCGAAAGTAAGTAAGTAAGGTAATTAGACACTATGACATAAGTGTATGTAAATTTGTGTAACAGAGAGTCTTGCTAAGGTTAAGAAACAACACACCAATATATCTATTTGTAGTACCAGATGATTAACATTCAATTCATTTAAAATTTTCTACTTCTTGTAGGTTTCGGGAATGCCTTATTGAAAACAGTGAATAACCAAAAAACCTTAGCTCTACCATAAAGTACTAAATGAATATATTTTCTGCTTGTTTTTTTATGTTACCACACAAGGTCTAAAGTTTCTTAGTATGAAAAAAGTATACTACTAGGAAAGCAATTTAAAGACTTAGTTTCTTTCGCTTGATTTTAATTTGAGAAATGCAGAAGTCTATAAGATTTAAACAAATGACTGCTAATTTTTATGGTTAGCCATATACATATTTACCAATAATGTTCATTTGATCATGAATTGTTTATTGTAAACGAATTATTCATCGCAGTGAAAAAAACTACCACCTGAAACATTAAACTTGTTATAAATCATGTGCAATCAGTTTTCAAGTATACACGTTCTAATGTCGTAAAGGTGAGGATTGGCAAAGCAAAGGCCGCACACCTACAATTGAAGAACATATGAAACTTGAAACAACTGTCAACCAATATCAAAGTCTTAATCTTCAATACGGACGTCAAGACAGTACAATTACTCATAAACAATTCTTTACACAAGATACTGAATGTCCGTTGAGCGGGTATCATCGGCAACAGTTTACTGTGAGAGAGATCAAACCAACTTCCATCTTAAGAGGAAATTAGGAAAAGATGCCATAAGTGAATAGGACAAACATTGAGGAAATCACCAAGCTGTATCACGAGGCAAAGGTCACCTGGAATCCTGAGGGGAGATGAAAAAAAGAAATCCGAAGAACACATTGCGTCGGGTATGGTAAGCAGACATCAAAATAATGAATAGCAACTGGAAAGAATTGGAAAATATTTTCCATCCCAGAGTTGAATGGAGAATGTTGGTGAGCAACCTATGCTCTTCGACGAGGGGTAACAGGCGTAAGTAAGTAATTAAGTATGTTTTAATGTCATAATATCAAAAGAGAATCACTTAGAACCACGGAGTACTAGGAAGGTATTATTTTATCCTACTTTCAAACTACTCAGCTGTGTTCACATCCTATCCTATATAAACATAAAACTCATCACATTTAAATAAGTAAATCACTTTTTATGTAATCTGTAATTTATTTTCTAACTTCAGTTTATAACTAAATTCATAAGTCACAACTTCTCACTAAACGTTCAGGGAATTATATCTGTAAGTTAGTTATACTCAATTATCATTGGTAAATTAATTTCTCCTGATTTTCATTAGCTGTTCAATTGGTATCACAATACATTTCAACGTTAATTTAAAAGAATGTTGCTGATATTTAGTTTATAAAAATGGATTTATTCAATAAAAGTACCATTCAATTTAATTGATTCATCTTTGATCATTAGTATATTCAAATCTATAATTGGAGGATAATTTAAAATGGAATAATGAGTGAAGTTAATTTTGTCCTTGATGGGAAACAACAATTAAGATTTCATTCCATTTAAGCAAATTTTCTATGAATTTTATCAAGGTAACAATTAAACTTAAGGGTAATTTAAGTAGTCTATTTGAATTTTCAACCATCAATATTTTCAGAAACATAACTTGCAAATGGATTGATGGGATCACTGACTTTGAATTTATAAATTGAATTCAATACTGAGTCTGTCCTATTAAATAATTAGTGACTATTGATCTTAGCCATGTCAGTTGATTCGGACCACTTATTTAGTGTCCACTCAATCACCGTAATTAGTTGTTGGAGGTGTTGGATGATCGAACTCAGAAACTGACATGATCGAATAGATGCATTAAATATTTATCTTATTTTTGATCTCGAGTTTCAGTATTCCTTTATATATACTATTTATTTTGCCTTTTTGTACCATATACTCAATGTTTAGTATTTCTCATTATCGCTATTACATGTTTTGGATTCCTTTATTATTCACCTTGTTAATTTCATCTCATCGTGCTGTTACAGTATGACAACGTACACCAATGAGAGTATATATGCCACTCCATACAATAATAATGACTAACTAGCCTAATAAAATGTAGATAAATTCATTTTTGCAAAACCTAACGTGTGTATAAACTCTAAGAATAAAACAAAATGTTATTAACATACTATTCGAATGACTTATGAATTGGTGCTCTATACATTATAAGTGATTTTCAGTACATGTACAAATTGATCACCTTCAGTTACACTTAAATAATCATCAATAGATATCTGCATAAAGTCTATCAACTGAATGATAAAATTTCCAACAACTCACCAGCAGAAACAGTCCATCACTAGTCTCTGATATAAATATCATAAAACTTCGAGTTTCCGAATCCAATAAGCATATTTACATTTGATGATGAATATACAATATCAAAGAGAATAGTATATTTAATACTATCCAATTGTCAATATATCTTTAACTGTTACATTGAGATCTGGTTTCGAATTTGCTAGAAATCATCAATACAAAACCTGTTAACCTACTAATGCAATATGAATGACAAATACATTCCAATTAAAAAAATGATTTAAAAAAACAATAGAACTAATGGATGGTAAGAGCTTCGGCTATTTTTAGGAGTTGAATACGAAGAAATCTAGGTAGATTTGAATGAATCATATAAACAACCTTAAAATCAGACTGTGGATTCATTCAAATCTACTTCGATTTCTTCGTATCCAACTCCTAAAAATAGCCGAAGCTCTTACCATCCATGAGCTTAAACCAGAACTATGCGTACAAAAGAAGTATGTCTTATCGTTATCGTTACTATGGCCTTAATATTATTATTAACAATAAAACTGAAAAAAATTTGCATCTTATCAATTATTATTTAGTATTAGTTAACTTGTCCCAACTTTCACGCTTTTTTTACTCTCTATCATTGATGTTGTTATGTGATTTTCCAGTTTTCTCATGAATTATTATAATCTGTTGACAATCTGTCATCGTTACACTGGTCAGAAAAAACTTTGGAAATTATATAAAACTATTTACTTAATTGAAATTATTGATTTACACAATCGTTAATCCCATTTACAGATTCAGGATAGTGTTCAATGTTTAGGATTGATCTGGTATACTCATTTGTAAAGTCTATCTAATAATAATAACAATGCAGAAATGTAATGAGTAGTCGATCGAAAGCAAACCTTTCTCAGGTCGAGTCTGTTTCCTAACCTCCTCAATTATTATTGAATATTTTATGAATAAGAGTTATAAAATAACACCAGAGATTGATTGTATTTGAATAAGTCAGATAATTTAATTTTTAACCGGTTGATAAAATTATTGAAGTGATACTAAGAGAGAGAACTGACCATATACTTAACTGTATACTTTAATGTGAAGATCTTTAAATTAGCTATGTGAAAATAACTGGTTCAAATCTATATGCCTTTGAACTTAACTTGTAGTTATAACCGTTAAATCCTATCGAATACATACCGTTTGATCACAATAAACTTTGCCTTTAGTGTCGTTTTGATCTTTTTCAAAAACACATTTTCATTACTTCCCATATGAGCTAAAAAATCTAATGGTAAATATAAGCCACCAACAGAATGTGACTTGACAATGAAAACTGACTAGGAAACTGAAATCGGCCACCGTAATCAGTAACAGTTCGAAAACCTAAGTTCTCTCTCACGATGGAAAGTCTTCAGACTACTTAGCTAAAACTATTGCCTGATAAAGCTTTGGCAAAGCATTCAAAGAACTCACCTTTAATCCATTTGGTTGCAGGTCCGAACGCCGAAATGCCTATCTGTTTTATGTGGATTGAATCCCTTATTAGCCCTCACACAAAAGATGTTGCTCAAATCACAGCAAAAGAAATCCTAAAATAACCATTAGGGCGTTTTAACAATGCACCAAACATTGAGGAAAATCCAACTATCCTCCATTTATCCTACGGTTGCTTAATGATTACCAGTAAACTAAATCGGTGAATAATATACAGCCTTCAATTCCTAATGAATAGGCTAGAACGTGCTTAAATTGAAAAGTGTCTGTATTTAACGACAAGTTGATGCCGGAGATTCCTGTGGATGACGATTGAAAATCACTATTTAGATAGGATAGCTAAAGCCCCAGATAGATGTTGTTTTTTTGACAGTTCTTAATTACTGATCATCTAAATTATACTAAATCACAGAAGGTCTCTTGTGGCAAGTAATGTAGAAGTGGTTTGGTCAATACTGTTTCTAAGGATTCAAACTTTAAAAATCGTCCGATCTTTGACTAATTTGGCAAATCCAGGCAGATTGAAAACATTGTTTAGCATATATGGGCTAATTCGCCTGTCTTCATTAGATCGGTAGATCATAATATACTTATCAACTTCCAAATGTAGCTGTAATCCTTAACCAAGAAGCGTTTTTTAACTTCATCAATTGATTGATCTTGTGGCGCTTTCTATAACTAAAACGTGTACCTAGGATTTACATCAATCTAATAAATAAAACAGTTGTTCCACACTACATGGAAAAATGTGTGTTTTTGTGTCTGGGAATCAGATATGCAGGATGTGAGTTTTGTGGTACCTGATTCAGTAACATAGAAGAGTTCTATAACTCAAAATAGTAACTGTTTAAAAATCCTTTTTGACTGACTGTTAACGAATATTTGAGAAAAAACTTGAGTTTCCCAACAGTCTATATTAAAATAGAAATGATTGGGCATTTCTTACAGCGAATCGTCATCTACACTTATTGTGTGAATCGACATTCATCAGAGAGGCTAACACTTTCCTGTTGTATTATTACCGTAGTTATGTATTTGAAGCTGACTGTTTCATAATATGACTTTTCTAGAATTGCTCTCTCGACCAGATATTCTCCTATTGACTTGGAGTACAGAAATAAAAGTTCTAAAATTAATTGAAGATTATGAAAGGTAGTATAAGAATATTTAGGATGTAATTCTTACCAGCTTTTAAATGTACATAGCTGTCTCAGGAATGATTTGCATTGATGCCTGGTTTGGAAATAGGAAACGACTTTGTTAAGTACATTATATTCGGTTATCTTGAGAGTCTTGAGAGCTTTTTTGACTTGATCAATGGCGAAAACTACTTCAGGTGGAAAATACCAGTCCAGTTTTTGTCATACGTAACTCAAGCAAAATGTTCATCTGCATACGAAAAGTTAAGTATTTTGTGAAACAGTATGTAGAGTATAAATTGACGACTATCAAACATGATTTATAAATTTAAAGGATATGTGCAGTTGAAGGATGTGCTTGAACCACTGTTGAAGTAAAATTTAATCGCCAAATGAGAATTAATAATGGTAGATATAAGGTTTTGGGGAAGTTGGTAAGTTTATAGATGCAATAGCGGGAATATATATGACTGAAGTTCTCATGTGAGGGGGCTGAAATCAGTCTCAGTGAGGCTAATCATTGTCCCGTGCTTTCCATTATTTAGTTACAGTTGTTCATATCAAATTATATTTGTATTATCTAATGTTTCACTCATTTGCAGAGAACTTTGCTAGTTTTTTCTGAATTCATTAAAGTGAAGCATAGAAACTAAGATAAGTCAATGATTTCTTCAGTTTCGAAACATTGTTTCAATTTATTTATCTGTCTCAGAACATTTAAGGTTTAATTAAATGATAGGTCTTTCAAAATATTAATGACTGTTGAAGCAGTTATTTCCTTTTAAAACCTTAAACAACTCTTATAATCTTTAAATTAAATGGGAATTCTCGTTTGCATTTTAGTTTGTTAATTACTTCTTAAAGTCACACATTACTCTATAGGTTAACACGTCTTAGGCTAATCAAATTGTCAATTAACAATTTCGAGTTAAATTCATCAGTCAATTAAAGCTAGACCACCATAGAAAACCTGGAAGCACTGAATTCAGACACTGAAGTTAGACATTAACACCATTCGATGTCAACTCAGTGGTCTACAGATTAAACGTTCACGCGCGAGAGACCAATAGGTCCTGAATTCAAATCCCGTGTGCGGAATTGTGGGTACGCACTTGTGATGAGTCCCATATTAGGACGAAACGGCTGTCCAGTGCTTCCAGGTTTTCCATAGTGGTCTAGCTTTAACTAACCCACGAATTAAACCATTGAATTAGTAAAATCTCCACAAAACCCACTTTTGATAAAAATTTCTAGTTAGTTAAGACAGTTTTATTTTATTCATTCTAAAATTTTGTCAACTCGGTTCATTTATGTATACTTGATAGTTGTAATGTTTATTTGTCAAATGACTCACTCATTTTTCCTTTTTATTCTCTTTCTTTTTGACATGCTTCATTGCATACAGACTTTGTATAAAACTATCTTTCATACTACCATCCATGTCTTCTTTAACTACGGCATCTTACAAGTGTCTAGCTATGATATGTGCTAAATAATACACTTTATGAATAACGTGTTCAGTAATAATGATGCTTAGACTAATGTTAATGACAATATGAAGAGTTTGTATATCTTTTATTCAAGTGTCATATATTCAGATGTATCCAACGTGGATTATATTATAATAAGAACTGTAATTATAATAAGAACTGACATAATAATTCATGGGAAATTCAACATATTGATTCCTTCCAGTTAAATAATCTTCATATAATGGAATGATCATAAGCATAATGTAGCCATCTAATTTATTTACTGTATAGACTGAAAAACAATAATTGACTCAAATAAGTAGTATGATGTGCTTAAAACAATTCGTTGATGAAAACTAGAATTCTATGATGAATCATTTTGTTTTCCTTTTTTTTATATCATGGTAACTTTTCACAATAATGTCAAGTATATTGTTATTAAATGGATTGTTATATCATGAATTCGTATTATAAGCTACTTTGGTGTTGATTGCCAGCAGATTTTCCAAATGGTAATAATATGATATTCTTATGGGCAGTCTCTTAAAACTATTCTTAACCTCTTCGATTGTTTGATTGACCGTTTGAAACTTCCCATTGATGTTTATCATTGCAAGTGATCAGTTATATAATGGTATGCGTGCATCCTGTGCGGATTGCCTCGATATTGCACTGTAAGCGAAAATGGACAGGGCTCAGTAGTGGAATCCAGACACGAGTTTCGTCTTATATGGAACTCATCTGCTGGATGTACCTACATCCCAGAGTTAATGTTTACTTTGGGACAGCTGACGAGTCCCAAATGGGACGAAACGCGCACCCCGGATTTAACTGTTAGCTCTCATCTATCTCTGCTTGAAATGCTCTTAACTTCTGTTCATATTTTTCATATTAAAAATATAATGAGTAATTTTTCCCAGCAAATCAAAATACCACAAGGTTAAATAATGATTGTTAATATTGCGATTTTATATCAGTTGAAATTAAAATGTAGTTGTAAGTTGTCTATGAATAGTTATTTAGATCACGTTTAAATAGTTTTTATTTACAATAACTAGATCAGAAACACTTTCACTATACTGCTTATCGCTATATTTCATGTTTATATAAAATTCTGTGGTAAGATATTGAAATAATGGTGAATGTATGAAATCAGAAGGGGGTTTTGTGGAGATTTTACCAATTTAATGTTTGAATTCATGGGTCAATTGAAGCTAGACCACTATAGAAAACCTGGAAGCACTGGAGAGCCGTTTCATCCTGGTGTGAGACTCCTCAGCAGTGCGCATCCACGATCTAGGTTTATCATGGTGGTCTAGCTTTAATTAACTCATGAATTCAACTACTGAATATTTACAACCCAGTAGATAGTTTTCAGAAGTAATTAGCGTTTTAAATGAGTAACTCAATATTAAATCATTTTGTTTTATGTTGAAGACCTGAACAAATCACGAACTTAAACCATTTGCAATAGTGTTTTATTTACCATTCCATTAAACCATGAGATGTAATGATGAAAACATACTGTATACTTTATGAATCACTTCTCAGTGTCACAAAAAAACCAATATCTTTCTAAACGTGAGAATCATTTCATTACACGTGTGGACAAGAAGTAGGTACACTTCTAAAACTTGTGATCATTAAACCATTGAACCAAAAGTCTCTAAAACTCTTAGTTATGTCGTAACTTGTAGCGAATTACCACTTATTCATCTTAAGGAACATACCACACTGTAATACCATCGAACAAAAAATTTCTATTAAAAATAAAACCTTCTTTATCCACAGTATATGTTTTAATTTTCAAGTTACTAGCATTCTTACCTTATTTAAGTGTATCCTTACGGGCTTAAAATCTAGATTCATTAATTAGATTTTAACATTAACATCATTAACAAAATAGATAAAACTAATCAAAGGTAAAAAACTGTAAATAAATGAACAGTAAAATTAATTTTATAGTTGAAATCGTGGGTCAATTGAAGCTAGACCACCATGGAAAACCTGGAAGCACTGGACAGCCGTTTTATTATATTGTGGGACTCCTCAGAAGTGCGCATCCAAGATCTCACCTCGCCAAATTCGAACCCAGGACCTATCAGTCTCGCGTGCGAGAGCTTAACCTCTGGAACCGCTGAGCCGGCATCCGACCGTGTTAATGTCTAACTTCAACCAATCCACGAAATTGAGCAACCATTTACCATTGTCTTAAGTGAGTTACTATCTTACAACAGATCTCACGAGGTGGGATCGTGGATTCTTACTGCTGAGGAGTTCCACAATAGGACGAAACGGCCATCCAGTCGTTCCAGACTTTACATGGTGGTCTAGCTTCAACTAATTCATGATTCCAACTATAAAATCAGTAAAATTACTATCAACAAATGTAATTAGTTTAAGTAAACTATGTCTAAAAATTAGTTTGAAGTTTATTCCAGCTCAGAAAGAGAAGAAAAAGACTGGAAGAACATCAGACACAGTATGCAGTAAAATAATAACGATATTACACCAAGAAAAAACTTGTATTCTTTTGAGGAATTCCTACATTTTTGTTGTGTTTTTTTAGGAAAAATCTTTTCTAATTGCTTCAATGTAACTATAGATAGGTTCGGAGTATAACTTAATTACTGTCAGATGTGTTCGGTTATTATTATCTTTATGAATAGTTAACAAACTAGTTTTAAAATCGATACTTGAACACGCACACACACACGCAGACCTTTAAATAGTATCAATGGTACATTATTATATAATCAAAATTTTCACATTTTTTAATTTTGTCTAATTATAAATTGAGGAAACCGTATAAAAAAGAAAAGGAAGTAACAATACAGAAATCTGTTAGAGATTATGATGTTCCAAATGTTTTGATTATCCCTTTAAATGAACTATGAATGATACTATAAATACTCACATCTGTTATTATTGTATATAAGTGAAGTATATGAAAAAGGTATAACATTTTTCATAGATAAAGGTTTAAACAGAAAATCTGTTGTTGATTAATACGAGTAACAAATAGATGAATAAACTAAGCTTGTTCGTATATTTCATCTGAATTACAATTTTATCATAGGAACGGGAGTCAGACAAGACTGTCTACTGTCCCCTTTCCTCTTTCTTCTTGTGATTGACTGGATTATGAAGACTTCGACATCTGAAGGGAAGCATGGAATGCAATGGAAATCTCAGAATCAATTAGACGATTTGGACTTCGCAGATGACCTAGCCCTCCTATCTCATACACACGAACGAATGCAGATGAAGACAGTGAATGTAGCAGTAGCCTCTGCGTCAATACGCCTCAACATACACAAAGGAAAAAGCAAGATTCTCAAATACAACACGGAGAACGCCAATCTAATCACACTTGATGGTAAAACTCTGGAATATGTGAAATCATTCACGTACCTGGGAAGCATCGTCGATGAACAAGAAGGATCGGATGCATATGTAAAGGCAAGGATTGGCAAAGTAAGGTTAGCATTTCTACAATTGAAGAATATATGGAACTCAAGACAACTGTCAACTAATTTCAAAGTGAGAATCTTCAATACGAACGTCAAGACAATCCTACTGTATGGGGCTGAAACGTGGAGAACTACTACATCTATCGTCAAGAAGGTACATGTATTTATAAACAGTTGTCTACGCAAGATAATCAATATCCATTAACTTGATGGCGTCAGCAACAGCCTACTGTGAGAGAGAACAAACCAGCTTCCAGCTGAAGAGGAAATTATGAAAAGACGTTGGAAGTGGATAGGACATACATTGAGGAAATCACCAAACTGCATCACGAGGCAAACCCTAACTTGGAATGGTGATGGGAAACGGAAAAAAGGAAGGCCAAGGAACACATCATGTCAGGAAATAGAAGCAGATATGAAAATGAACTTTAACTGGAAAAAACTTGAAAGGATTGCGCAGGACAGGGTTGGATGGAGAATGTTGGTGTGTGGCCTATGCTCCTCCATCAGGGGTAACAGGCGTAAGTAAGTATCTTATGATACTAGCTGTGAATGGTTCTTGTAAAGTAGAAAAAGGAATGAATATTGATTAATAATCATAATGATATTGCAATCAACAATTTAATGTTGTTGCATGAAACAACTACGAGTGATTACATAATGTCTTGAATCGTAAAGCAGTTGAAAATGTGAATAAATTGAATTTCGTCCAAATTATTTCAACGCATTAAAGTGATTACAATATGTCTTGGAGTTGTTATGTATTATTGAATTCCAAAACTAAAATGAAGTGATTATTCAGTTCCCCATATATCAGAAGGATTTTTCGGTTAATATCCATTTTGTTACATTTCCATTCTTTGATTAACTTGAAAATCACCTTGATGAAAATACATGATATGTTAATTAGCTACCGCAAATTGTAGTATAAAGGAGGCTACACTAGCCAGTAATATTCTGCTTTCCGACTACATTAATTATTTAACGATTGTAAATGGACAACTTACATGAAACTAGAATTGATCATAATGTTTTTGATAAAATTTCAAAATATGTTGATCGATTGAGTCCTGAACTTAGATCAATTCAACAATGTTTACTGAAGTACACTAAACTATTTGAGACTTTTCATCAATGAGGGGATTCAAATTTGACTAAACAATTAGAGAAAACATTTATTGAAATTTTCCCAAATTTGATAATTACAAACAAGTGATGTTGAGGGTTAACCAAATCGTATTTATATTTATTCTATGTGAAAGACAAAGAAATCTGCCAGTTGACCATTTACAGGATCCCTAATGTGAATACATGTCTTAGATAAGAAAAACAAAACATTTTTAATGGTTCTATTGAAAACTACTAGTAAAAACCAAAGTTATTGAATTTCGATAGAATCAATGAATTATAAAAATGTCACCCTACATAGATTGACAAAGATCAATGAAATCAGAAAGATTATACCTGGTTCATGTATTTAGAAGGAGTAATTTGTCCTTTCACAATTGCTTCATTAGTGTAAGTGAACAGTATGTATGTTAACTCTATTTCCTCATCTTCTAACTGTGATTACATTTCAGTAAGTAGAACTTCTATTTCATTTCTACTTTTTGTCAAATATCAGTTTTTAATAGTTTCTATTTTATACACTGTATTCTGATTAGTTTCTCCTAAGATTCCAGAATTGTGCTTGTACCTATTAGAAAGTTATCACTTTTCCTAAACTACACTTATTTTGCTTGAAAAGATATCATTGATGAATTTCAGTTGTTCTCGATTTCTAAGGTATTAACATATCAAATTATTTGAATTGCATAATTGGTAGATAAGGTAACTGAAAAGAAATAGAATAAGTCGATCAAATTGTTTTAATCAAATCCCCTTAAGGTGTATATAACCTTATTACTATTATTATTATTACTAAATTTAACTGTCGACACTGATCGATGATCATCTTCTTTCCTAAAAGTATCAACTATATATTTTGTACGAAAAATTATGCTTTTCTTGTGTTGTACAACATTCCTTATGATTGTAGAAAGTTCAAATAATGTTAAAAACTATTTGAAGTAGTGCATTTACTCTAATGAATTTTCATTGAGTAAACCGGAAACAAATACACTACAACTTTATGTAAATCACGTAAAATAAGAAACTATTTCAATTAGTAAAAATGGATAGTGTCTAGCAATGGAATCGAGGACGCCCGTTTCCTCCTATTTGGGACTTGTAAGCTGGATGTGTCTATATCTTAGAGTTTAAGTTCACTTTAAGACTTAATTCATCTTTGTTTATAATGCTTGTGAATTAAGGCAATATCGGTGCAATAGGCACAGTATACACATATGCCAATAAGAGACTAATCAATTGCAGTGATAAATATCAATGGACACAGTCAAGCAAACAATACCAAGTGAATGTAAACTTCACCCCATTGCACAAACAAGTGGCTATTAGGACTCAGTAGCTATGTGAATAACGTGATGGCGTTCGAAGCAAACGGTACTGGATTCGAGTCCTAGAGTGAACATCAACTCTGAGATGCATGTACATCCAGCCGACGAGTCCCAAATATGACGAAACGCACTTCAAACTGGATTCCACTTCTAGCCACTATCCAACTTTGCTTATAATGCTTGTAAGTTAGGGCAATATCGAAGCAATACCAATAAGAGACTAATCAATTGCAATGATAAATATCGATGGAAAGATTCAAGTATATATATCAAGTTATTTCTCATAACCCAATACATTTATTTATTTATTCTTATTATCATTAATGTAAACCTACAGTATTAAAATGATTTTATTTTCAAATATAAACCCCCCTCCCTCAAAAAAATTTTAAAAAAATCATTCATTACTGAGAAACACTGTAACATTCACACATTTTATAGTTTTTTCACTTAAGGTAAAAAAAATATATTAATTTTATATTATGTAACCATATCACGCTTAACATAATAGTGAAATGGCAATACTTGAACATAAGGAAAAATAGAGAAAAAATGGAGAAAAAACAGAGAAAAAACAGAAAAAATAGAGAAAAAAATAGGGAGAAATAGAGAAAAAACAGAGAGAAAAATTGTGTGTAAAGATGCTACTTAAAACGAACTCTTTATTTGTATATTCAATAAATCAGTGGAAAATTCATTGACAATTGATGATGAATATACTTTCTGTTGTAAAATCAGATAGGAGAAGAAAAAAACTTTGATGATCAGATTACATATTTTGGTAAGTAATAAAATCTATCATGTCGTGGTATATTTTAAAATACAAAAAGAAGGGAAAGGAAAGAGAAATACTTTGTTAATTAACTGTTATCATTTTAATCATTTCTTATTCAAGTTCTGTTATTATCAGAAAGGAGGTTTTGTGGATATTATAGTAATTTAATAGTTGAATTCATGAGTCAATTAAAGCTAGGCTAGCATGGAGAACCTGGAAGCATTAGACGACAGCAGAAGTGCGCGTCTGTGATCCCACTCCCGGGACTCGAACCCAAGACCTAGCAGTCGAGCGCGCAAACGCCTATCATCCAGACCACTGAGCCAGCATCCAACAGTGTTAATGTCTAACTTCAACCAATCCACGAAATTGAGCCACCGCCCACCATTGTCTTTAGTGAGTTACTATCTCACAACAGACCCGATTGAACTCCACTGGTCACGTCTTCTCACTAGGACTCCAGGAAATACCTCTTGAAGCCAGTCACTAATGAGCATATGATGATTGTAATCGGAAAGGAGCTCTTTGTTTGTTCTTTTTTTGAGGCAACATAGTTTGTTTCATTAAATGTGGTTTGAATTATATGCTATGAACAACATACTATTCATCATAAAAATTCATTTTTTGACTATTCAGTAATTTTGGTGAATAATTTGCATTTATACACTAATTGGTTGTTGAAAAGGGATACATATTATGCGTTGCATGTGCTTGTAAACCAATAAGTTTCATAATATGTGAATTCACACTTGATCATATATGTGCAGGAGAAGTCGACTGATGTACACAAATTTGGTTCACCAATTTATTTAGTTTCATTTAAGAATTTAGTCAGTTGAATTTTTAGACCTTGACAGTATACATCAAAAGTTTTCTTAGAATATGGTTTGTGGATAATGCAGTAATTTTTAGTAGTTGAATTCATGAGTCGAGATCGGAGGTTCTTGGTTCGAGTTCCACTGCAGCATTACGGATGCACACTGCTAAGGAGTCCCATACTAGACCGTCCAGTGCTTACAGATTTTTCAAGGTGGTCTAGTTAAGATCGACTCATGCATACAACTATTAAAAAATATCAGTATGGGCCTGTGGAGATTATTATGTTTTTGATTAGGATCATGAATCGATTGATGTTAGACCACCATTAGAAACCTGGAAGTACTGGACGACCGTTTCGTCCTATTGTGGGACTCCTCAGCAGTGCGCATTCACGATCTCGATCGCGGGATTCAAACCCAGTACTTTCGGTCTTGCACATGAACGCCTAACCTCTAGACCACTGAGCCTACGTCCAACGGCGTTAATGTCTAACTCCAACCAATTCACGAAATCAATTATTGCTACGGATTGTTCAGTTATCCAGTCTATAATCATACTTAGTCCTAAGAAAATCCACTCAATTATATTAATAAATCAAAAATGCTTTTAGATATGCTGCACTATGGATTAACATTTTAATGATTTTAGCAATGCTTTTTGAATTTAGTGAAAATTTTCATTTAGACATTTGGTAAAACAAGAACTAATGCTTATCGAGTAGTTACGTTGCGTAACAATCATATAATGACACATTGATCATAAAATAATATTGAGTAATTTGAAGAAAGAGGATCATTAATAATCAAAGTAATTATTCGAAAAATTAAACAGATACCATGTTGCATAATATATAAAAAGAAGGAACTAACAAAATATTTTGATGAAAGGTCAGTATTATAGTCGTTATGTCAGAATCAAGGGATGAATGTTGAGAGAATGTAGAATACAAAAGTTTTCAATGGTGGTCTACATTAGATCAACTCATGAATTCAACTATTAAAATTACTACAATCTCCACAAACCCTCATTCTGATAATTAGAAAATAGTTTAAATATTTTTGGAAGAAAGGATTTCATCAAAGTTCAGCTATAAACCCACTCCTATACCTATGGTCAAGGTAGCGAGAGTGGTTGTACAAACTTCTTTTGGATTGTTAAAATGAAGTTCAGTATGCTGATTGATAAATAATATGCAATGCTACAAAGTGTAAACGACTGATGATCACTTACGACAGTGAACTACTGATCAAAGCTCTCTAATGATTCGAAATCAGAAACAAGACCATTTGCCAGAAGAATAAGGTTTTTGATGCCATAAAATGACATGAACATGTAAAAGAAATATAACATGTTAAAATGTCATAAAATTCTGAAGGAAATAAGTTAATAGATTATTCACTCTTCAATAGACTAAGATCTAAATGCTTAACCTAATTCTTGGGTATCATATCTGGTTGGTAGTAAGCATTTTAACACTGAGGCAATTTTTAAAGCCTTTGTTTCCCTTCACTAGTAAACTGTTTAATTTTACGTGATTTTACCCAATCAGTTTAATATTAGTGTAATACAGTCAATCTCAATAAAATTGTCTAAATATCTAAAGTTAGTTTTCACCATATAGTAATATAGTCTTACAATAAGCATTAAACACATTCCATGTTGAACTGACGAAAATATTTACAGCACATGTGAATACTTTTGATGTTGTTGAGTTTCTTGAGTCAAATGATCTACTTGATGAGTTCTATTTACAGTGAGCACTTATGATTACATCCAGAATGATAGTGAAAACACTTCGAACAGACCGTCTAGCTCAGAATACTCAGTAATACCAAGATTCTGTTCTATTTTTATTTGAATTTCTCTTACAATATACATCCACAAACTCATTTGTGATTAAACTCAATATCATTGTGATACTGAAATGATCACAATATGTCATTAGATCATTAATTGGGAATAAGAGTAAAAAACCGACCATGTTCTAAAAATTTCTCTCTTGGTTATTTTTACAAATTTTATACATTTATATTACGTCGACAGTTTTCTCCAACTCTGTTTGTGTTTTTCACTTTAAATTGTCATTTATTTATTTATTTAGACACATAAATATTGGTACAAAGGGGCACCAGATACATATGCGCCCCACGAATCTCATTTGTTTTGCGTGAGAGCTGTGATACTGTCCGGGTGCCCACACCGAAGCAGGTGGTTTTCTTAGGGGGCCACACCCGGAGCCTTCGACCTAAATGTCTGATCCACAAGGCAGTGAAGCATCGTGAGGAGATGCAGTCCCATGGTAGCCGGTGACCAACAATTGGTTCGTACGCTATTTGTTCCCTCAGGATACTGGAGCCCATGTGCACCATTGGTTTGGAATCAATGTTTCCCAACTCCCCTAGGTGGACTCACCGGTTAAAGCGCCGGTCATTCGTCCGCCACGAGAAGATAGTGAGTAGGACTTCCCTGGCAGAGGCTATATAAGCGTGGCCATGTGAGAGCGTTTCGAGAGGGAGAGCGGACTCTCCGACTCTCGGCCGTATCAGGGCAGCTAGGGGCTTAAATTGCCAAATCATTATGATATACAGATTTAGTAAGTAACATGTAATGGTAATAATAATAATAATCGTAACCCTAATAGTAACAATAATAATAATAACGATTATTTATTAAACTAAAAGTTTTCTAACCTTTATATTTGTTTCTCTTGTTGTTTCATTTTCATTTTCCTTGTTCCATCAAAATTTCATCTTTATTAATTAACTGAAATTATCAGACACATGCTGTGTACTGATGATGATGATGTATTCATAGGGTTTGATGTTACACACCCCACAATTCTATTTTATCATTATACATTCATCTATTTGTAAGTTCAACAAAATTGCTACAATTTTGTTTGATAGTTCAATGCTGAATGACTGGATATTTTTGTTTTGTTTTGTTTTTCATTACTTCTTCATGTTTATTGATAATCTATAAAAAAATTGTAAGCAAAGATGGATAGTGGCTAGCAGTGGAATCCAGGACGCGTGTTTTGTCCTATTTGGGACTTGTCAGCCGGACGTACCTGCATCTCGGATTCAAACAAACAATAACAAGTGAATTTAAACTTCACTCCATTGCACAAGCAAATAGCTATCAGGACTCAGTAGCTGAAGCGAACGGTACTGTGTTCGAGTACCAGAGTGAACATCAACCCTGAGATGCATGTACATCCAGCTGACAAGTACCAAATAGGACGAAAAGCGCATCCAACTGGATTCTACTTCTAGCCACTATCCATCTTTGCTTATAATGCTTGTGAATTAAGGCTATATCAAAGCAATACGCACAGTATTCACATATGCCAATTAGAGACTGACCATTTGCAGTCCTAAACATCAATGGGAAGATTCAAACAAACAATACTAAGTGAATTTATAAAAAAATCGTTTAAATGTTTATCACGATTTATTACAACTTCAAAATTTATATATTTATTACATTATTCTATATCTCTTAACCAAAAAGATGAAAATAACTATGCCTTTTCCTAATTTATGTGGTTTAATTACAATATTCACTAGTTCATACATCTGTCCAGGAAGTAAGAGAACTCTGTTAATTATGTAGTAGAGAAATCAACTTAAAGATACTTTTCATCACGTACTAATGTCAAGTGAGGTTACAAATATCTTTAGTCAGAAGTGTAAAACTACGAATAAACAAACAAAAAATTAATTTTCGAACAAATATTTTAACATCCTGTAAGTGATCTAAATCCTTATTGGACAAATGACCATTCTTCGTTTACATAGGGAATTTTTTTTACCAACGACGCAACAGAAGGAATGCAAATTGTCAGATGCTTGTTTCACTTACTAGTTTTATATCCGGTATTGAAGTAAACTGATCGTTAAAAAATATCTTAAGCTGACTTGAAAGTTGAGTATTTTTCTGACTGCCTAATACTTTGCTTAATTCATTTGGTTTATTATAAGCTATCGACGGTCTTGCTAATAAGTACCACCCTAACTACTTCAAGTAATTCTCAGTCAGTTTTTGCTCTATTTATTCATAGGTTGTTAGGATTTCAGGCCCTAATAAACCACTCGGTTTGATAAAAAATAAACGGTAATATACTTATCATCAGTGAAAAGTTAGAAGGTAAATTGTAATTTGTCTGACTCTTGTAATGCACTATTAAACAAGTAACGTGGAGTTTCATCTTAGATTCAGATATGGTTAAGTCCTGTGGTCATCAATCCATTTATCATTCTGGCTGATAGTAGGTTGTTTCACCTACCAATAATATTGAAGGCTATCAGTCAATGAGTTAAAAGTCTTTTCTATTTTTATTGAAATAGAGTAAGAATAATTCTATTAGATGGTTTGCTCGGTTGTTAGAATAATCACTGCAAATCACTCAATAATTATAGTTGGACAAAAAATCTATAAATAATCAGATGCTTGTTAAATAGTAATTCATTAACATCATCAACAAAGGAGATACCAACTTCTGATGTTCTTGCCGCTCAACGAAATACAGAAAACTAAAGAAGAAAAAAAGTTACTTGTTGTTTACTGGTATCTTTTACTAATATTATTTTACCACTATCTTATTGACCCATAAGATCACAAGATGCATTATTAGCCTAGTTAATTACTTACAAGTATCATTACATACTCACGTAAATAATCAACACTGTCTAACTGTTTGAAAAAGTCAATAATTAGTAAGATTTGAGGTTTTCACTCGTTGATACTCCTTACGAAGGTGCATTCAACCCTTGAAGGAATTTGATATAATACTAAATATTTTTGTTTGTGTCCATAAGTTTTACAGTGAGATTTCTGTGACTGAAGCTTATAACTAGACAGTATAAGAAAGACCACAAGCAGTTTTTATAAAGAGTAACTGATGTTTATCTGTGTGTAGTAATTCCTGAAGTTCCTGTGAGAAATCATGGTCTGTGAGGTTGAGATATGTCTAGAAAGATCCATCTGTCGTTGGGGACTCCCAAAAACTAATTAAATTTAGACATGTAAACTACTGGGTGCCTACCTAATGGTCTAAAGACTAAGTACTTACCTCTAGATCTAAAGTTTTGGATCCAGTCGTCTTTGTAATCGTGGATGTGCATTGGTAACTAATCGCATACTAAGACAAAACAGCTATCCGATGGTTCCTGATTTTTAAGGTTAGTCTATGATGTAAACCATGAAGATGCAATTTGCACAAAACGTGTAAAGTTTGATTTGGGACCAAACTATATGCTTCAACGATTTTGTGTGTTCCTTTCACTGATCAAACCTTATGAGGTTAACATTCCCCTTGGTATAACAGTGTTAACAAACAATTGAAATATCAACAGGATAATAGTTTTGACAAACAAAAGTAGTCAATTTTTGAATTCTATTTTCACAAAGTTAAATTTGTTTTTTACTCAAGCCTACCAAAATCTCAATTATCTGTGATTTCCTTCCAGAAACGTTTCCCGAAACGTGAAATAAGATATGGATTACAGAGCTATCTTGTTTGAGGTCATCAAGGAATTCATTTGAATGACAAAAATAATATCATATAGCCACTGAATAAATAGGAGTAAAAATTATAGATTTTTAATACAATCCCCCCACAAAGTGTAAGTTTCCAAAATTAGTCTAACTGTAATCCGCTTTTTTCCATATACATGTAGTCTTATTTATTAGTGTATCTGAGCTAGTCAGTGTTTATGGAAAGCTCTCAAAAAAATCTATGAATCAATTTATTTTGTTGTTCTTTAATCTGATTAACCAAACGCCAAGTCTCTTACTGGTATTAATAACTTTTCACGAGTTTCTAGTAGTTTACGGTCAATGATAACGTTAAAAATACCCTTCTGTTCTTATCACTAACCCGACCTTGGAAGTGAAGCTTCTCCTTCATTTTTTCCTTTCAATTTCTTCTTGGATTTAATTTATTACCGCAATTTATTATCTACCCAAACATTATCATTTCGATACTCACTCAATAGGAATCTAACACATTTTTTGATGAGACTACACATTGAAATGAATAAAAGCCTAAATAAATCACATTCTACAGTTAGGCCTTTAAATAAACAATCAGTTATTATTGATTTGTGTTGTGAGAAAGTTTTTACAGAATGTCGTGTTTCATGAAAAAGTCTAATTTAGAGAGTCACATCAATTATTCATGATCAATAAATTTGTGTAAAATACAATTTATGTTCTTGTTTTTATCATATAATTGTCCACATTCCAGTTACCCTGTTACATACATAAGAACATGAATACTAAAGTGGTTGACAAGCCATATCATTAGTTGCAAGATTAATATCCAAAGATTAATCCAACTGACTAATCTTAAAAAAATGATCTATGCAGACTATAGGTGTTACCAAGTGACCGAGAATAAAGGAAATGAAACCGAATTGAAACCATCATTTATTGCTTTGCAGTGACCAGTGGAGTTCAACCACGTTTGTTGTGAGATATCAAATCACTGAAGACAATTGGTGAACGGTTGCTCAAACTTCGTGGATTAGTTGAAGTTAGACATTAACGCCGTTGGATGCCGGCTCAGTGATCTATCGGTTAAGTGCTCTGACGCGAGACTGGTAGGTCCTGGGTTTGAATCTCGCTCGCAAGGCGGGATTGTGGGTGCGCACTGTTGAGGAGTCCCATAATAGGACGAAACGGTCGTCCAGTGTTTCCAGGTTTACCATGGTGGTTTAGCTTCAATTAACTCATGATTTCAACTATGAAAAATCAAATTTCCATTAACTTACGAAGGCCGTTATTATTTTGTTTCAGGGTAACATTTAAAAAATACATTTTTAAAATTCAGAAACTTATCTTAAACATCAATAAACATTTGCGTTGAACACTTTACTTCTATTCGTACAGTTTGTCTTCATAAGATCTAACAAACTAAAACTAATCAACTTATCAGTTTTCTTATTAAAGTGAACTGGTAGTTGAAGGTAGTTGACAGGAAACCCTGAACCTGGGTTTTGTGTTATTTGACACTCGTCAGTAAGGTGTATCTGTAATCTTAAGGAAACGGATTATCCCTAACAGGTTCGACCCCATGTCACTCAGCTTCATAGTCAGTGACGTTACAACTGAGCTATCCGTTTTATACAATATGATTTCCTACATGGATTTAAGTATTCGACATATTCCTATGTTAGACAGATAGTGTCAAGCTCTCTTAAACATACTGAAAGACAGTTTTCATTAAGCACGTTTATTTCTTGATTTTTATTTTTATTTAGTGTTTGAAATATTCATGTTTCTTAAGTTTATTTAGTCATTGTTACGTGTTGTACTTTTAAAAATTAATCGACGCTATTTCCCAATTAGAATTACTAAAGTCTTTCGAGATATACCGATCAAGGTAGATAAATATTCATTCTATGAGACATGTATTTGCGGAATGTCATTGGTTAAAAAGAATATGGAAAATGATAAGTTTTATCTAGTATAAAAATAAGGATTCAAAGTTAAATCATCCAGTTCAAGGAATGTAATGTAATCTTGAGATGGTGAATATTTGAAGCTCAGGTGGATGGTATTGATGAAGTTTTGTTGTCTGAACTAGATGACTAATTCATAGAGCTTTCATTATCCTTTTGAAGAAAATTGTAGACAAATATATGACCAAAAATGAGATCAAAAGGAGTAAACATCAAAATAAAGAGACAGAAAATAACAGTTTATAGGTCCACAGTAACCAATCAAGATCGAAGTCGACAGGGCAACCTTTCAGTCATTTGTGGAGAAATTTGAATAATTCACTTCTACCTGAAGTTTATGCTGATGTTGTTCAGTAGAATAATGAAAGCTCCACGATCAAATCATCCGACTCAGGGAACGAAAATTTTCCAAAAATCGGTAATGTGATCATAATGATCAATTATGATTATGAATTTCTTTTGAATGGGAATGAATAATAATCTCCAAATAAGGCCCTGATAAACTCAGGTAGCTTTTAATTACAGAGAATCGTCGACATCGATTATTGTTCATTATGAAACGTTTTTATCATCTATAACTTCTTCATATACCTGTATAACCACTATATTTGTTTACAAGAGAGTTATTTATTTTCAGTACTGATTTCAGCTGGTTAATCTATTTTACTGATGTGTTTTTATGATAACCATCTATTCATCCTAGAAATGCAAAAATAAAACTGAACTTTACTTCTTTAATTTAAAAGTTGGAAAGTTTATAACATCATTGTGATTAGTAATAGCGAGACCATCATTCATAGATGAACTAATAAGATTAAAGTTGGCAAGTCTTGGATTTTGGCTGAAAATTCATTCATCGATATAGTTAAATGGCATTTTGACATTTTAGCTGATGTAAGTTCGTGATGAACACTTTTACTTTGATTCTTAATCTTAAATTATAGTTCTAAACCTCATTACTAATTTATAACCCTCTTTTGATCCTGGTAAGTAGGTGAGTTGTTTCTAGGTCACTTTAGCTTCGCTCAAAGGTCGTCCACAAACTATAATCTCACCGTAGTAACTAAAAAGATAGTTTATTTCATGTAACTTGAGTTGGGCAGATAGTTAATCCATAGATTGAGGTTTTTATTCTCTTAGTATTTTGTTTCTCAATCAAATAGTCTAGGTAGTTTTGATTTTAAAACTATTCACTTAAACAAAGACAACTAAACCAGAATAACTGGAATAATCAAAATTCCGTGACGTTCAGTATTTTTTCAATGATTTAGTGTAAGGCATAAAAGTAATATCAAGCCATTCATTTGCTTTTCATAGCTTGAATAATATTGAATACTTATTCTTGTATTGGGTCGACTTAAGAAATACATAACCGATTAACGATCTTCCATGTTTAAGGGATGAAGCTTGTAAACATTTCTTTTGAATGATGAATCATTTTCTAAGTTTGCATTCTATACATTTGTTCGTCTGTAAATAGGTTTCTAGGTGTATTTCCTTTTTGAATTAGGTTTTTATAGGTTCAATCTTTATATTATTTAAACAATCTTTCGCAATCTTCTTTGCAGTGACCACTTTGACTAATATGTGTTCACTTATCAGAGCTAAAGTATAGAATTTAGTTTCAAGTTATTTTTTTTTATCGAGGAGTGGGCATCAACTGAAGAATCTTGGATGGTAGATGGTTGCTTCACTCTAGTTTCAAACAACATGGAATCCCTCACTTACTAGACCGACAGGGTTAGAACACATGACCTTCATGTCTCCTGGTTTACATGATTCCGCCCTAGTTTATAACGATGATTGATTTCTACATATAAATGAATAAAGTTTAAACACCAAAATACACATAATCTACTTCGAAACAGATGTTAAATAGTAGAGTTAACTAAGAACTTGTGTTAAACTTTAACATTAAAACAATGCTGATTTGAGTTTCGCTATGAAAATATGTTTCATTCACATTCGTTACTAATTTTCTATGTTGAGCACTTAGGTTAAATAAGACTATTTAACGTAAATGATCTCAGTTTTACTCCATAATATTAATTGATTCTGTGTTATCTTTGGAAAGTAAAATGAGATTTTACCTAAGTGATTATTAAATTCTGGATAGCTAAATATTAGTTAAAAGTTACATTACTGTTCTTCAATTGAGAAACTGAAAGCGTGTTTTTGCAAAAATAATTTTCTTCACTGGAATACATGTTGTCTTTTTTAGAAAAGGAACTTTTCTGTGTACACCATTTAAAAGTTAGCTTCAAGACATTTCCGTCTACCATTGAATATAACATAAATTGTAATGATTTTACCATTTAGGATGTAATGTTCTAATGTCTGTTTATAGACTGACGAAATTGGATTTTATGGTAGGAAATTATCTAACACTTTCATGAAGTTGTTCTATTCTTGACCGATAAACTGTAGGAAAAATATTCTTCACTTTTCTCGTGATATAATGAATTTTTAAGGTATGATATAGACAAATTAGTTTAAGTAGAGGTTTTATAAAAGATCCGAATGCAGAACCATAACATTACATAAGTTAGTGACACTGATACTAAAAACTATCTGAAATATTTCACATGTCTATTAATAAATTAAAAGGTCTCACAGATTCGAATTTCCACATTTTGTTCACTGGTGATGAACTCCATTTCTATGTTTATTAACGTATACGACAAAAAATACATTTTAAATGTCTTAGGCACAGTTTTTCTAGTAATGAAAGAGAACTATGATACTACTGCCGGCATTTTTAGAGCTGAATTTGAAAGATATAAAATCTTTAGTCTAATATTCATTGATGTTATAATATTTAATAATAAATATATTACACTCCTTTGTCATCTAGTCTGGAGTCTCTCTAGAGTTACTGCCAATTCCAAGGCCTGGTAAAGTATGAAGGTTAGGCATGCGGTCAGCAACCCCATCCCCACAACCTTGCATAAAAAACACTAACCAGTAAACTTATTTATTCCTGGTCAAAGATGAACAATACAACAAAACATTTTCATAAGAAGTACATCAATAAATCTACTTTGTCATTCTCTAAGCAATTCAAAAAGATTTTTATAATTTATTGATAATTATTCACATTACTGACAAAGTCACTGATCAACTTTTATCTAATCCTTAAGAAAATTATTAAATTGAGAGGGATCAAAAGACTTTTTAGATGGCGTCGAGTCGCGATTGACTATTATCACCACTACAATAAGATTATGCGCCAGATAACGACTTGGATCCCTCGATAGGCCGAAAACCAGAAGGCTGATATTGGTCCAGATAAGATATATTTATTGGCGATCTCGTGGTATCGAAAGAATACCGAGACGTGCCAAAGAGTACAGGCAAAATGGCAGAGCATAAGAGAGTTCGCACGAACAAGATGGACAACGGAAGGAAAAGTGTTTTTTCGTACAGTTAAACAAAAAAGTACATTAAAACAATCACTGGTACATTGGGCTGTAATAATAATTGTTTCTATCACACCAGTCGCGTTCTCGTCATGAAAAGTAGGTCGCTACAACTTCAATACTTTTCTCAGTTAAAAAAAAACTAATGATATGTTACTAACTAGTTTAACTAAGAGCCATAAAATCGTCAATCTTTGAACATTTGTAATTATATTGGAATTTTTACACTCTTCAATATATGAAGGACTTAATTATGGAGTTTCCATTGTTCTTCTAGACAACAAGCGTTTAATGATTTAAATTCACTTAGTATTGTTTGAATCTTCCCATTGATGTTTATGACTGCAACTGGTCAGTCTCTAATTGGCATATGTGCATACTAAGCGTATTGCCTCGATATAGCCTTAATTCACAAGCATTGTAAGCAAAGATGGAGAAAGTGAACATCAACTCTGAGATGCAGGTACATCCAACTGACGAGTCCCAAGTAGGATGAAACGCACATCCTGGATTCAACTGCTAGCCACTATCCATCTTTCTTTAATGATTTAGTTCTAATGAAATTAATATTGATTATTTACCTTTACAGGTTCTACTAGCTTTATGTATCTACGTGTTTCCCCCTTGTGTTTTTTTATAGTCAGTATATGATCTTTTCTGTACAGATGTGTGAATTGGATTCATATGAATGACTGAATGATCTGATTATCGTACACTTAGAAATTATCTGGCATTCTTGAAATTTCCTTGATCAATCGTTCTAAAATCATCTCAGTTACGTTTATATTCATACTTGTCTTTATGTATCAACTTGAGTGATAGTATATTGTGCATTTTCCATTTTTAGTCTGTATTTATGTACTCGTCAGCTAAGAGAGTGTTCACTTTATTTAATATGGTGTTTATCCTCGTCGATACAATGTACTTCTCTAGATAATTTTTTGCTTGTTCTCCTCCATTGTTGTCTTGAAGTTTGTGAAATTAAAATCCTTATGTTGACTTTGAGGACTTTCAGAATTAATGTCTATCACAAGTCAACACAATTACTTCTTTTCGTTTTATATTTCGTATACATTTCCATCGACTTTAGTTGCATAAGCTATCGATGTCATTGTACGGATGGACAAAGATTCTTGATCAATTCATACAGTTCAGTGAATCAAACACATCAATAAAGGATTAGAACTTTTGACCTTTGTGTTGTAGTGAACGAAGACTTAGTAGGGTAAACCAATTTATTTCCTAATGCAAAATTACAAAGTTTTTTCCCGAAATATGAAAACCATAAATTAAATATATTATTTGCACATCTTCCATAAGTTGTCCTTTACGTGCTTTATAATTTTTTCAATCCTGTTGTTATTACGATGGCCGTCTATTTCTCCTCCTGTTCTCTTCAAATCAGTATTCTTTTGTCAGTCATTCCAATTCCGATTAGTACTACATTCTATTTATATCTGTCAACATAAGTAGTATACATCACAGTATTAGTTCTCTAAATCAGATTATGAGTAATATGAGACGAGCTTGTGAAAAAATATGACTGAATGCATTATATTTGTACTGCTAAGAATAATCCCTGATTTTTTTTAATACAGTAATCTTCTTTGTAATAAGTATTCCAGGAAAAGGGAAAGAAGCGTTACTCTTTCAAATACTGTATTTTATTCAAGTACTGAGTTATTGCTGAGTTATTACAGATTCTAGCCAAATTTGTTTATAAGAAATAAAAATTTTCATTCCTCTTGAAGGATATAATGATCTCAAACATTACGATTACGTCTTCAACCAAAGTAAATTTTCTCACTCTTTCCTTGAACATTGAACCGTATAAACATTATACCACAGGACAAGCTGTGAGTCATATATGAAGAAATTCGAACACATTACTTCTTTCTGAAGTTTGTGCTGATGATGTCGTCCAGGAGAACGATGAAAGCTTCATGGCCAAACCATTCTGCTTAGAAAACAAAACTCTAAAATATAGCACAACTATTTATTTCAATAAATTAATTTAACAGTCAAATTTCTTTTACATTTATAATGTCTACTGTAAATTGTTTTGCCGTTGCTCGAAAGAACACGATTAAGTTATTGACGTTTTAAATATGAATAATATATTTGTAAAATCTCAGCGAATGGATCTGAAGTAAATCCAACGTTTCGCCTGACAATCTAGTCCAAGCTTTTTCAAGCAAATATAATTAAACATTAAAATTATTGAATATAAATAGGTACATGGTTCTTCGGTTCATTGTACACTGAATAGGTCATCCAATTAACGTTAAAAATGTTTAAACTAGGTATACGTATTAGTGTGTAAAAGACTTGTGAGACTTGACGTTTTAATAATCTCATCTTTATGTGTGTACATATGATTGGTTTTAATGGTTTCCATGTTCCTATCCATTTGCAAACTCACTTCCTTATGTTATCTTCTAAATTGTGGTCTAAATTAAGTAAAACTTTTTTGGTTAAACAAGAAAATCTATATGTTCTATGTATTAAACAAACGTATATCATATAAACAAACGCTTGATTTTTTGTGTTTGTTTTAACAGTCCATTTATAAACAACTGTATGTTTGTAAGAGTGGAGAAAATAGGACAAACTGAAATAGATTCAATCATTTAGTTATTTGTTTAAAACTTTACTTCCATATATCCATGTTCATACATCATTCATACATCAAGTCTTTAAGTATGATTATAAACTACTCTTTATTGGGGGGCAACTAATCAATCACAATATGCTTGGCTAGACTAACATATAGGACGAAATAATCATTTCATTTCATTTAAACATGAAGCAGTTTACCAATTCCTCGACACAGTTCATATAACTATGTACACACGTCGATTGTCGAAAAGTGTTTTAAAGCTTAATGACATGTACCAACACTTCCTTCCATGTAATAGAAGTTATAAACACAGGGTTAGTCAAACCTTGGTTCCTACAAGAGCATGCAGTCTTTTTCTAATGCTACTATATACTTTAACTCATACTTAAATCAGCACTTCAGCTCAGTGATAATAATTAGGTTCTGTTAATCTTTAAAGCATGAACACGTTATTCGATGTCATGAAGAGGGTTCAGACTACACAACAAGGGATATAAATTTACTGAAGATTTTAATTCTTTTTAAACTTCAGAAATTTTAAATAAAAAAGACATCAAACCTAAGGTAAGTTATACAAAGGTGTGGATGATAAGTAACTGCAACAAGTGATAACTTTGGACGTTTCCAGCCTGAATTAGCACTAAATAGATCTGGATTCTAATTGGTTGAGATACATGCCAACTAATATGAACATACAACGTGGAAATTTGAAAGTTGTTTGAGAAAACTATGATTTAAAAGTAGATAGTGTATATATGAACACACGTTTTACTTTGTTCGTACCCTGTCAGTTCAATTTCAGTTACATTCAAGCAATCGTTTTTCGAGCTGAAACATTGACTCAACACTCAACAATGGGAACGATTTCAACTAGTGTAGTCCATACTTTAAGTGTTTGTGTATTCAAACTTCAATATAAGTAATCTTAAATGGAGTCGTATTATTTCAGTTGTTATTTGTCACATGGACTTATGAAAAGATTATTTGCATTACAAACAAGTTTTGTTTAGATAAACATTGACATTGAAAAACGAAGAAGTTATTTCTGAGGTAATAGTACATTTTACTTGCAACTTATATAACTGGCATTTGAAGCTTCTTTTTAATATTTCACTAGTAAGTATCAGATCAATCTAATCAGTCAATGAGTTGAAGCAATCAATCATTTTTCATTGATATTAGTGAGTATATTGCCTCATTTCATTACTATACTCATTCCATTAGATGGATTCTTCCAGTCTTAAAGTTATATCATAGAATATATTTTCAGTTATCACTTTCAGTATCTTCAAATGAAACTAGATTAGATAATAATCATGGAAACATATAAATAGTCATGATAGATTAAGGATTATATTCATTTTTATATTTTATCTACAATGTGTGTGATTCTCTAAATGCAAATGTTTTTAAAGGATACTTCCATTGTAAGCTTTAACCGAGATCGAATCTCAGATATTCATATCTAGTAAGCATTACCATTAATCTTGTGTGAATACCAAAGCAATTACAATTCTGACGTTGATTAAAGGAAAATTTAATGCATTATTTTGCAATCAGTGATGAGAATTCCTTACTGTGATAAGATTTATAGTAATCACAATTGATTGATCACTGGGTGGTGATCAATGTCATGCGTGTCAAGTCCTTCTTAGTGCTGATCGAATGCTATCGATCAAGTTGGCTCGACACTGCGTGCACTATGTTGAGATAGATGGCAGTTGGTGGTGGCCAATAGGAAACCCTGGACCCAGGTTCCATGCTACTTGACACTCGTCAGCAAGGTGTACCTGTACTCTTGAAGGAACTAGTGCTCCCTGACGGATTCGATCCCGTGTCACTCAGCTTCACAGTCACAGACGTTAACACTGGTCTATTCAGGCCGCGACCGAACTCCTGTAGGACTGAGATGTAATCACAATTGATTGATCACTGGGTGGTGATCAATGTCATGTGTGTCAAGTCAGGGAGCACCAGTTCCCTCAACATAACAGGTACACCTTGCTGACGAGTGCCAAGTAGCACGAAACCCGGGTCCAGGATTTCCTGTTGACCACCTCCAACCACCATCTTATTTATAGTAATACCTAAATTTATTTATATTACTGTTACTATTATCACTATTATTATTATTACTATTCAGTACATCTATTCTTTAATTATCATAATTTTCATCGTATATCTAAATATTTTTAGGTCACTTGATGTTTAACCTGCCAACAAATTTATAATATACTACTTATAAGCATAGGTTAAATGGTCAGTAAACGAAATATAACTTTTGAATTAAAGATTCATATTCCACTTCACAAAATTCATTCTAATAGACTCAGTAGTATCTTTAACATCTATACAATCAGATAATTCGAAAAGAACCATGTAAAACAAAGATAAATCTTATGTAGTTCAAGTTTACATAACTTGAAACATTAATAGTAACTATTGATTATATCCTTATAATAATATTCATTATATATGAACCTGTTGATTACATAACACTTTTGCTGTTTTCTAAACTATAATTATTTATATTTGAACCTTTATTTTTTGCATTTTTAAAACTATTCCTTCTGTTAGAAAGTGTTGAAACATTACCAGTTGAATATAGATCCGATAAAATATTTACCTCTTGTTAGCTAATGGTCAAAAGTTCAATTATACTGATTGTTTTATGAAATTTGTTTAAATCATCTATTAAATATTCAATTTTTTCTTTTATTTGATAAATAATTCCTATTCTTTATATAAGAACTTTCGTCTAAATTAGAGCGAATAGTTTCACAGTATTTGGGTGTCCAGTTGGTGTAAGACATTAAATAAGAATAATATATTTGTAGAATTTCAGCGAATGAATTTGAAGTAAATATGGATATTTCCTTGAAAAAGCTTGGATCAGATTGTCAGGCGAAACGTTGGATTTACTTCAAATTCATTCGCTGAGATTTTACAAATATATTATTATCAGAAGGGGTTTTGTGGGGATTTAGTATTTTCATAGTTCAAAGCGTGAGTCAATTGAAACTAGACCACCATGGAAAACCTGGAAGCAATGGACGGCCGTCTCGTCCTATTATGGGACTCCTCAACAGTGTGCATCCACGATACCGCCTCGTGAGTTTCGAACTTAGGACCTACCATTCTCGCGCCAGAGCACTTAACCGATAGACCACTGAGCCGGCATCCAATGGTGTTAATGTCTAACTTCAACTGATCCACGAAGTTGAGCAACCGTTCACCGATTTTCTTCAGTGAGTTGATATCTCACAACAGACGTGGTTGAACTCCACTGGTCACTGCTTCTCACTGGAACTCCCGGATTTATCTCTCGGAGTCCCATAATAGGACGAAACGGCCGTCCAATGCTTCCAGGTTATCCATGGTGGTCTAGCTTTAATTGACTCACGCTTTCAACTATGAAAATATATTGTTCCCATTTAATTCCTATTCTTGGCTGAATATTTTGATTTACAACTGTAGTGAACAAGAATACAAGTGGGAATAATCGAATGTATCTGAGTATAAAATTACAGAGCATCTTAGTAAAATCTGAGAACCATATGGTAAATATTTCATTTACAAAATGTCAATCAGTCGTTTCAGACTTGATTGTTCTTTCGTTTACATGCCAATCACTCTCTATTCTCGTTATCTTTTCTCCCATCTCCTTAACCTTCTGCTGTCAGGTATTTCACTTTCGATTGATGATACATACTACTTATATCTATCGACATCAGTAACACACACCACACAACTAGTAATGTTATTTCGGTAGAAAGTATTTACTCAAAAATTGTGTTTTAATGAAATTTTCTAGTTGAAATTAGGAGCTCCTTTTACTTCAGTCTTATGGCTAATCAGTCATCAATTTAAAATATCTCTGATTTTTAGTATCCATTTTATAAATGATGTTTCTTTTCCCTAATTATTGTTCATCCATACAAATACTTTCTTCAAAAGAAATATGTAGTCCTATGCTTTTAAATCTATCTATTCAAGTAGATATTCAAAGTCAAATACTTTTAACTTCAAGGTACCCTTATCTTAGAAGAGTAAAAGTACCACTAAACTTAATAATTTGTACTAATTTCTTGATAAGTAACAAATTGTAGACTTTCAAGAGCAACCAAACAGTTTAAAACATATTTTATTTTTATATTTCTTAATTTTAGGAATCTAGGTCTTTTATCTTGGAGAACAATTCATCAAAGTCCTGCATTTCTACTAGCCCCCAAACCACTTTGTTTGCGTGTTCAAGGTTTGACACATTCACAAGCTCAGTTATGTCAACGTTATTTTGATCATATGCCTGTGATAAGTATTGGTGCAAAATTAGGCATTTATGAATGTCAACGGCAATTTCGATTTAGACATTGGAATTGCAGTTCTGACAATGAAGCTTCAGCATTTGGTCCGGTAACTTTAACAGGTCAGTTTATATATTACTCTTACTATTTTTAATAACCAATTTATGTGCCATGGAAAAAGTCTTGAGATAAAAACTTCATTATGAGCGATAGATATGAGTAACTGACTTTATGATCGTTTGGTATTAGTTGATAAAATGTGTATTCTCTAAACCAGGTGGTTTAATCATGAAGCTTCAATTGTCTTTTTAGGCATTCTCATTAACACAAACTTCAGAGAGAGGTGGGTGATTAGATTTTCTTTCACAAGTGATTAATAGCCTGCTTCGTCAACAATGAATATCACTGGATGTTATCGACACTAATATTGTCATCATCTCTATTTTCATTTTGATTGTTTTCCCCTTGTGGTTGTTTACAATTTTTTTATCTGGTTAGTAAGTTGAATCTATATTAATATTTTTATTCATTGTTGACTGACATTAACGGAAGGCTCCTGAAAGTCATCTCAAATGAGTTAAGTAGTCGACGCGTTCGACTATTTC
Source organism: Schistosoma mansoni (assembly GCF_000237925.1). Classification (NCBI taxonomy): domain Eukaryota; kingdom Metazoa; phylum Platyhelminthes; class Trematoda; order Strigeidida; family Schistosomatidae; genus Schistosoma; species Schistosoma mansoni. Next base: position 18,901,921 of record NC_031498.1, on the reverse strand, counting down.
ACTCTCTATCCTTAGTTCATGTGTTGACGCAGGCCAGTCCTGAAACAACAATTTGTATATATAGGGGGAGAAACGCATCCCAAACATCCTGGAGTTGTTGCCCAATGCTACAAAAGGACTCTACATTTTATGAGCATCTTCAGCAAGCAGTACATTTGGTTGTCTCTGTCTGTGTTCTCGCTCACTATAAGTCTATTTCGTAAATATCCTCTTCCTTGCTAAATATTATTTCTAATGAAATTTTGACCTTACATTCATAGTATCTTGTAATTATTTCAACTAAAATAAACATACGTTTTACTGTAATACAAAAAATGTATTCTGTTCAGATATAAAACTTTGTCTCAACTATAACAAAATAACGAACTCTTCAATAAGGTATTCTTTGTATACAATTCCTTTCTATGTGAATATGATAAAAACAGAGGTATATAAATAAGGAACATTCTTATCAAGGAACTATCATCAAGTTCTACAGTTGGAAGGAAACATCAAGTCTGAGGTATATATATATATATATATTTATATTACTAGTAAAATAAGTCTTCCATTTGGAGTTTCTAATCGTCGAAGTGGTCAATATTTAGTGTATAGCTGAATTGGTCTGTAGGTCAACTGAGATTTTGAGGATAAAAATCGGAATGTATATGAAGGTTATATAAAGTGAATGAATTATCAACATTTGTATTAATCAGATCAAATGTTTGAATGAGGATTACGTAGTTTATGTAATATTAGAAATTATGCCGACCGTACTAAAGTGTACTGGCGTTACGTCTGAATATTCATCCTGACTATTAATCTAGACATATAACTGTAGAATTTAACAAGAATTTCTTGAAAAATGTATTGCTCTTTCATACATCCATATTGAAATTTAATCTGTTTTTTTTAACAACCGAACAATAATACAATAATAACAATAATAACTTCACCCCATCGCACAAGCAAGTGGCTATCAGGACTCAGTGGCCGAGTGGATAACGCGATGGCGTTTGAAGCGAGGGTACTGGGTTCGAGTCCCAGAGTGAACATCAACTCTGAGATGCAGGTACATCCAGCTGACGAGTCCCAAATAGGACGAAACGCGCGTCCTGGATTCCACTGCTAGCCACTATCCATCTCTGCTTACCATGCTTGTGAATTAAGGTATATCGAGGCAATACGCACAGTATGCACATATGCCAATTAGAGACTGACCAGTTGCAGTCCGAAACACATCGATGGGAAGATCCAAACAAACAATACCAAGTGAATTCAAATAATACATATAGTTTAAAATAAACTAATAAAAAACGTAATCCACAATCAAGATTTGTATTTGGGTTTTTTTTCGCTTGTCGTCGGTACTGCAGTCTGTCGAATAAATATACAATTGCTTGACCATTTGCATTCAACATTATATAGAAAAGTATTGTACGAATCTTGTTATCGATAATGTGTTGTCAAATTGCCTCGACTTTGTTATCCAGTCACAAGTTTTCGATAAAGTTTAATAGTAGCTAACAGTATAATCTATTAGGCTCAATTCCTCTTGAATTCAGCTAAATTAATCTGACGAGTCACAAAGCGGATGGAATACACTTTCTGGATTACACTACTAGCCATTGTTTAACCTTATCAAGATTTTACCTAAAATTGTTAGTTTCCTTACTCTACAATGTGTTTGTTTAACATTATATATTTAGAATAATGTATTTTAATTAAGACTTTAAATGGCCATCATATACATATAGATGATAGTCAACTTTCCCGTACAAACTATTCAAACATTCATATATTCAATTTAACTTTTCAGAATAAATGTTTCTGACAAACAAACTACTCAATCATTTTTATACCTTCGCTTTTAACGGAAATAAGAATCGATTAATGTTTTTTATTTCTTTTCACAAAATTAAATCCATTCATTAAGTCAGTGATAAGAATGCTTAGAGATAAAATTACCCATCTTTGTATTCTATAATAAATCAGTCATTAATCTTTTCTATTCACTTAACTTTTATTCTTATTTCCTATATCGTTTGACTAATTTATAATGATTTTCACCTTTTTCTTCTTTTTCTTCTTTTCACTTTTTCTTGTTTTTCTTCTTTTTTCTTTTTCTTCTTTTTCTTTTTCTTCTTTTTCTTTTTCTTCTTCTTCTTCTTTACTTTCTTCTTACATAACTTGCTGAAATCAGACTAAACGTTAACTGATTAATTTATTTATTTCCCCCTTTTTTTATTAAGATATTCTGAATATAATTAATGTATTTCATTTTTTATAGAATTAGAATGATTAAACCTAATTTATTACACTTTCTCAATCTCTATCTCTGATTCATATGTTCTATTCAGTTGATTTAATTTCTTTATTATAGTATGTATATACGTGTAATGAGATTCATACATCATCATGAAAATGAAGAACACTCATTAGTTACTCTATTTTCTCTGGAAACATAATAATTAATACATCCATTGTTGTTTATACATTGTTTTGCCATAGCTCATTTATTTAAAACAAAATACTTCAGAAATTGTCGGATATCCGTTTTGTTTTTTTAAACAAAATTAAATAAATAAATGAGAATTCAAAAATGATCTGAATAAAAAGAAAACTTGAAAAAACTTGACGTATCATTTCAAGGAAGAAAACATTTTAAAAATAAGAGAAAATAAAAGTAACCCTTATAATTATGTTGCCCCTTCCAGCCATATACAATGGTGAAGCCTAGTAGGTCCCTCTGGAGAAGAATGCTACATCGAAGCACGGCACAACTACCTGGACGGGATGGCTGTTTCTGCACTGGTTACGCAGAACCATTACACAAGACTCACAACCCTTTTTTGTCTTTTTGTTTTTGTTTGGGCAGACTCATTTTTTATCACTCTTTTGAACCCTCAATAGTTATGCAATGACTCTAAGTAGCATTCGTGATCGTTCTCGGGTATTGATAGAGTGGTTGATTAGACCGATCTTCACCACCCGGGATTACCACTCACGTTAGTTCATGGAAACAGTCCCATGATCCAGGAGGCACGATGAGAACTTGTGAGTCGGATTTTGCCTCCCATAATTACGTTAAATTTATTGACACTTAATAATACGACTTATCTTTGTTAGTTTCATTTGGAATAGTTCAAAAGAGAACAAAGTTTACTAGGGTATATTCTAAGCATAATTATGATATTGACTGAATTAGTCTCTTATTTAATATTTCATAAACTATATAACTAATTCATAATATATATGTAGAAGTGTACATTTTAAATGAAGTTTTATTTTTTGAACTGGATGATTTGATCGTAGAGCTTTCATTGTTCTTCTGTACAACATCATCAACCCAAACTTAAGGTTTGTGTACATTTACTGAGCTACAAATATTCTCTAATATTTCAAGTGTACATTTTGAAATGTCATTGCAAAAAAAGGATTGAGATTATCACATTAAATAATTGAAATATCTGTATTAGAAAGATTTTATACTAAATCTCTTAGTAGATAAACGTATGTATTTCAAATAGGGATCTTTCTAACGTTTCTGTCTATGTAATAGAAAAACTAAATTTACAGTAAGTATATAGGTATCAAATTCAAATCAAAATATGAAAAACACGTAATTTAATATGAACATATTCCATTTAACCATAGAAAATCTATGACACTTTTGTGTTCATTAAACAGTTAAAGTCTATATCATTAACATCATATGAAAAGATTTTAATACAATCTTAGAATAACATCAGTTGACTCATAACTACAGGTCGAAGGGCAATATAAATCGTGGAGATTGTGTTTACTTGACATTAGTACAAAATGAACAGGTTACAGGTTACTTTCGGAATGATAAATTGTTATTCAACTGTTAATATACCATAATAATGATCAGATTACATCAATAGATAATCACGTCACATTCAGCATCATTGCACTTCATAAGTCATGACTTCTCACTAGAATCTCATAGATTCATCACTAAGTTAATAGTCATTAAGGAACATATGATTGTTATCATAAAGAATGTAATGCACTTATCATGAAACACTTATCAAATGATTCTCATTTCTCAACGGTTTGTCAGTTGTTGTTGGTATTATGTGATGAAAATCTCCAAAAATCTTATCTCTGTAATTTCCTGTTTTATGATTTATTTAAATTCATATTAAACTAACTAAATACAGGTTACAATTCAGAAATGTGTATTTGATTTAGAATAAGTGATTTGTTAGTTGAACAACAAAGAATGTTTAGATTTAAAAGAAATGCTGGTTTTCTTTCATGATCATTATTTACACATCTGTTCATTACTAATAATGGATATGTTTCACTATTCAACAGTTTTTAGAAGAAGGATGAAAGATAAAAACAGATATCTACTGATACATCTCAATGGATGCATATTCATTTGAAATTTATTGACCAATTAATTTAAGCATTATTTCTGTGATTAATAACAATCAGAAGTGTATATATATATTATTCCTACAGTTTTCGTTGTACTAAAACACTTCACTCTGTTCGACAACTTTGAGGCCATGTTCCTCAACATACTACTTACAAGCAATCCTGTCCATTACATTTTTAATTTACTATTACTCAATGGGCTCTGAAGGTCTAAGGTTTCAAGTTTCCAAATATATACTTCTTGCTGGGATGTGATAAGTTTTGATTCTAGTAACTTGAAATGATACATTCTCTGGTGGAATTAATATTTCATGATCGATAGCATTCGATCAGCACTAAGATGGACTTGACACGCATGACATTGATCACCACCCAGTGATCAATCAATTGTGATTACATCTCAGTCCTACAGGAGTTCGGTCGCGGCCTGAATAGACCAGTGGTAACGTCTGTGACTGTGAAGCTGAGTGACACGGGATCGAATCCGTCAGGGAGCACTAGTTCCCTCAAGAGTACAGGTGCACCTTGCTGACGAGTGTCAAGTAGCATGGAACCTGGGTCCAGGGTTTCCTGTTGACCATCTCCAACCACCATCTTAATATATATAAATATAGATAGATAGATATAGATAGATATAGATATAATTCTCATTTACCTTAAATGTTTATTCAACCATAAATCATCTACATTTTCAACTGTTTTTAGAATGTTTCATTATTAAAACATCAGTAACATTTATTCACTTGTAAAAAAATGCTTGAACTTTTTCAGTTTGAAGAACAAAATCACTGGAAAATCGTGAAAAACTATTCGCAATAGCCTTTAGTCAACTTAAAAATGGCTCCATCATTTAAAAAGTGTGTACTTAATGTTATGAATCGATCTGTTAGAATTATTCAGGTTAGGTCTTTGTAAAAAGTAAACGAAGGAGATGAAAATTGACCGCGTTTAGTTTTCTGGAATTTTTAAACATGGTTGATACACAGTGAACAAAAAATATCAATATTAATGTTTTGAAATGAAACAACTGTTTATATTGAAACAGTATACTAAGAAATAGCTTAAAAATTCTCTCAAAAAATCACGTTACTTATCCTATTATGGTGTATACTACTTATGTCAACAGGTATAAGTAGTATGTATCACCAATAGGAAGTAGAAAGCCTGAGAGCGGAAGATTAAGAAGACTGAAATGAAAAAGTGAGAGAAGAAAAGCGAAAGTAATCAACATAACAGGATTGAAGGAACAATGAAGTTTGCAAGAAACAATTCAAATAACATGTGCAAACGATGTTAATAATGTATGATTTTCACATTTTACTAAACCACTGCGTCACTCTGTATCATACATTGATTTGGTTATGTTCATCAAATCCTCATCCACTACACTATTGCTTTCGTTGAAAGTATACTAAATTTCATTTGGTTACACTCGAAAGAGAATGAAAATCTAGCTCTAATAAATTTTGACAGCATTCATGACTTTAAAGTGCGACTCATGAAATCATGATGAGCCAAAATAATTTACACAAACGTTTCATAGATATAACTATGTTCTGTGTAGTAGATGCAAAATTTACAAGTGTCTATTTATATGTATGGTTTGTAAACTTTGAATTTATGTGCTCTCCAATTGATATATTCCGTCACAATCAGTAAGATATTACTTCGAAGAAAAAGCCACTGTTCGAGTTCCAGTGTGAACACCAACACTAGGACATAAATAAGTCCAAATAGGACAGAACGCGTGTCCTATATTCAATTGCTAGCTATTATCCAACTTTAATAAAGATTTTACATTGACAGTTTTATCTTCTAGTAAATTGAAAACAGAATCATCAATTTTCATCATCAACTGGACAGTAACATTGAAAACAAATATTATATTTAGAAACAGATCAACAACTTTTCGGTTACCAGATGTCTGCCATAAATCAAAAACTAGACAACTAGTATATCAGAAGGGATTTTTGTAGAGATTTAGTATTTGCATAGTTGAAAGCTTGAGTCAATTGAAGCTAGACCACCATAGAAAACCTGGAAGCAGTGGACAGCCGTTTCGTTTTATTGTGAGACTCCTCAGCAGTGCGCATCCACGAGGACTCCCACAATAGGACGAAGCGGCCTTCTAGTGCTTCCAGGTTTTCTATGGTTATCTACCTTCGATTGACTCATGATCTCAACTACTGAAATTACATAGTAGTAAATTAATGAAAATATTTATCCAGATTATTAAAAAGGTTTAGACCGAAGCTATTAGAATAAAATATTGACATTTATCTAAAATATTGAGTGCCACGAAAATTTCCGTCTTTCTTTTGTTTTAATAACAACCTTAAAAACTTGAATATTGAAACCATAATAGGCAAAGATGGATAGTGGCTAACAGTAGATTTCAAGATGAGCGTTTCGTCCTACTTGGGATTCGTCGGCTGCATCGCAGAGTTGATGTTCATTTTGGAACCATTACTTAGTATTCTATGTTTAAACTGTTGTGAACAATTTTGTAACTGATAAAAATTACACTTAATTGACATTTCATTGTTTTCTTTCTTCTTTGCTTATTTCCTTTAAATCTATGTATGTTTTGTTTAGTTTACATCATTTATATACCCCCCTTTATCTTCCCTTAAATGATTCATTATGACCCTTAAAGTTTTGTACCCATGCATTTGTACCCATGTATTCAAATCCATGAAAGCCACTAAAAATATTATTTGTGGAATGATTAGATAAACTTAAAATTTACATGGATAAATTTGTTATTAAAAAATGTTCAAACATTTAATGACATTTACATGACCTATTTTTATTCAAGTTATAAAAAAAAATTGACATTTCTGTTAAAGGAAAGAATAAACTATTTTCAAAACAGTACGTTACCTATTTGATTATTCGTCAAGTTTATTCATTCATATTAGGTGTGTATGTGTATGAGTGTAGGGAAGGGGGTGGTGGTATTTCTTTAAGTTTGATTGTTTAGTTGTTTCTTTTCATTCCATTGTATTATTAGGTGAAAAAGGGATAAGAAAAATTTATAATTTATTAATTTTTGGAATACCAAACATTTATCCATGAAGAAACTACTATATTGAATATCTATTTAGATCAGAGTTCAATAGTGAATTGGATAAATTATCAAAATAGTAATTTTAATAGTTGAATTAATGAGTCGATGTAAGCTGGACCATTACAGAAAACCTGGAAGCATTAAACTACCGTTTTTTCTAGCATGTTACTCCTCCGTAGTGCTCATCCACGATCCCAGACACGGAACTTGAACCCTGGACTTTCGGTATCGCGTGCGAGCATCTAACCTCTAGACCACTCATGAATTCAGTTATTAAGTTTGCTACAATCTCCACAAATCCCCATTCTGATAATAATCATCATATGTTCACTAACGACTAGTTTCAAGATGTATTTCTTACAGCTCTAGTGAGAAACTGTGACTAGTGGAGTCCAATCCGTGTCCTGTGGAGATAGTTATCCACTTCAGACAATGGATGATGGGTTGCACGAGATAATGGATCGATTGAAGTTGAACATTAACATCGTTGGATACCGGTTCACTGGTCTAGAGGTTAAACATTCGCTCGCGAGACCAAAGGTCCTAGGTTCGAGTCCTGTAAGCTGGGTTGTAGGTGGGCACTTCTTAGCAGTCCCGTACTAGGACAAAACGACCATCCAGTGCTCTCAGGGTTTTAATGATGATTTAGCTTAGATGGACTCATGAATTCGACTATTATAATTAGTCGTTAATTTATAAGATTTTAGGGGGAATTACTTTATTTCCTATTGTGTGTAACGTTATCTAAAGAATGATAATAGATGGTACTCTTATGAAATGTTTTAGATTAGGGATTGTACTGTGCGGCTAAACAGTCCAGTTTTGATTTTGTAATCCAATGGAGGAGTATCCTTAAGCTTCAATTTAATTGTGAACTTGCGTGTCGTTTTTATTTCTTTTACAGATTTTTATCGAAATATTTAATTCTTTCCTTTACGGTACAGTCAGTTATCTACCTTCTAGTTGGGGTATATTTCACTTACGCTATCAAACAAAGATGATTAACTTGAATTTAACATCGTCTGTATGTAGGAATTTATTTCCTATGAAGATAACATGGTAGATCTTGTCAGAACTAAAAGCGAGGACATACTTTTTTCAAATGATTTAACTCTATTGTAAATACACTTTTATAAATAAACGTCGGTAATTCTTTTTGTGAATTTGTAATAGCCAAAGTAAACAATAATGTATTGTATTAAACCCCGCTCTATAACTTATAAACCTTAATAATTATAGCTGACAGTTCTTACGTAAAGTAACATGTATAAAATACGTTTGAAGGGTAAATTCATTTCCACTTCAACTCTGTTTAAAACAAAAATAATATTTAATGTTGTAAACACTAGTGAAGATATGATACTTAGATGCTGATTATTTTTTATAAGATCCCAGATTCACACCTTTAGAAACTCTCAAATCAAGACTGGACAGTTGTTCAGTGCTTCTTAGATTTCAGTGACCGTCCAATTAATATGAATTATTAATTTAAATTATCTCAGAAGTAAATAAATCTCTATAACAATGAATAAACTAATAATACACTTTTATTGTTGTTATAATCATAACGATTCCTTTTTTTAAAGTTTGTTTTACTTTAGTAATGACATACTTTTAATTTTTTACAAAACGAACGTGTATTTTCTAATTCTTAAGAAGTTAGTTGACAACATTAATCATTGTCATTAATTATGAAACCAAAATATCACTACTGTAGTGAAGAAGAACACTGGTGGGGACAATCGAATGTACTTAGACACAAATTACAGACTATCTCACTAAATTCTGATAACCATTCAGCAAACAGTTAATTTGCAAAATAACAACCAACTGTCTCAATCTTCACTATTCCTTCTGTAAATATCAGTTCATCTTCTCTAATTCCATTGTTCATGCATTTTCCTACCAATTGCGCTTCATTTCAGTTCTTTCCTTATCGATCTTCTGCCAAAATACATTCTATGTCTGACCATTAATATATACTACTGATGTGGATATAAGTAGACCATACTACACTACTATTATAAAATGTTACTTATTAATTGCTTCACAAATATATACATTTATATGTACATATTTCTTCATTAATCGTCTCTTGTTTACAACAAGTTCTTGTATATCAAATCAATTTTATATGTGAATAATACTTTTTCCAGTTGAATAACGATTCATCTATCTTACAGACAAACACCGAAGAACATTACGTTTATCAATCAAAAGAAATTGGGATACAGACTGAACTTTTATGGATGAATAGATTATAAACCCTAAGTTTAATAAAGAGAAGTGACAGTAACATGGAATCGAACATTTTCGAAATTCTATACTTATGTGAATAGTTATAATGAATTAAAATATTTTCACTTGGGTTGAATATTGTTTTGATATTTTTATATAAATTAGTCATTTCCATTTTCCCTTATCAACATTCGAATATCGGCAGTTAGTATTTGAAAATCGAACTAAGTTAGGCATATGTTTTTCTATTTACATACAACAGGTGGCAAGAGAAAGAGAAAATTACCCTAAGCTGGATGGTTTGTTCGTGAAGCTTTTATCGTTCTTCTGAACGACATCAACAGCACAAATATCAGGTAGAAGTGAAGTGTTCGAATTTCTGTACATATGGCTCACAGCTTCTTTATTTTGGTTGTATCTCCCATTGATTTAATTTTTGCTCCTAGAAATTGACAGATTAAAGGCCAACAATAACCAATCAACACTGATGTCTGCAGGACAAGCTGTGAGTCATTTATGAAGAAATTCAAACACTTCGCTTCTATCTGAAGTTTGTGCTGATGATGTCTTCCAGAAGAACGATGAAAGCTCCATGACCAAACCATCCACCTGAGCTACAAATCTACTTCCAAACCATCCACCTGAGCTACAAATCTTCACCATGTCAGAAAATTACCCACTTTTAATGTTTTTAGTGAATTTGGTCAATAATTATACTAGTTAGTCAGTTACTTAAAAGTTACTGAAACTTAGTTCTATGAAAAATTGGTTTTAAATAAACAACGGATGAAATACCGTGAGTATCTTGTAGTTGTTTAACTATTTTTCTCTTGACTATTTTTAATAACATGTAAATAGGGAAAATCGATTCATTGATTCCTAATACAATGGAAAATTGAAAAATTCAGATATATGGCGCTAGAACTAAACATACACCAAAAGAATACCCACATTATTTCTCAACAGCAATTTATTCATTCTGATTATAAGAGTTCAACAATAACAGGAATATATATTACATATTGTTACATAAAGGAATAAATAAATACAGAAAATTTATTAGTTAAAAAAGTCAACAATTTAATTTATAGACCCAACGATCATTGTTGGATGATGGGTTGCACGAGATAATGGATCGATTGAAGTTGGATTTTAACACCGTTGGATACCGGTTTACTGACCTAGAAGTTAAGCGTTCGCTTACGAGACCAAAGGTCCTAGGTTCGAGTTCCGTAAGCTGGGTTGTAGATGCGCACTGCTGAGAATTCCCATACTAGGACAAAATGACCATCCACTGCTCCCAGGTTTTTAATGGTGGTCTAGACCCAACGATCAGTGTTCAACACGTCTGTGTAAATATTTATTTAATTGGAATTGACTTATGATGATAGAAAACAAATAAACATTATTTTTATTAATTGAATTCACAAGTCCATCTAAGCTAGACTACCAACGAAAACCTGGAAGCACTAGAAAGTCGTTTTGTCTTAGTATAAGACTCTTCAGCAGTGAGCATGCAAGATCTCGTACGCAGTATGTTATTTCTTTCACAGGCTTTTAGAAACAAAGTGTAGTATAACTAATCTTACAGAACTAACCCATTCCATTTTTCTAAGTCGCATTATTCGTAAACTAATTGAACTATGATTAACATTCAATGTAAAAATTAAATATATAAAACTTAAATGCAACACGTTGAAGATACTGTCCAGGCTGTCAAATGTAACTTAGGGATCATGATTTTAATTTAATTTAGTTTACCATACAGTACAACTGAATAACATGTTTTCTCGACCTGTAATTTAGTTGTTTTTTCGTTTATCAATATGTGGTCAACCTTCTTATGCTTGATTTCACTGTCTTTCGTCTTCAGCTGATCTCTGACATCCCAGCTTTTAATCTCTTATATTCAATATGACCAGTATTTGTTGGCATTGTTGTCTAGGATGACACTGAAAGCTTCATGACCAAATTATTCAGCCCAGAGAACATAGCACTCATAAAATACAAATTTTGATCTACAGATATTCTCTATCATTTGTATGCTAGTCTATTTAGCCTAACAGTTAATTAGTTCTATTCCTATTTTCAAGGTATTGATTGTTTCTTGATTTCTTTCTATAAATATATCAATTTACTTATCTTGGTGTAAAATATTCACTTCAAACTCTATACGTAAAAACGATCTATCTTTTTTTTCTTGATTCGATGACATAATATTAAAGTACACTTTATATATATATATATATACAGGGGGAGAGAGAGGGAGAGAGGGAGGGAGGAAGAAAGAAGGGGAGGTATAGAGACCTGTCAATAATTTACTTGTTTATATATTAGAAATTTTATTTAAAAGTTTTAATTAAACGAATAATTTAGTATTTAAAACAATTTTTCCATAGTTCACACAAAATTATTATGAATAAACATAGTTAGTGTTAAAAATTATATCACCAATATATTCTTCTAATAAATAATAAATTTATAGAGATTATTATAGATGAGATAATGATTGTGGTAAACTTCAAGTTTTTACATTATTCATATCTAAAGGAAACCTGGAAGCACTGGAGGGCCGTTTAGTCCTATTGTGGTACTCCTCAGCAGTGCCCATCCACGATCTCGCCTCGCGAGATTCGAACCCATAATAGGACGAAACGGCCGTCCAGTGCCTCCAGGTTTTCGATGGTGGTCTAGCTTCAATTGATTTATGCTTTCAACTATGAAAATACTGAAATCTCCGCAAAACCCCTTCTGATTATCATTCATATCACTAATTTATCGGTTAAATTAAGAATTGTAACTTCATGATAAGTTCAACAATTAAGTTGCCTCAACATTGATCCATACAGTTAAAAAAAATTAGCAATCATTGAATTCCCTGCAAAATAGAAGATTAATGAATGTCAATTAAAGTTAAGAATAGAATAAAACCCAAATGTAATGCATAAAATGAAATTTATCAGCTTCGAACAATATTATTTTGGAAATTATTTCAAAATATTGTATATCAAAACTTTTGTAATGTATGCTACTTATGTTGACAGATATAAGTAGTATGTAGCATCAGTCGGAATGGAATGTCTAAGAACGGAAAATTGAATAGGCTGAAACGAAAAGAAAAAAGAAGAAAACTAAGAGCGATCAAGATGAAAACAGGAATGAAAGAACAATGTAGTTTGTAAGAGACAACTGATGGAAGGTGTGTAAATGATGTATTCATATTTTACGAAGACACTGTAACTTCGTATTAAACAATAAATTGGTTATCCCCACCATGTCTTCGTTCACTACACTATAAACATTGATCAACAATGAAGTGGTTTAATGTGGAATATCTAATGTTATACATCCTTCAAGTACTATATCAATCTCCAAAAATCTGTAACTCGTCATTAACACAGTTAAGTAAATACTTTTCTGCTTATTTATTACAGGTAGGCCAAGACGATGTATTTATTTAATGGGATAAATATCATATTGATTTGTAAGAGATTCATCACAAAAAACAAGTGTTTTAGGATGGTAAAATATGCATAATTCTAGTCTATCATTCATCCCGCATAAAATATTGATTCAACTTAAAGATATCCATCACTAGGATTTACTTCAAAGGTTTAAAGTTCAGTACATCCATCAAACAATTTAAGAGTTCTTCAAATGAACTTTAAACATATCATAAATAGTTAGTCCCTTTGATAAATTTGAGAAACAAAGGGAAACAAAGATAATAAAAATGTACACAAGCTATCCCCTTACATTTTAAATTATCTAGTTCACCTTTTATTTTTTCATATATAACATCTCAACAAGCATTTATATGATCAGATTGTTCGAAATGCATTGAGCAAATACATCACATGATTCTGATCGTCTCTGTCTTCTCATCGTATCATTTGAAAAGACCATAAATGCTTGATTATATAAATAAATAAATGTTAATATTAATTTCTTTTAGGTAGCCGTGAAGCTGGTTTTGCGCATGCAATATCTGCAGCTGGTGTTGTACATGCATTAGCAAGAAGTTGTAAAGAAGCTCGATTATATTCATGTGGATGTAGTAAAGCTGATAGACCAGATCAATTACATCGTGATTGGATATGGGGTGGTTGTGGTGATAATATTGCTTATGCGTATAGATTTGCCAAAGCATTTATTGATGTAAGAGAAAAAGAGAAAAGTTATCCAAGACATTCAAATGAATTAGCACGTATGTTAATGAATTTACATAATAATAGAGCAGGTCGTTTGGTAAGTTCTTGTTTGATTAAATGGCTTTAGCATTGATTACATATATAGTGTATTCTAGATATTTTACGAATACCATCCATTTGACTAAATACCACTTAAAGTTTCTCAGTAATTAGGAATTACAAACTTAGATAAGCATTCATCGTCACCGGATAAATCAAATTCGTAAGCGTGTATACAACAAATCGTGTGGATGTGAAAACAATCTCAACACGAAGGGATTAGTTTCAAACTAAATAGGTTATTTTTCAGTTTCGATGCAATACACCATAGTGTTGACAGTTAATTCGATGTTTTTGAATCTGAAAATTAGTCTGAAACTCTGCTCAACAATGTAATCTCTAACCTTCAATTCAAACAGCCTAACAGTGAAGTCTGATATAGACTGCTACGAACTGTCAAGTTCGGATTACTTTTCTCGAGATTTCAGATATCAGATTCTTCAAAAACCTCAAAAATACCAACTTATCTTGTTTGGTTATTACAGACTATTTATATATATATTTATTTTTCTTCTAGGCTGTCTACAAATTAGCTTCTGTAGCGTGTAAATGTCATGGTGTTTCTGGATCATGCAGTTTAAGAACATGTTGGACACAATTATCTCCATTCACTCGTATTGGTCGATATCTTCGTCAAGGTTATGATGAAGCGATTAAGGTAAGCGAAATTCCTAATCTTAACAGTAATTCTCCATTTATTACGAATCACTAGTTAATAATGGATTTAGTAAGATGCATTCAGAAAGTTTATTAACTTGTGCTAAACCTAACATATTGAATTTGTTTTATCGCCAGCAACTGAGTATAATAAGTGGCAGTTAAGATGAAAGTGTTTACCCACTGCCCAACTGTATTTAGTGTATTGACGAAAATAAATCAAATAGGAATTAATTTTCAAAGTGTAGCTACACTGTGCTTTCCAAATTTGAGCAAATTTAGAAACAATACACGGCCTTATTCTCTTTATTAGCTAACCAGAATACAAAATTTTATGCACAATAGGGATAACATAACCGATTCTGTAAGGTTATAAAATGGTTTTTTACTATTTAATTGAGGTTGACTAAGTATAAAAACTTATATAAATGGCCCCACATTATCTTTCTTTACAACTCCCTGATACAGTAATTCATTTTTTGAAAACCCTTATATTTCATACGTAAAGCCAATTAACGTATAAACACAACATTATTACAAACGATTAGTATAATCACTAGTTTCTCAGTTGAATTCCATTCTTGAATAGTTGTAACATTTTCGAGGATCGAGGCTAACATTTTCTTGTTCTTTTGGGACTTTGAAGCCGGTAGACTCAAACTACTTTGTAAGTATTGGAGAACGATTTTCCCAACTATTGTATCGTCAATCTAGAAAGTAAATCTCTAAAGTATCAGACTTTCATTAATCACGCATAATGTTTCTGATTGTAATGCTAAGAAATGAAATTTAAATCGTTGGAAAAACAGTACTTAACCTTAGTGAATGTATATATATATATATATATATATATATATATATCCACACACGATTTCAGATTAATTTGGAAACACTACATTTTTGATTACCAGTCTGTTCTATCCTAGATCTAACTATCTACTAACCAAATATCGAGTACAGAGTACCTTACCAATACGAACCTGAAATATTTGCATCTTTATTATGTAAACGGTAGATAAAAATGTTTTTTTATTAATTTCACTAAGTGATCTAAGTTGAATAACAGTTGAAATCCTGACGGTTTGATCCTGATATGATACCCTCCAACAGTGCGCCTCCACGATTCTGCAACTGAGCCCAAGAACTTCAGTCACCCATGCTACCTTCTAACATTCAGACCACTGGGTTGAGATCCGACAGTGTGTGAGTCTAATTTCACTCAATCTGCGATATTATGTGACCATTTTCCATTGTTTTCGGTAGATACCTTCTTCATGTCTGAAACTTTTGAACTACACTGGTCTCAGCTACTCACTATAACTCCGGACATTTCCGTTCTAATCTAGTTACTAGTGTGGACGTAAATTTTCTCATATGAACTCCATTTATGAATGACTGGTTAAATGGACTCTACACATGAACGTACCAAAATATTTATAATTCTACTAGTACCAATAAAAAGAAACATTAAAATTTCACTGTAATTTCTGAAAAGAAGATAATTCAGTATTGAAGTGTGATATTATTCACAAACGTTACCCGGTCAAAAACTCGACATTAAACTTGTAGGTTATAAGCGGAAAATTAGGCATTACCTAGTGATATATATGAGCTACATCCAAATGATTATGTCAATCAATGGTATTCATTTAACTAACGTACACTGACACTAATTAGCATGATCCTGAATCAATATAGTTTCTTAGGCACTTTAATGCTTTATTTACTCTTATCCTCAGTAATATTTTATTGATCTATACAACTCAGTCAGCATTGAGGGACTATATAAACGAGATATAAGTCATTATTAAGTGACCAATCACTTGAAAATATATCAGTCCTTCTAGATATCCATCGAAGCCAAAGTAGCTCAGTGGTAACATCTCAAACCACAAAGCTGAGTGACACGAGAACTGATCCACCTGGAAACATTATCTCCCTTAAGAGTGAAGATACGCCTTTCTGACGAGTCTAGAGTTATCTATTGATCGCCTCTGATCACCCAACACATTCACTGTGGGTTAGTTAATAAATATTATAACTTTCTTATCAAGTTGAATACTTTTGATAATGATTTGATAGTATCTGAAGGCATCCACGATTGCACAAGGGGTGCCCGGAAACTTGACTAATCCCAATTTGGTACCCTCCAACCGTATGTACCTAAAAACCAATACTGAATAAAGTTGTCTTAGAAGTCTTGAAAGCATAGAACATTGGTTCTTTGTTTGTTTAATATGTAGTAAATAATAATTTACATATAATGAATAATAACTTCCTATTCACAAATTTACACATATTTCTGTCACAATATATTAAGCAATAGAATAAGTAGTACAAGCGAATCATTTTCCACTGTTTTTCCTTTTTACCCTTTAAACCTCGCAAACATACAAATATGTCATCTTTTATATTATTAGCGAATTACCAATGTCTACATGACGCCATGTTTCTTATTCTACTACTATGTGTGATAAATATTAATAATTTTTTTTTGTATTTTTATTAACCAAGAAGCATGTTTTGTAGATTTGGTTACTACATTTAACCAAAATAAATAACATATGTTGGATACTAGAATATTCCATTTTTGTAAATTCTAATGATATTTCAGTTTTGTTTTGTTTTCACGTTTTAATTAATTCATAATTTTTTATCTTAAGTTGTAATGATTGAATTCGTTTCAATTTACAATGGATGTTGTTTGAATATATTTGTAGATGAGTGAGTAGTCGATAAGTAAAACAAAAATGAGAGACTTAAACGAAACGCTAAAATGTATATTGGTGAAAACAAAATTTTCTGGAATATTTATCAGCGGAGATGACGATGGACTCCAGGACGCACGATTCTTCCTATTTGGGACTCGTCAGATGGATACACCTGATATTCGTTCCCGGACTTGAACTTAGTACTGTTCATCCCTAACGCCATTGCGTTGTCCGCTTAGCTACTGGGCCTAGATAGCAACTAGCTTATGCGTCTGAGTGAAGTTTAATTCATCGCTCATAATGCTTGTGATTCAAGGTGATATCCAGGCAATCCTCACAGGATGTACATTTATCAATAAGAGACTGATCAATTGTAGTCTTAAGAATCAGTGGGAAGATTTAAGTAACCAATACAGAAATGATATATATTCATCGTTGTTGGGAAAATCATTTTATTAATGAGAATAGTACAGCTATTAGTGTATTTCAACCAATTATCACTTTTCTTCATCACTGTGTATTTTGATTAGTCTAGTGTTGCATTTGTAAGTTTAGATTTGAATTTGAACATCTTAACATCAGGAATATAATTATTATACTAAATAGAATATAAACCGGTACACAAATATCAACTTAAACCATCGTTCAACATACTTGACGAAATATTTCTATGAAATAATTTTCAATTACCTTACTTCTGGTTGCTTCTATGCATATTTCCCAGTGACTTTGCTTTCTATAGCCCCTTATTCTGTGGTCTACAGCTCCGAATTGCCATCGTCAGTTAAATCATCAGTCTTATCGAAATAGTCTGGAGGGTTGTACGTAATGAGTGTGCTGTTCTCATTGGAAATAAAATAGTTGAACTTGTGAGTCGATTGAAGCTAGATTACCACTGAAAACCTGGAAGCACGTGATGGCGTTTCATCCTAGCATGGTACTCCTCAGCAGCGTGCACCCTCTATACCGTACACGGGACTCGAATTTGGGACCTTCGGTCTCGTGTATGTCTAAGTCCGAGTCCCGCAAGCGAGATCGTAGATGCACATTGCTGAGTAGTCCCATATCAGTACGAAACGGTCGTCTGGTGATTTCAGGTTTTCAATGATAGTCTAGTTTTATTCGACTCACGAATTCAACTATTAAAATTACTACAATCTTCACAAACCTCCATACTGAAAACAAATTACTTAAGAGTATGAATTTAGCGGTATATTATATATTTTATTGACCTCAAAATAGACTACAGTTTTCTCTATACATATATCAATCAATATTTATGTGTAACACAATTATCACTAAGGTGAAATACTTTATATTATTATATATTTTAATTCACACATTCATATCAAAGGTA
Source organism: Schistosoma mansoni (assembly GCF_000237925.1). NCBI lineage: Eukaryota > Metazoa > Platyhelminthes > Trematoda > Strigeidida > Schistosomatidae > Schistosoma > Schistosoma mansoni. Next base: position 18,883,249 of record NC_031498.1, on the reverse strand, counting down.
AATCTAATTGTGAAATATTTGATGACCAATGAACTAGTTTTAAGATTATTTACTTGAATAATGATGACTAATTAATCTATAGAGAAACTGCAATAATAAAAAAACAAACAAAGAACTGATTAAGTGTATAGTTTTCAAGCTTATTAAAGGAATCTATTTGGAATGAATAAAGTTGATGAACTATTGAAATGAATTAAACAGTAGTTTGTCCAGACTCCAAGGTAGTACATATCCAATCCCATATATATATATATATATATATATATATATATATATATATCTTACATCTAACCTAGGTTGTATGTTAAGTGTTATCTATCTAGGCTAATAAGCATGAATTCATTGCATTTTAAATTCTTAATTCAAAAAGAGCAAAATGAATATAAAATAATGATCTTAATAAAAATTTTGATGTTTTTCTGTGTGAAGTTCCTAAATTTTTGATAATTTCATTTTGTTGTTCTAATCGGGTATGACAAGTTGAATCAAAGTACACATGTGCTAGGTTCTACGTTGAGTATAATTAACTCACTGACTTTTTTTTACTAAACATGAATACTGATACGATTGATAAAGCAGTTAAAACTTCTATAAGTAGTAATGAAGTGTATATTCTGAAGGCGTTTTGTTCGATCCCGTCTGAGTTCATGAACATTAGTTGAACGTTTTAAACTAAGACAAAATGGTTTGACTGTTTCACAGTTATTTCAATTGCTGATATCAACCTATGATATTTTTCTTAAATAGACAAAAATGGCACGTCAAATTTATACTTGCATTCAGTAAAACAGATGAGTAGTTGTGATATAATGATATGCAAACCTGACTTGAAATTATGTGTGCAAGTATACGTTATAGAGTGGGAGCGTGTAATTATCAGTGAAATAAATCAGAATAGAAGTAACTTAATGATGAACTCTTAAATAACTCTACCGGAAATAACCATAATATCAACTATAAAAATAAAACAAAGAATAAAGTGACAGAATATAATAGGCCACTTAACGACTGAAATATTCATGGTAGAAAACAATACTAACTGATTTATTCATGACCCCGAGATTTGGTAATAGGATTTTTCAGAAATTTATAACAAAAAACGATCATTATAAGCAAAGATGAATAGTGGCTGATAGTGGAATCCAGGACGCGCATTTCGTCCTATTTGGGACTCATCAGTTGAGTATACCTGCATCTCAGAGTTGTTGTTCACTCTGGGACTCAAACCCAGTTCCTTTCGCTTCAAATGCCATCGCGTTATCTAATCAGCTACTGATTCCTGTTAACCACTTGCTTATGCAATGGGCACGATTCAAACAAATAATACCAAGTGAAAGAACGATTACCTTGAAAGTATATCATTTAATAACAGCTAAACAGGTTTTTTGCTTCAATTATTTTACAATTGAACATTGTAAAAACAATTAAAGAAGGTAAAATACAATAAAGGAATATAGAAAATATGATTTACAAAGAATAAAACAGAAAAAGGAAGAAAAGCAACGTCGAATGGTCTCGATATTGAATAAAATAATGAGAAGTCCAAATATTTTAAAAACCATCCCCTACGCTTCCCCCCAAAAAAACATTCTTTGATTTCAATCATACTTACGCATTTATATCTGTATACAATGTGAATACATCAAAAAAGGCTGATGTCATATATTTTTATCGGATCGATGTAAAAATAGTTGTACTTGTAATAGTACTGATCCTTTTACACGTCGAACAAGGGTAACACTAAAGCAATACTAACCATATAAATTAAAGTCATTTAGTATCTTATCTATCATTACGGAATTTTAATGTACAGTTCATTTCATTTCATACTGAACAGTAAAAGTAAATTATCTCCCTAAATTCCTTACTTTGTAAATGTAAAGATCAGTAACACGTTTCTTCTTTTTTTTTTCATTTTTACTACTACATTACTTAAATAAAGATCTTTGAATAACTTCCTTTCACTTTTTTTATGATTCTAGTCTCTTCTATTCACATTATATCACACTAATTCTCATTCTTGCATACATTTCTTTTTGTTCGTGAAATTTCATATATTACTTTTTTTCAGTTTGCTTGCTTGATTGCTTATTTATCTTCTTTCTCATCAACTATTCTGTAGAGAATATGGTTATATCTTTTTCTCCTTCCAGTTACATACCTTGATGCTTTTTTCTATATTTTGTCATGCACCGTCGACAAAATCAAATAGGAGATTTGTAGTGGAAGTTAGAATGTTATAAGACAAAGACAGCAAGACAACTACAAAACGTATATACACATATATATTTGTTTCAACCTGTATTCGTATCACTGAGACCATGTTCAGCAGTAAACCATCTATTTTGTTTGTTTTTTTACTTGCTTCTTAAAATAATCGCTAAACTAATATGTCGAATAAAGACATTTAACATGGTTATTCTTGTCATTATCTAATACAAAGATGATAATGATGGGGTGGAGGAGGAGGAGGAGGAAGATGAAATGGAGGAAAGTAAGTGGTAAAGAGATATGATATACAAATAAGATTTGACATGATTAGTAAAGATAGGGAGAAAAATACCAACTAGTTTTTTTTATGTACATATTTTCGTCAACCAACTGTTCATTATTATGGTGAAAATACATACATAAAGAATAACAATCTGAAATGTATTCATTGTCTTATTTGTACTTGTAGTCGCCGTTTTCGCTATTATCATCATGTTCATCAATAGTAATAATAATAATATTATTATTATTAAAGCCAAAGTATCATCATTATTAGAATAATCATACCATGATTAGGATTTCTTTTTAACAACGTCTATGCTTATTACTCTTACTACCGCATACTATTTGTCATGTATTCCATTCATTTTGAATCTTAGACAAAAGGAGTTAAATAGTAAATGATAAGTAATAACAACAATGTACATGCAGACATAAATAATTTCATAGTTTGTAATTGACTATGTTTATGTATGTATTGGTGTAGTAGAAAAATGTGTAAGGCGATAGCTAGAATTGAGACAAATAAAAATAAGGAATATTACTAACAGACTATCATTTATGATCATATGTTTGTTATATTGTAAAGCTAATGATAATGAAATTGGGAATGTATTCAGACGAGTTGGCTGAAGAATGTTTGTTATAAATTATGAGACCTGATTGTTTGAGAAACATCAATTTTACTCCTTATCTCAAGAACATTGAATGGTTTGTTCAATTCCTGTATATATAAGAAACATATAAGTTATCCTTCTTTTGTCATAATAACCATAAAACTAATCAACTCTACTACTGTAGTTTAAAATGATATTTATTCTTGTAAGAGGTTCGATTAACAAGTTGGTCACTTAGATTCCCCAATAGATCTGGTTCATTGTATTGTCATGTATCAAACTTAAAACTTCTTTGGATTTCATTACAATTACTCAAGGTAAGTGTATAATGGGCGGTAAATTACTAAGATTTCTTGACTATCATTGATGAGTATGCATCTGTGAACATACTACCTTCCAATCAAAAATCGTTCATTGATGTCAGTTATTATATTGGCAATTATGGTACCGATTATTTACTTAACATTATGAGTACGAGATCAAGAAAAAGTAAATTTTCAGTGTGTTGAAAAATTTGTGAGTTTTATCAATAAAAAGACAATTTTGGAAGTAATTTCTGTGAAAATAAGTAAGAATCCCTAAATTTAAAATTTTAGTTGAACAGAATCATATCTAGAAATCGACAGAAACTACTAGAGAACATGGTACTTGCCTTGTTCATTTTATTGGATCGCCGACTACACTCCATGTTCAAAAGATCTTGATCAATAAATACTAAAGTATTACAATTGATTATGCCTAATCAAGATCTTTTATTTCGATAAGTGAGCAAAATTCAAACGTTTATGGTAAAAAAAAATATTGTAGAACAATAGTTGCATTGAAATATAAACTACAAAAAAAATCATCCGAAATGATCCCTGCTGGTTAAATAATTATTATTAGTAGTAATAATGGCTTTATTCAATATTCTATTTTCGGTACAATATAGAATTCTCAGCGCAAAATAATTCAACAAGATTCTTTTTCTAATTTTTTGACCCAACGTGACGATAAATATTGAGTGATGACCAGTTAGATGTTAGAAGTTCAGGAATTGACATCTGAATAATGTACATTCAGTTCAGTTCATACTGTCAGCCACCACAAAGCCGCTGATTGTACTTTTTTGTAACTTGTACAGTGAAAAGTTGTAAACTTTTCATAGACGTACTTGAATAGGTTATTCAATTAACGGACATAATAATGTGTTCAAACAAACAAAAACAGATAACTTGTTGAAATATCTAGATGACAGAAACACATAACTCATATATATATATTATAAATTAACTATTTTTGTCAAAATAATTTTAGGTTAAATTCAACAGACGTGGAACAAGACTACGTCGAGCTAGTAGACAATTAAGTCGTATCACACCAGATCATATCACATATTTAGACGAATCATCAAACTATTGTGATTATGATTCAAATACTCAAACTTCAAGTACAAGAGGTCGTGAATGTTTACCAAATAATACAGATCAAGCAAGTTGTGCTACACTTTGTTGTAATCGTGGTTCACAAACACAATTACGTGAAGTACGCGAAAAATGTCATTGCCAATTCAATTGGTGTTGTCGTGTTGAATGTCAGACATGTGTGAAAACAGAAGAATATCATGTATGTAATTGAATGAATTTAAAAACTGAATATAATTTCATTTTATTCAAAGAATAGTCAATGAATTCTTATTTAAATTTATACATTGTTTTCCTACGCATTTCTACCTCATCATTTCTACCGTTTTTTGTTGGCAAAAAAGAAAGTGTTCATCCTACTTACAATTAATAATCTGTCATCAATTCAATAATGGATCATAGAAATCAAAGTTATTTCAAATGAAACATACATTATATAAACATAATTATTATAATATTATCATTCAATCATATTTTTTAAATATGTCAGCTTGGTTTTTTTTTTGAAACTAACCTATTAAAGTTTATTGTATTGTTCAATGTTTATTTAAGTGAATTCAAGTAAAGCATGAAATTCATTTTTGGCATTCATTCAATAGTTACATCATCATAGCAACAACAACAACACCACCACCACCAACAACAACAACAACAAAGACAACTAAACATATATGGGGTTGACTGTTAACAATCTATTCATTCTCATTCATCATTAATCACTTTTAAAAATTTCAATACAACAATATACACAACTTGTAGATATACATAATGAATATAATTTATGACATGATATTTTTGAAATCAAAAAAATAATCATAATTTGCATTTCTTCTCTCTGTGGTTATTCTTTTTTTTAATTTTCCTTTCTTCTCTCTATCTCTCTGTTTCTAGTGTCTATTCATTTCATTTTACATTTTATTTATATACAATTTTTTTTCACATATGTAATAAGTTACACACGTGAATGAACAAAATGATGTTTGACTTAAAAGAGAACATTGAATTATATATTTGAAAAAAATTTTTTTTAATTTATTCTCATTCTTGATTATCATTGGTTAATTTAAATAGTGTACCGTTCATATTGACCAATAAGGTTGCATTTTTTTCGAATTATTATTAAATCTTACTATAAATATTAATTTATAATTAAAAAAAGACAAGTTTTCATAATTTGTTATAAATAAATAAATAAAAATATCATAAAAATTATTTTTTTATTTAAAACATTTAAATTAAATTAAAATTGAAAATATTTAATCAATAAATAATAAGTTTATTTTTATATAGTTGAAATCAGAAGTCAATTAAAGCTAGACGATCATTGAAAACCTAGAAGCACTGAACGACCGTTTCGTCCTATTGTGGGACTCCTGATCAGTGCACATACACGATTCCGCCTCGCGAGCTTCGAACCCAGGACCTATCAGTCTTGCGCGCGAGTGCTTAACCACTAGACCAAATTTTCCATGGTAGTCTAGCTTCAATGGACTCATGATTTCAAGTATATAAAATTACTACAAATCTCCACAAAACTCCCTTCTAATAAGTTTATTTTTCCAATCTTTAAAAAAAAAGAAAAGAAAAACGTTGAAAAATTCAAACAAAAATAAGTTACAATAAAGTAATGAAAAGATGGAGTTGATCTGAAAAATTTGATATATTTACTCTATATATTTCGAACAATGCAAACAAGGATAATGGAACATGTGCCTAGATGTCTTCAAAACCAGTAAATGTCAAAAGTTCAGGTCAATGTGGGATGTAGATATATATGTTCATTAGTAGCAAAACATATAATTGAAACAAGGCACAGGATTGATATCAATATAGCTTTTAGAAAGTTGCATAGAAATTGTCAAGAACGAATTCTCAAATGTATTGAAGCCTTGACTATACATAAATTGAAACCCCCCTTGTGTGTCCAAAAACAATTTGTCGTAACTTTGAATTTACCCCGGTAATCTTCAACTCATTTTATGTCCTACGGTAATATGACAATTTCATATTCTTTCTGTATGACGTTATTTTCTTTCTTCCTCATTACCTTGATTGCTTGAACCTTCAGACCTTTATTAATTTTCATATAAAATGCTTTGGGAAGTATATATGTGGCCAGATTGTTCGAAATGCATAGCGCAAATACATCACATTTTTTAGATCAACACCATCTCGTTGCTCTATAAAAATGTATAAAAGGGATTAATTGCCTTCAATATTAAGTTGCTCATTCGTGGCACAATAAACTGTATAAACTTTATATTCAGTTGACAATATCGTCACGAATAACATTTATTAGTACCAGTAGATCATGAATAAAGTATTCAGTTCATACAGGTATATGAAACATCCAGATAATGTGGTAGACCTAAAAAAGTCCAGTCGAATAGCAATGGAAATGAGGAGAAACAACTTGGCAGTACTTGGAATCAACGGAACCCATTGGACTCAAGCTGGAGAGTAAAGGCTGGATACAGGAGAGATGCTTCTGTACACCGGTTAAGAAGAGGAAAATGCTCCACACACTCAGTGACTTGTTCTGATGTTGTCCAAACAAGCACGAAAAGCACTTATTGAATGAGAATCTGATGGATCCAGAATCATCAAAGTATCCTTCAAAACAAAAAAGGAAGGATTCACAATGAATGTTATCCAATGCTGTGCACCCACCAATGATAGCAACAACGACGATAAAGATCACTTTTATGAAAGGCTAAAAATGATTGTAACTCCGCCTGTAGCTCCTCTGGGGGTTACTGCCGGTCCCAAGCCCGGGTAAAAGAGGAGGGTTGGGCATGGGGTTAGCGACCCCATCCCGTAGAAAATCAACTCGCTAAAAAAACGCTAACCAGAAAAAATCATTCAAACCATTCAAACTCTGACCTGGGAGTAGAAGGAAAAATGATGTCTCATGATGAAAGCCGAGTTCCTTCGGAAGTCATGAGGCCGATTCACCTTCTTACAACCAGAGCGACAATTTTTGTAGGTACATAGAATGTCTGAACAATGTGGGAGACCGGATGAGTCTTTCAACTTGCTGCAGAAATGAGAAAATACAACTTGGAGGTGCTTGGAATCAGCGAAACACATTGGATGCAGGTTGGACAACAACGACTGACTTCAGGAGAACTTCTGTTATACTCCGGTCATGAAGAAGAAAATGCCCCACATACACAAGGAGTTGCATTGATGCTGTCCAGAAAAGCATAAAATGCACTTATTGGATGGGAATCTCATGGACCAAGGATCACCAAAGCCTCCTTCAAAACAAAGAGAGAGGGCATTACAATGAACGTCATCCAATGCTATGCACCTAACAACGACTACGATGAAGACGTTAAAGACCAATTCTACGACAGGCTGCAGTCGGTCGTCGAGGAATGCCCAATAAAGGACCTGACCATTCTGATAGGAGATTTAAATTCCAAGGTTGAAACGGATAACACTAGATACGAAGACGTCATGGGACGATATGGACTGGGAGAAAGGAACGAAAACGGTGAGAGATTTGTAAACCTATGTGCCTTCAATAAACTGGTCATAGGTGGCACCATATCCCCACACAAAAACATACACAAAGCCACTTGGATTTCACCGGATCACACTACACAGAATCAAATCGACCATATCTGCATCAATACAAAGTTCAGGAGGACGATGGAGGATGTGAGAACCAGAAGAGGAGCTGATATAGCATCCGATCATCATTTGCTGGTCGTCAAGATGAAACTAAAACTCAAGAAGCACTGGACAACGGCGCGGACAACATCACAAAAGTATAATACGGCCTTGCTTCGAGATGCTGACAAACTCAACAAATTCAACATAGCCCTCAGCAACAGGTTCGAGGCCTTTCATGATCTACTCAATGGAGAGGGGACTACCATGGAGAACAACTGGAAAGGTATCAAGGAGGCAATCGTTTCAACATGTCAAGAGGTTCTGGGCCAAAAGAAGCACCATCACAAGGAATGGATCACTGTTGGTACACTGGATAAAATTGAAGAAAGGAGGAACAAGAAGGCAGTAATCAATATCAGCCGAACCAGAGCGGAAAAAGCCAAGGCACAAGCCGAATACACAGAGGCAAACAAGCAAGTGAAAAGGAGCATCAGAACCGACAAACGTAAATATGTGGAAGATTTAGCGATGACAGCGGAAAAGGCTGCAAGAGAGGGAAACATGAGACAACTGTATGATACAACAAAGAAACTTGCTGGAAATTACCGTAAGCCAGAAAGACCAGTGAAAAACAAGGAAGGCAAAGTAATCACCGACATTGAAGAACAACGAAACAGGTGGGTAGAATACTTCAAAGAACTCTTGAGTCGACCAGCTCCACTGAACCCACTCAACATCGAAGCAGCACCCACGGACATCCTAATCGATGTTGGCCCACCAACAATTGAAGAGATCAGCATGGCCATTAGACAAATCAAGAGCGGCAAAGCAGCGGGACCAGACAACATCTCGGCAGAGGCACTGAAAGCAAATGTAACAGCAACTGCCAAGATACTCCACATCCTCTTCAGTAAGATTTGGGATGAAGAACAAGTACCAAAAGACTGGAAAAAAGGACTTCTGATCAAAATACCAAAGAAAGGCGATCTCAGCAAGTGCGACAACTACAGGGGCACCACTCTCCTCTCAATACCAGGAAAAGTCTTCAACAGGGTATTGTTAAACAGGATGAAGGATTCCGTGGACGCCCAACTTCGAGATCAACAAGCTGGATTTCGTAAGGATAGATCGTGCACAGATCAAATCGCAACTCTACGTATCATTGTGGAACAATCAACCGAATGGGATTCATCACTCTACATCAACTTCATCGACTACGAGAAGGCATTTGATAGCGTGGACAGGACGACACTATGGAAGCTTCTTCGACACTACCTCGTACGTGAGAAGATAGTCAATATCATACAGAATTCCTATGATGGAATAAACTGCCAAATCGTGCATGGAGGACAGATCACTGGTTCGTTTGAGGTAAAGACTGGTGTCAGGCAAGGTTGCTTACTCTCACCCTTTCTCTTTCTCCTGGTGATCGACTGGATCATGAAGACGTCAACATCTGGAGGGGAGCATGGGATACAATAGACAATTAGGATGCAGCTGGACGAATCAGACTTCGCAGATGATCTGGCTCTTCTATCACAAACGCAACAACAAATGCAGGAGAAAACGACCAGTGTAGCAGCAGCCTCAGCAGCAGTAGGTCTCAATATAAACAAAGGGAAAAGCAAGACTCTCCGATACAATACAATATGCACCAATCAAATTACACTTGATGGAGAAGCCTTGGAGGATGTGAAAACCTTTACATATCTGGGCAGCATCATTGATGAACACGGTGGATCAGATGCAGATGTGAGGGCGAGGATCGACAAAGCAAGAGCAGCATACCTACAACTGAAAAACATCTGGAGCTCAAAACAATTGTCAACCAACACCAAGGTTAGAATTTTCAATACAAATGTGAAGACAGTTCTACTGTATGGAGCGGAGACGTGGAGAACTACGAAAGCCATTATCCAGAAGATACAATTGTTTATTAACAGCTGTCTACGCAAGATACTTCGGATCAGATGGCCAGACACTATCAGCAACAAGTTACTGTGGGAGACAACAAACTAGATTCCAGCAGAGGAAGAAATCAGGAAGAAGCGCTGAAAGTGGATTGGGCACACCTTGAGGAAATCACCTAATTGCGTCACAAGACAAGCCCTCACATGGAATCCTGAAGGTCAAAGGAGAAGAGGAAGACCAAAGAACACATTACGCCGAGAAATAGAGACAGACATGAGAAGAATGAACAAGAACTGGATAGAACTAGAAAAGAAGGCCCAGGACAGAGTGGGTTGGAGAAAGCTGGTCGGCGGCCTATGCTCCATTGGGAGTAACAGGCGTAAGTAAGTAAGTAAAAATGATTGTAGAGAAATGTCCAGGAAAGGACCTGACCATCCTGTTGGGAGGCCCGAACGCCATAGTCAGAATGAACAACAAAAGAAATGAAGATATCATGAAACCACATGGACTGACTGGGAGAAACGAACGAGAATGGTCACAGGTTTGCAAATCTATGTGCATTCAACAAATTGGTTATAGGTGGCACAATATTCCCATACAAATGCATACACAAAGTTACATGTGTCTCACCGGACCACACCACGGAGAACCGAATGGACCATATTTGCATCAGTGGAAAACACGAGAACCAGGAGAGGAGCTGACATAGCTTCAAATTATCGCCTGGTTGTGGCCGAGATGAAACTGAAGCTAAAGAAACACTGGACAACTGGTGGAAAAGCATTACAAAGGTTCAATGCAGCCTTCCTTCGACATACTAAAAACTCAACGAATTCAAGATAGCTCTGAGCAACAGGTTCCACGAATTACAGGATCTATTCAAAGAGGAAGAAACTACTATGGAGGACAACTGGAAAGGGGTCAAAGAAACATTGACTTCAACGTGTCAGGAGATTTCGGGTTACAAGATCATCATCGTAAGGAATGGATCTGTATGAAAACCCTAGATAAGATTGAAGAAAGGAAGAACAAAAAGACAGCACTTAATAACAGCCGAACAAGAATAGCTAAAGTCAAGGCATAGGCCAAACAAACCATAGCAAACAAGCAAATGAAGAGGAGCATTAGAGCTGACAAGCAGAAATGCATGGAAGACCTAGCAATGATAGTAGAAAGTGCTTCAAGAGAAGGAAATGTGAGACAACCATATGGCACAAAGAAAAAGCTAGCAGGGAAATATGGTAAAACAGAGAGACCAGTCAAGAACAAAGAGGGCAAGCCAATCACCAAGATTCAAGAACAGAGGAACAGATGGGTAGAACACTTCGAGGAACTCTTGAATAGATCAGCCCTATTGAATCCGCCGGACATCGAAGCAGCACACACAAACCTTCCTAGAGATGTCACTACTCCACCAACGATCGAAGAAATCAAGATGGCCATCAGACAAACCAAGAATGGGGAAGTAGCAGGACCTGACAATATACCAGCTGAAGCACTGAAGTCAGACATTGAAGTAATAGCAAACATACTTCACCTTCTATTCAAGAAGATTTGGGAAGAGGAACAAGTGCCGTCGGACTCGAAAGAAGGATACCTCATCAATATATCAAAGAAAGGAGATCTGAGCAAATGTGAGAACTACAGAAGCATCACACTGTTATCAGTAACGGGAGACGTTTTCAACAGAGTGTTGCTGATCCGGATAAAAGACGCAGTAGACGTTTGAACTCAAGGTCAACAGGATGGATTCCGTAGTGATCGGTAGTGCACAGGCCGAATTGTGACACTACGGATCATTGTTGAACAATCAGTTGCGTGGAACTCGTCACTATACATCAACTTCATTGGCTATGAGAAGGCGTTTGACAGTGTGGACAGGAGAACATTATGGAACGTTCTTCGACACTATGGAGTTCTTGAGGAGATTGTCAACATTATCCGGAAGTCATACGATGGACTACAGTGCAAAGTGGTGCATGGAGGACAGTTGACAGCTGTATTTCCAGCAAGGGCCGGAGTGAAACAAGGCTGTCTACACTCCCTCTTCCACTTTCTTTTGGGTATTGAGTGGATTATGAAGACCTCGACATCTGAGGTAAAGCACGGAATCAATCGAATAAGCTAGAGAGACTTAAAACTCAAGCCATCATTGGAAAATTTCTCTGTGCGCAACGTTCAGGATATAAAATACAAACAATGAGGACTTTCCTAGTTCACGAATGTTGTTGAAAAAATATTTGAAACAACTAGGTCTTAAATTGTACTGAACAAATTAATTTGTTATAGAACCTCAGTAACTAACACTTTAGGTCCAGAAGTATATCCATTACCGAAAAAAGTCCTTTAATCAAAAGTGATGCCAATAAATGTTAGTTAGCCCATATCAATTACATCCTTCTGATAAGAAATATAGGTAATTAACAGTTTACTAAGTAATTCAAATACTGACACTGATATTACAAGCTAAAAAACGTTATTTATGATTTTCTAATAAATGATGGTAACAGTTGGTAAGATACAAAAAGAAATTGTCGAAAAAGACATTTATAATTATCATAATTAGCAAATGTACTACGGAGCGAACAGGCTGTAGGAGCTAACCTAGTTGATCACGTTTTCTATTATGATAAGAATCTGTACAACTTTTAGTTAGCATCATGTATAATAACACATGCCATTTAATTTCAGATAGGTTATTTACTTATTTCATGCATCTTTCGATATTTTTTCTCGAAAGAAAATAGCTGAAATACCTTTTTCTGAGAGTTATATACTGTACTAAACATATAATATTGAATAAAACTATTTATAATAATAATATCTAAAATCTTGAACTAATTAGAGTTAACATTTATACTACTAACAAGTAAGCAGTTGAAGAAGGATAAAAACAGCCTTACTGAGAGCTTATGTTACTGATCTTTGGAGGATTTTTGGTGCATTCGCAATCCAGAGACAAGCCATCACATCACATAGAAAGCTCAACAGACACGCCATTGCATAGCGATATAGCACAGAAATGTTTGTACCATATCATTGATAACAAGCCATGAAAACCTCATACATCTAAAATGAATGACATTAAATAGGAAGAATATATTTGTTAAATCTCAGCGAATGAATTTGAAGTAAATCCAACGTTTCGTCTGGCAATCTGGTCCATGCTTTCTCAAGGAAATAACATGAATCTTCGAAGATACTTTTAATTTATATGGATTCTATGCTCATTGGACGAAGTGAAGCTTCGAAGTCAAGAGATCATTTTCAAATCACTATTGACACCGCTCTACATTACAGTTATATCGGGTTTACCCCTTCAGTGTATTTCCTACTTTTTATTAGAGCATGTTACTCATGAGTAAGTAAACTTTTATTAAAAATATTCTCGATCAAAATCTAAGTAGTCAGTCTGTCTATTGATTGTTAATAAGACTAGAACAGCTACATTAAATTGCACATTTTCTTATTTTCCACCGTCCCCATTAGGTGACTTCTGATGATCTCATTAAGTCAAATGTGAGCTTTTGATTTAAACAAATCTTTTACGTACATGTAAATCAGCAAACGGAATGTCTCACCATTACTCAACATCTGGTATGAGTTTATTCGAATAAAATTGACAGGGATTCACCGTTATAAAATTCAAAAAAACTTCACAGTCATCTTGAACAGATGGTGATAAATGCACTCGTTCACATATGTCTAATAATGCAAAAATTCGGTCACCGTTTCTTTTTTAAATCAACGTACATTACATTATTCGATGAAGATTGAAGCTAATTCTGTTGTAAAAGTAAACTAATTCAACAAGTAATAATGAAGAAACATTACTTAAATATCGAGTGAAGTGTATTCATAGAAACTAGTTAAACAACATTTATTACATAATAAAACAAAACTATGGATGTCATTTTTCCACCGATAAAGTCCGTAATCATGTATGTTGGTCTAATGTAGCAATGATATGTTGTACTGTTTCCTGCAATCCTGTCGGGGATGTTAAATCCCAAGAACTTGATAAATGACTTATTTTTGTAATTTTATTTTGAAAACTTGAATTTCTTTGTTTTCGCGCCAAAACCGCTCCTTTACCTTCGAGTCGTATTTCCCACTTGGAAATATCTTAAACGCTATTGGTCCATTGCATCTTTATAATGTGCTATTTTGTAATGCTTCCCAAGGACAATTTTATACTATATATATATGCGTTTGATTTCTTCCTATTGCGATTGCTTGTGCTTCCGGCTGCTTACGGAATATATTTTCCCCTACTTCGTCTTGGACTTCTCACTCTAGTTAGCGGGGCCTAGGACAACGGATTAGAATAGCCTATCGTGTCACTTTGTCATTGACCTTCGTTCCGATACCGAGTAAGGAGAATCGTAATTAGCATCAAGCATATCAAATCCTATGATCCTCCTTAAATCTACAAATCAAGAGTTCCAGATAGATCATTGATAACTAAACATAGTGACCATAGAAATACTTTCACGAATATCCGCTGGTGGTTACAAGACAGTTTGGTAAGTGTTATTATGAAATACGCTTAAATGTGAAATGTAAGTAGTAGGGAGCGAATTCGATGTCAAAACAGTGATTAGGTTTGATATAATTATCCATTGATAACATCTCAATCTGCGATACTAGGGTCTCAATCCCTCAGGGAAGTATCAGCTCCCCTAAGGTTACAATCTAATAACAGTAAATCTGGATTCTTTTCAAACATCTAACATAAAATCGGTTTAAAGCTTAGTTTTAATTTACTGTAAAACACTATTCCCTACATTATCAATCATAAAAAAAATTGATAAAAAATACAAAATTTTGACCGCCAACCAAATTTTCTCTTTAGAAATTTATTAAACAAAATTCTAATAGTTGAATTCATGAGTCGATCTAAGCTACACCACCATTGAAAACCTGGAAGCATTGGACGGCCTTTTCGTCGTAGTATGAGACTCCTCAGCAGTGCGCATACACAATCCTGCACGCGAGATTCAAACCTAAAACCTTCGGTCTCACGCGCGAACGCTTAAACTGGCATCGTACGGTCTTCATGACTATCTTCAATCGACCCATGATCTCGAGCAACCCTTTCTCAATTGCCTGAAGTGGATGACTATCTCCATCCGACAGGGATTGGATCCTACTGATCACAGCTTCTCACCAGAACTCCAAGATATCCATCTTGAATCTAGTCACTAATGAGCATATGATTATTTTCAGAATGGGGATTTGTGGAGATTGTTGAAATATCTAAGGTTGAAATTTCATGAAATTCTTTTGAACAGATAATATTGTAACATGTTTTTTTCTTTAGAAAAAAAACATACCAAAAAATTCATTCTATCACCTAGTGTACAACACAAAAAAAACATTAATGATCTTGCTTGTAATCATTTTTTCTAACTTGTTGTAACAGAGATGGTGTGATTATTACATTTTTTTCGTTACATACTCTACCTATTTACCTTATATGTTTAAAATAGATATCGTTTGATCATTAGTGCTATTAATACTTAAACCATGTTATGGATTATTATCACAAGTAATTAATGACTGATACTAATCATAAAGTCGAATACCTGATGAACTTTTTACATATAAAATGCATTCGTTTAAATTAATTTGTAAATGATCATTGTTCAATTTATATAATCCTAATTATATGATAATGATAGCGGCAATTAGTTTTAATGGGAAAAAACTTGAAATGTTATTCATTTTATGGCCCAATTAATACTCTACTACATTAAAAATAGTATGACTTTTAATAGGGATTTGAATGAGAAGATTATAGATGAACAACTCCAATAGTCCTTTTTCTTCTCTGCTTTTTTCTATTTAGTCATATAATGATTGATAATAATTGGAAACTACAGACGGGATTGAAAGATAGTTGTGCGATATCGTGAATTGATTGAAGTTAGACATACAAACCACTAAATCCCGGGTCAGTAGTTTAAGGATTAACCTCTCTCAGTGAGACTTAAAGTCCTAGATTTGACCACTGATGGAGTCGTGGATTCGCAGTGCTGAAGAGTCCCACACTAAGATGAAACAGTTATTCAGAGCATCTTGGTCCTAACTAGTTGTCTAATTAGGATCAGTTCGTAATGTAAAGCATGAAACTCAACAGTCTTTAAAAAACCCCTAGAGTTGTAGGCTTTCATATTTTATGTTCAATATCGTCTCTACTTAGATAGTGTTGTTAGTTGTAATACAATAATTTAGATGTAAAGATTAATACACGGTAATGAGTATCAAAATCTAAAACGAGGATTTGTACAAGTTCCATTCATTCAGTTATAATCAACGTACAAACTGATACAAATGTACATTGGCTCAAGTTGCCATACCATATGAGCACAACATATGTTAACGTATGACTGTCAATTACACTAGTTGTTTAATAAATGCCCTTTTAATCTGTGATTACATATTTGGCATTTAATAAGTGGAACACGATCATGTTATCTTGATAAAATTAAAAGTTTATTTCATTAAGATTATAGATATTCAGTTAACTGTTACATTTTTGACACTCATTTGATGAGAAGTGATGATGTTTGACTGAATAAACGCCGATCTAGTTGATCATATCAGTCAAGTATTCATAGATCATCAACAATGTAAGTACTTAATTGAAAAATAGCTTCGTAAACAAAATGTAAATTGCACAGGAAAGCTATCCAAACACACTACTTTAAGAAGGTTAGTCAGTTAACTCAAATTAAATGAGATACAGAACACTGAAACCAACACAATTTGATTCATCAAGTAGGATAATCAGTACTGATATATTAAGAACGATGAAGTACACTGTAAACAAAATTAATGACCATCATTTATTGACATAAGTAAAGCTGAACTATTGATAACATTCAGTAACGTAGTTTCGTCATTTTTATTCATACTTTCTTAGAACCATTTATACCATAAGACGGAAATTATTCGATATTTGTTAGATTGTCTAAAATCAATTAAAATTACCTCAAATTAATTCATCAGTCAAAGCTAAATAGCTTCAATTTCCTCAGCTTATATCTAGTTCTAAAGATAACAATACGCTTGAAATATATCAAATAACATAATTTCATGATATAGTGTATAGTTAAGTGAAAAAAAACACATCCGGTAATCCAAGAGAATGACCGCTGTAAAGCTGAGACACGAAAAAAAGATATATCGTGATCAGAGCGTAGAAATCTTGACAAAAGTAGGAATAATTCCTAGTATGAATTATATAAATGAGTGCATGACCTAAAGACAAATGTCAGACGTTGAACTAACTGTATAATACAACCGATAGCAAATACATCAGTCACGTATTTTTAAATTCCATTAAACTATGAATATATCATAGTACAGTCATTATATATGCTCATATTTTTATTTTCTACAGTGAATTTTCAAGCAACGATTGATTAAAGTGATTCACTGTTGTGTAAGGATCAGAAGTCTAATTAGTTGTTGTAGGTGTATGCTACTTATTTTGACAGATATAAGTAATATGCAACACAAATCAGAAGTGGGATGTCTGACAGAAGAAGATTGAGAAGATCGAATTAAAGAAAACAGAAAGGAAAACATAAGGCAATTATAATGACAAGAGAGCTGAAATTATGAAGCATGTAAAGGACAACTGATGGAAGATGTGCAAATAATGTAATTAATGTATGATTTGCATATTTTAGGAAAGCACTCGGTAATTTTGCTTTAAAAAACAGATTGGTTATCCCCACCAATTCTTCGTTCATTACAGTATAATTAGTAAATTCAAATCGTTGCGTTATAACACTGTGTGCTCAATGATAACATGCCTACATCCTCATGAGATTAATTCAAAGCTATTCTCAAAATTCCGAAATAAAGTGAAGAGAAGCAAAGATGGATAATGGCTAGCAGTGGAATCCAGGACGCGCGTTTCGTCCTATTTGGGACTCGTCAGCTGGATGTACCTGCATCTCAGAAGAGAACTTTTCAGTTCCTCAATCATTTATCAACGGCTTCGAATCTCATATCCTAAAACTCAAAACAAAACACTGAAAACCCCATTATTTCAATTTAGAAGCACTAGTAAAACAATACTTGTTTCATAAAGTATTTATTTGCTTCCTAGAATTTTTTTTCGAGGTGAAATAAAGAAATCAAATCAAATTTCAACACAACAAACAAGTAAACAGTTTAAAGTATTCATAAAACGGGACAATGAAAAGCGAACAGCATTATAAGAGAAAAAAATGTATGTAAGCATTTGTATAGGGTGAAGCATTATTCTTTTCCCATAGAAACAAAAAGATTGTACACAGGTAAAATGTCTAGTGTGTTGTGTATTTCAGCCTGTAATATCGATAAATAATTTATTAAACAGGTTAAAACTAGTAGTATGTGAACAATTCACGCATGTACTATCACTGTTACAAGTACGATTCACAAGTTTCTAAAATATATATAAAAAGATGATCACTTGTTGTTATGCAACAACAGAAAGAAGCATACACGAACACATACATACATAAACAAACATACACAATAAATGTGAAGGTTTTTTTCTAAGGAGAATTAAAAATCAAATGGATATTATAGTATTGTTTTCAGAGAAAGAACAAGGAAATTACGTAAGAAGCTAAGAAAGGCAAATTTATTTACAATCTGTAATTACTGATGATGATAATAATAATAATAATAATGATTTTAATGGTAACAAAATTCAACTTGGGTAGTTCAAAGGTGGAGACGAATCCTATTACTCATTAGCCAAACAAATACAACCAACTAGTCTCAGTTATTCACACTTTGAAAGTTAAGCACAAAATAAAAATACGCTTGATGTTTTTTGGGGGGAAAACAGTGCAAAACATTCACTACCACGACACAGAGAAATAGAACGATACAATCAAAACTAATTGAGATGAGGTCGTTAATACATTAGAAGTAGAAAAAAATATGTATGTAGTAACAAATTATTCAAACAGAAGACGTATTTAAAGAGCAAGTCGAATAAGTGAATTAGATTTCCGTCAACAGAGTAATAACAATAATAAACAGGTGAGAATATATACTACCATCAGTAAACACCCAGTTGATTAATTATGGTAAATAATCATATTGATAGTAGTACTCATAGAAAGAAGTTTCATTAAACCCATTAAACAATAAAGTATAATCACTAAGATAAGGGAACATAGAATGAAGAAAAATACTGGATCTAAATACGATGATTGATGTGATTTTTTTCTGAAATAATCATCAATATGGAAACTCTCATCAATTCATAAGTGAAAAGGGATACACGTAAGTGATTACAAATTAAAACTATAGTTATTGCGAACAATGACAATTACAATGTCCAATAGGTAACTGATTATCTTCAGTTGTTTGTTCCAGTGCATGTGGATGTGAATGTGAATAGTATCTTGAATAGATAGGTCCGTTAGAAGTGGTATTAGTAGTATTATTATTACTCTCTACTGGTGAAAAATCCCCAATAACATCATTTGATTCATGAAGATGAGAATGATGATGATGACGAACGTGATTTGTAACTACTAATTGTTTCATACGTTGTTCTAATTGATTACGCAACAAATTATATTGGTATAGTATAGCATTACGATATTCACATTCCTCTTTATCAAGTATACGTAGGAAATTTGTTAATTCTGCTGTAGTAAAGTCTTTCCACTGTAAAAGGGTAAGAGAAAGTAAAATTAATTATCAGGCAGATCTGTGTCATATATATATATATATATATATATATATATATATATATCCGGGGGTCAGATATGCAAATAGACCAATGGGAACATGCCAATAGGATACATTTATACTATCATGATTTATTACATAAGCTATAACTCAAACTCAAGAGGTTACAGAATTCTAGAAATAAATCTAAATGATATACCTTTTGATCATGAAGGGGAATAATCTTGTCCAACTTAAAGTAAGCTCTGGTGATGTAATGGTAGAACATGATAAAGAAAATTTCGCAATTGAACAATTCACCTTTTGAAAAAGCCGACCAATCGAGACTACTAAATTATTTATCACAATGTTTACAGCTCAGATAATGACTGATCATTTGAAATTAAACACAGCATTGGTTAATTTCATCTAAAATAAGATTTGAAATATTCTTTACCATACGAAGTATGTTACAAACAATCTGGACTTTTTACAGTAACTAATCATTTGATAATGATCAACATCGTACTTGTTTAATTCATAGCGCGCTAATCGATCAAGATGGAAAATAGCTATTAAGATGAACGATATAAGACATTGTGACTACACGTTATTTGATATTATGTGGTTATGTGTTACGTAATTACGTAATTAGTATCTGTCGATTGATACTAGTCACTTAAAATCTTGAATTTTATGAACAAGAAACTTATCTAATTAAGAACACATATTCAGTATGAGAAATGCAACAAAGTGAGGTTCATATACTTGGCTTCTCTCAGAAATGACCAATAACACTACTCAGTTAATGAGACTGAAGTAAGTGGAACAAGATTGGAATCTATAGTCTAATGAATAAAAGTCAAGGGTTAGTAGAATGAAACAATTCATAATTGTAGAGATTTGTAGCTCAGGGGGATCATTTTTGAAGTTTCGTTCTCTGAGCTAGATGCTTTATTCGTGAACCTTTCATTGTTTACCTGAACTTCTACTTGAATTTTGGGTTGCTATTGTTTAAAAGAACAATGAAAGTCTAACGATTGAACCATTGAGCTCTGAGAAAGGAAATTCACCAAAAAGACTCACATTTAGATAGATAATGGTAAATGTTGAAAAAATTGAATCGAATAATATAATAAACCACTTACCTCTATATCACAAGTATCATTTTCTTGTAGTACAATACGTTTTTGTTTTAATAATTCTAAAAATTGTTCACGATTTGTACTTATACGTACCCAATTTAATAATAATAGAAGAGGACATTCAGTTGTAGAAAGTTTTCGAGCGCTAACTATAAAATGTAACAAAATAGAAAAATATTTATACATCTAAAAAAAGTCTTCTTCTTGTTCTTATCAACAACATCATCAGGTAGAAGTGAAGTATTTGAATTTCTCCAGATATTGTTGTGAACGAGGACACAGTTGGGGACAATCATCACATTTTTAATACAAAATTACAGAACATCTTGGTAAAATATGAGAACATTGAATACTTCATTTGCAAATTTTTATCATTTGTACTTCACATTCGGTAGGATTCTTTCAGTTCACAGTTCCTTTCTATTTTCTTCAACTCGATCTTCTTGGCCTTCTGATGCCAGGCTTTCCACTTTCAATCGGTGTTACATACTACCTAT
This sequence comes from Schistosoma mansoni, assembly GCF_000237925.1. Taxonomy (NCBI): domain Eukaryota; kingdom Metazoa; phylum Platyhelminthes; class Trematoda; order Strigeidida; family Schistosomatidae; genus Schistosoma; species Schistosoma mansoni. The sequence continues at coordinate 18,861,872 of NC_031498.1, read as the reverse complement.
TTTTGTAGACACAAATAGTAAACATCACAATATGAGTAGCAGATTGTTCTGTCGACCTAAATCCTGATAAGTTATTGTTGACCTTTAATTTGTCTGCGTCTGAGCTTTTACTTTGATTATCTCTCTATTTAATCTCATATTCTTGGTCCTATATTTGCTTATGATGTTATTCAGAAGGACAATGAAAACTCGACAGCTAAGCAGTCTAACTCAGAGGACGAAACTCAACGAAAATCATCCAACTAAGCTTCAAATCTTCCCCCACCAATGCTTTTAATTCTTCGTCCCCTTCCTCATTCACTAACTTTAGATTTCGCATCTTCAGGTGTTCCCGAGGTAGTTGATATTATTTACTCTTATTTATTTCTCATTTTGTTAATTTCCTTAATAGCCGATATAATAATGTAAGGTAAGAATAACTTCAACTGAAGTAAATTTGTCAGAACATGCAGAGACAATATTGGAAGATTAGAAGACAAACCCGATCTTTAAAAAGTATTAGAGAAGAAAACTTTTCAGATCACTAGAAAATCAGTGAGAAAAATCACTACCTACAGAAACGAAGTGTAAAAAAGCACTTTTTAAAAAAATATCACCCAACTCACTTGAACTACCTTCTAAAGTATGTTCATACAACGCGAATTTACGAGCAGATTCTTGTATGTGAAATCGATCTAACAACGATTGAATAGCGTTAGCTGAAGTTGTAGAACTGAAATAAATAAATAATGAGTACATATGATCACAGTTTAAACCATGAGGTAACTGTAATTAAACAATCATTGGAAACAGGAAAAATTCAAACGATTGGTCGTGTTGAAGTATGAAGCACCACTTTATCATTCCTCATACTTAACGCGACCACAAGTCGAACCCAGGACATTCAAGTCTATCATCTGACTGACACTTGTCCCAGGCTCTATGATGACCATGACTTTTGCTTCTTTATTTAAACAAATAAACACTGGTACAAGGAGGCAACAAATATACATGTGAGGGCTGGAATATTGATCAGGTGCCCAAATCGAAGCACGTGGTTTACTTAGTAGGCCACACCTGAAGCCTTTTACCTGAAAGTCTAATCCATAAAGCAGTAGAGCAACGTTAGGAGATGAAATCTCATGATAACCAGTGACCAACAATAGGTTCATACGCCGTTTGTTCCTCCAGGATTCTGGAGCCCGTCTGCATCATTGGTTTGGAATCAGGGTTTTCCAACACCCCTAGGTAGATCCTCCATATCCACCAACCCAAGTAGAGTGTCGGATATTCGTATCTCATCATCTCAATTTCGTAAATAACACCTTCGTCACGAGGTGGTGAATAGGAATTCCCTGACAGAAGCTGTATATGCATGGCCATGTGAGAATATTTCGAGAGGGTGAGCTGACTCTCTCTACCCTCAGCCGTTCCAGTGCATTTGCGGGCATGACTAACTGAGTCAATTGATATAATATATGATGTAATTACAACATATATCTTGCTTATATAACAGACAACAGTAAACATGCTAAAATTCAAAAGTAGCTGAAAAACATACTCATAAACCATTTTAAATCATCTTAAATAACAAGACAAAATATTCTCTTAAAGATATTAATTAAATTTTTGATATGGTTGCTACAGTAATCAGGAATACAGTAATCAGGAATTTATCATATATATATATATATATATATATATATATATATCATAAAATATGCATGTACAACAGCCTACTAGTTACACCCTTTTATGTACTGAGAGAAGACAGATATTGTACAATAACAATTCAACTGTTCGTAAATGTAGTGTCGCTAAGAATATATCGAAGATTAGCTTTAATAATCCTAAGAAACGTTTTTATAGTTAGTCTACACGTCGTATTTGATTACTATAAAGTCAAACTAGTTGAAATTTATCAGTCATAACATTTTATGATGATTGTTACAAAGATTTCAACCATGAATAAGATTCAGTTTTAAAACTAAATGACGTTAGTAAATTGATGTTTAAAAATAAACAAATCGTTTGGCGATAAGGTAAGCCTATCATTAACATCTTATTTAACATGGTGATACAAACCGAAAGTGATGATGAGCTATTAATGAGTTCACCAGTGGAGAAACGTGGAACCTTTCCCGAGTATGTTGTATATGTGTATACTCGAATGCAAATATCAAAGATACGTAAATTCCAATGATACACATATAGTCATAGATGGTCGCGATTGCTAATATGAGTTACATGTAATCATAGAATGCGCAAACTTGTCCACTCACCCATGAGTACATATAGGCATAGAGGATTTCGTTCGCAAGTATACGATATATGCACATATAGAACACATAAACCGAGGCTCATACACACCATACGATAAATGTAGGTATGGAGACCATACGCCAGCAGTACTTTCCCTGAATGAATATCAGATACTCAAATCAGTACGTAAATAAGTCGTCATAGACAATGTGCTCAATTCCGCCTGTAGCTCTTCTAGAGTTACTGTCGGTCCCAAGCCCGGGTAAAAAAAGAAGGGTTGAGCATGGGGTTAGCGACCCCATCCCGTAGAAAAACTAACTCGTTAAAAAAACGCTAACCAGAAAAACTAATTCAAACCATTTAAACTCTCCCCTTGGAGTTGAAGGAAGAATTATGACGTCTCAGGATGATAGCCGAAGTTTGTCTGTTAAAAGCCAAGTGTAAACTTTAGGAGAGCACTAAGGACTTTCACTTGTAACGGTGAGATAAATGATTTTCGTGAATTAAATTATGAACCGACCTTAGTTAAACCACCATCCCAAAGCTGGAAACACTGGATAGACGATTTGTCTCAGTATGGGACTATTACTTAACACTCTTCATGCACACCCACACATCGAGGAATCAAACCGATGACTGGTCTCGCATGAAAATGTTTAATCTCTAGACCACTGAACTAATGCTTGCTTGTTTAACTTCAATCAATTCGTAATATCACGCAATCATCTTCCAATGCGCTTGCTAATACCACTTAAAGCTCGATATGGTTGAAACCCGCAGGTCACAGCTTCTCACTAGAACTCTTGGGATTAGCTCTTGAGATAAGCCAGTAGACAGTAAATTATTAACTACACTAGAGGATTATGGAGATTGATTTCGGCTAGATAATATCGCATGGACGTGTACTACTGGGGAGTCTCATAAAAGGACGAAACGGCTGTCCATTGCTTCCAGGTTTTCAACGGTGGTCTAACATTGATAAATTCATGATTTCAACCGAAATGATCTGTGTTCATTTTTTAAAAAAGTAAAATGCACTTACCTTGTCACATAAACTACTTTTGAAGTACCTCTTGGTAGGAAAAATGAAACTAAACGTGGTGGTGTTGGTACAGCATTATTCTCATCCCCACTTTCATTTAAATTTACTTTAGTTGGACTATTTGGTTCGGGTGATGCTGTTGCACTTGATGGAAACATATCCAATGTACGTCGTAAAGACATTTTCACCGGTTTAATAAGATTAATATAAATGCGCAAAGTCCCAGCAAGTCGACAAGAATCATCCACCTTTAGGTATAACACAGTTAAATGTAAAATTAAGATGTAAGTTGATTTAAAAACAGTTGCTAAAAATACCACTTAGTCGTATGTAAAAAAAAGTCTAGGAAAGTTTGTAGAGTAGGACATCATCTAAGAATCAAACCCATTAAAAGCTCAGATATTTTATCACTTTTACGATACTTCAATCAAATACGCATCACTTTATGGATAAGTCTATTATATGTGAATCAGATAATTGACATCCTCATGTCTAAAAGTAATACTCAACGTAAACTGCACACATTTAAACTATTCACCAATAGTAATAAATAGAACAATTACTGAATGTTTCTTGGACACAATAGATCAACACCTTAAAATCATCCAAGATGATAAATAAATGGTCAAACCTCAGTCTTCTGAAGTTATCGCTATCAGGTGTCAGGAAATTGACTTATATGTTCCAAAGGAGACAGTTGTTAATCTTTCTGTCTTGAATGACACAAAAGTTCCTATATTGCATAGTAAATTTGATATAATTCTTTCTTTCAATTATTTACATCATAATGTACTTTTTAGAATGCTTTCTAGATTGGTAATCTTACTTTAATTAACTGAACTTAACTCATTATATCCTTAAGTATTATCAGCGTCTACTCAGTACGTAACAACTTGTTTAAAACCCCTTTGACCTTTGTTACCATCAATGCAATAGAATATTCTTCTATATAAGGTACATCTTACAATATTTTATTCGATCTATTCAATATTGTTTGCATCTTCGCTATACTACACTGATGTCCTCAAAATAACTTCCAGATAAACTCTTCCATATAAATTATCAGAAGGGGGTTTGTGGAGATTTAGTATTTTTCATAGTTGAAAGCGTGAGTCAATTGAAGCTAGACCACCATGGAAAACCTGGAAGCACTGGACGGCCGTTTCGTCCTATTATGGGACTCCTCAGCAGTGCGCATCCACGATCCCGCACTCGCGAGACTCGAACCCAGGACCTACCAGTCTCGAGCCAGAGCCCTTAACTGATAGACCACTGAGCCAGCCGGCATCCAACGGTGTTAATGTCTAACTTCAACTTCCATATAAGCAATATAAACCTATTCTGTAATTATGGTCTTTAAATATTACAGGTTGTAAGTAGTTGATGAGAACCAAACGAAATGAAATGAATTCATATTATTCTGCTTAAATGCTTGTTCTTACTGTCTTCAATAGTAATCACCACAACTATTTACATGAATGAAACAAGTATCTAAGTAACATTCATAAATTAAAATATCAATTATTGTCAGGAGGTAATCAAATTAATTAATCAATTTAACTGGACTGAAATAATCAGTTAGAATAAATGTGAAGAATAACCTTTATCCAAATGTGTTCAGAGAAAAACAGAAAAGCTGTAACAAGCCTCTTATACAATCACCAATCAGAGAGAAAAAACTACTGGAAATGTATATGTATGATTCAAAGTCTACAATTAAAGTAAATACCGTCAAATTCTCCTCAGTGGGACTGAAGGTTACAAAGAGCTAATGTTTTTTGATTCACGCTCAATGAATGAAAACAAACTATATAATTATCAGTTCGAATCTTGTACCACGGTGATTTAGCGATAAATCGACCAGATCAGTTTGAATTTAACAAGTTGACGATTATACACAGTCTAACAATAGATTAGATTCCTTTAGCATTTTAATGTGGCATATCTTTGAAGCTGGGGCACAGTCAAACTCACACCTCTGAGAAGTGCTCCTGGGATAGTGGAACTTTCTTTCATGAACTAACGTAAGCGGCTAAAAAGAGATCAGGCTGCACTTCCACATTGCCTACACTGATGAAGACTGGACCAGTCCCCCAACTCTATCGTAAATATGAACTATCTGAAAGGACAGTGATATACAGATAAATGTAACGCGAATAAATGGAATAAGAAATTCCTATTGGTGTCTTGAATGGATTATCTCTAAGATGGCCTATTAGGTTTGATATAAACCAGGGCCGATACTGAAATCGTTTATGGTATCACCGTGAAAGAGCTGATTGTCGATAGATGACTTTACAACCAAATGATCTGAAGGCAAGTAACTCATTCAGTTACTAGTGCTACTGGACTCCAGCATGGGGAAAACAAGACTAAGTCGCATCTATACACATGTGTACACCATTGAGTGTATAGGCCTTGGTCTATTAATTCCATAAAGCCATGTGATGTATATTTGCGACTGCGCGCATCTGTGCTTGTGTGTACTATGGGATGTATTGGTCCCTGAATTCTGCACTATATATATATATATACCTTTTCGCGACGAGGTCACTGGTTATCATGAGATTTCATCTCCTAACGTTGCTCTACTGTCTTATAGATTAGACTTTCAGGTAAAAGGCTTCAGGTGTGACCCACTAAGTAAATCATCTGCTTCGATTTGGGCACGCGATGAATATATGTGTGTCACATATATATTTGTTGCCTCCTTGTACCAGTGTTTATTTGTTTAAATAAAGAAGTAAATATATCGCAATGGTTTTGGGTTATTACGACGTTTGGAGATAGGAAAATGCAACTGTTAACGAATTAGTCTACTTCACATAAAGTATAGTTAAATTGAAATCCCTACTGATACACAAATTGTATCAAAATAAACTGCTAACGTGTCCGTTTGGTTTGATTACCCCACTGATCTTAGTTACACACATTTTTACCAAAGTTTTTTTTTTCCCCTGTAAACTCAATCAACTTTTTCCTACTTAGTTGGGCAAGCTAAACAAACTTATTTTTTTCGAAAGATTAAAATATTATCTTATTATCTATAATATTGACCAAAACAAAATGAATCATATCTTCATAAGAGAAAAAAACAAAGGACATCAACATAACAATGACTCATTTAAATTATGATTCATAAAATATATGAGATAGATGAATTACAAACTTTTTCACAAGTAAATTCATGTTTACCATCAAACCTTAAATAGTTTACGTGATTATCAGACGTCAACTAGATTATTCTTTTTTTCTAATGACTAATGTGAATAAGAATATTATTTAATGTATAGGAAGAGAATCATAACCAATTTAGTAAAACGCAGACAATATTTTAGAAATAAGGAGTATAATCTCCGGGTTCTATTGAATCTACTTCTAAGAAAATGTTTGTAAATACAATTAAGAACTATATTCTTAAATAGGTATGAATCCAGTATGAAGAACTCTCTTGTAAAGATAAGATGACAGGTTTATATTTAGTACGACGGTCAAAACCATTTAGAACTTGTCTGAAGGGTGGGCAAATATTCTTAAAGTTATCTGTTCCAGAATATTCTGCGTCATCATTGCACTTCTTTCTAACTTCTATAATATAATTAGATCTCACTGAATGAGAATGAAAAACAATCTTTCATAGATCGATAAAAATTTATTCGGGGTGAGAACCTCCGAGATACCATAATACAAGGGAAATGAAGAGCTTCGAATTAATCTGATTATGTCCCACTTTCCATTATTATCTTCTAAAATTAACATTCTTAGGATCAATAACTCTCCGTTCAATTCATTCGTTGAAACACGTGTTAGGCGGCTTGCTTGAATATCTGAGCTACCTGTTCCTGCCATCTAGACATTTCAATAAATTATCTTTTTGTTTTGTTTTAACACATTATGTTTTATAGTTGAATTTATGAGTCAATTGAAGCTAGATAACCATGGAAAACCCGGAAGCACTGGATGGCCGTTTCGCCCTATTGTGGGACTCCTCGGCAGTGCACATCCACGATTCCGCCTCGCGAGATTCGAACCCAAGACCTATCAGTCTCGCACGCGAGCTATTAACCTCTAGACCGCTGAGCCGGCATCCAACGGTGTTAATGTCTACTTTCAACCGATCCACGAAATTAAGCAACGTCCACCATTGTCTTCAGTGAGTTACTATCTCACAACAGATCCGATTAAACTCCACTGGTCACTGCTTCTCACTTGAACTCCAAGAAATACCTCTTGAATCCAGTCACTAGTGTGCATATGATTATTATCAGAAGGGGTTTTGTGGAGATTTTAGTAATTTTATAGTTGAATTCATGAGTCAATTGAAGCTAGACCACATTATTATGTCTATTAATCACATAACCTATTCAGGCGCGTATATGAAAAGTTTACGACGTATTGCTTTACAAGGTACAAAAAAGTACACTCACAGACAAGTGGTGGCTGCCAGTACGTATTGGAAAGAATGAACACTAATCAGATGTAACCACTTGTTATCGTAAATTCTTTTTCCTTATTTGTTGTCTAACCGAAACCATTTTTGTATGTTTTGATCGACTTACATCACAACTAAAACGATTACAGAGGGTAAAAGAAAGAATGTACAGGGAAAAAAACTCCACTGAAGTTCGAAAGACAAATGGTCAAATAAACCTAGAGATTAGAAGTCTGAACTCAATGTTTGCTCACAAACTCCTATTTTTTAAGCCTCTTCAAGTATGTAGGAACTATTTTAAGAACTTACAGGAGAAAGATACATTAGAAGCAATATCCAGCTGGATGTTTGTGACTTAAATAAGTCTTTTGAACGTCAACTATCTGATGTCATGCTTCCTTTACCCATAGGTTTGAATAGTTGTGTTCCGATTTTCACTTAAAGTGAAGTCCGAAAATGTCACCAGTCACTTAACTCGTCCCAAAATTTAGGACGTGATGAAATCCTAAACTTCCCTTTTAAGTAGTGTGCTGATATTCTCTGTTATCCATTCACGAGTGTCTTTAAAAGATCTTTCCCAACTAATCTCATACTGAAAATGTGGAGAAACTATTTAAGCAATACCTAAGAAAGTATCTGACGATACGAATGTGGGATTTAGACTCATAGCAATCACTTTACCTTTTACTCAAAACAATGGAAAATTTATTGATACTCCCACTTCAACCTGCACTAAAAGAGCAGAAAAACTTATTTTTCGCTTCTCTTTCATTTTCACCCTTAAAATTCTGAAAACCAGTTATTTCGAAATTGCAAACAGATGGAAACGGAATCGCTTCATAATTCTTAAACACTAAGCAACAAAATACAACATTGAAAATAAGATAATTTTTCGGTCATGTCGTATTAAAAAAAACTATTGAAAACAAGAACTAGTCAGACGTTATTACAATTCTTTTCATCATCCATTAATGACAAAAAAATTAAAGGTAAACATTTTAAGAGTTCGGATTTAATGAAACCGTCAACGGTAGACTACGAAGTGAACACTTAAATTCTGCTCTGAACTAACTCGACAAACTTATAACAAGATTGAAATGAATAGGAAAAAGAAATCAGTCTTCATTATTTTGTAAAGAATTCTGTTTTCTTTTCATTTCAACAAATTAGTTCTTCCAATAAATGGGAATTATTAGCATACACAGTTGTGTGACATTGAGATCATGAACCGATCAGTGAAATGGGAATTAATGAATTTTACAAAAGGTCAACAAGTATGGATATATATTACCAACCTTTGATTCTCTAAATGACTACAATAAAACAAATATTAATTAATAACACATATTAAACAAAAATTAATCCATTCATTATGTAACTGAATATGAACCACACTTCAAGTGTATGGGGCTAATGATAACTACTCAGTTGCTTAAAATGAAGTGGTGAAGGATTCAAACTTGGAAATCAGTGGCTGAAAGTCGAACAGTTTCATCACACTAAGCTACATCTCTAACATAAATTAATGGTAAGAAAACTACGTGGCAACTAAACGTCACTTTTGCTAGACGATTACTATACTCGTAAAAAAAACAAGATATTTAAAATATTGTTCCCCTTGGACAAATTTATTCAAAGAATAACCATACTTATTAGATACAATAAACTCATTGCATTTAGTTGCTTTCTTTCTTGATGTACATACAATCAATTAGTTATGATAAATGTAGAATCTGACCTACGTTATTATACCACAACACTATAAACAGATGAAATTACCAAAATGAACAGCAAACGATTAGAAATCATAATAGTAGCAATTATAGAAGAAAAGGACTGACAATTGGGAAAACGCATGGAAAAGAAAGTACCTATAAAATGATACCGAAACTTAAAGTACAATGAAAAATAACAAGTGGATGCATCTATGCCACTGTGACCAATTCTGGGCTGTATCACACAACATCTACAACCACTGATTATGACTATCGAGCAGACACCATAACCAACTATTTTGCATCTATCAATATTGATTAAAATAGGTATTGTCAATTTCAAACCTGAATTAACTGAAATTATAAACCCATAAAACTGAGGAGAAAACAACGAAATACAGTAAATTCATAGCGTTCTACATAATGTATGCAACAAGGACCATTATCATGTGTTTAATAAAAGTTTCGATTATACCAACTTTTTTCAGATATAAAAGCTCATCAAAAAATAGATCTGTCTATAGATCATGTTTATTTTGTAATTCAATCAACCACATATTATAGAAATAAAGCAATATACATATCAATAAATCTCCAATGGTTGCTAAGATACACACTTGAGTTTAAACATGTACATAAAGTGTTGTTTTTTGTAGGTTAACAAAAATACTTCTTTGTAATTAATCATTACACATATTTATTAGCATTGTCGGGATTCACACTGAAACGACAACCATTATGATTTGAAAATAATTTACCATGACAAGCTGACGCCAGTTACGGGAAGTTTTGAAAAATTAAACAATTGTTTCACCTTAGTTCGAAATATATTTTGTAATAAAAATCATTTTCATAATCTAATAAACATAAATCAAATGAATAGTGTTATGTCCCGATAATAATAGTGAATGGGGACTTTGGGACCCGTTTATGGACCAATACTATATCTATATTTTTATTGTATAATTGTTAACTAACTAAACTATTCATATTCGCGTCCCTCTTATTACAAGCTTTATTTTGACCTATAGACTATTATCATACGATTTACCATTCTTGAGTTATCCCTAGTCTATTAATTACTGCCCCCCACATTCACAGCCACATTTGGCTGAATCTTGTGCAAATGTTAATTTCTATTTTATTGGTACGATGCCGTCTGTCTGTTTGGTAATATAAACTCAGTATGTTTGAAATATAATGATTCATACCGCAGAGGCTGTTCTGAACTTAACTGACTGAGCTAGGCAGAAAGCAGGACCGACAAGTGCTCTAAACTGCTCGTACGGATTTTGTGTGTCATTGGTCCGATCGATAATACACTGCTCTCTGATTGGCCGTCTTACCACGTCATACATTAACAGGGCATCCACTCGGCCACAAGATATAACAAATAGCAACTGGAAAGGATTGCTCAGGACAGAGTTGGATGGAGAATGCTGGTGAGCGGCCTATGCTAGTCCATGAGGGGTAACAGGTGTAAGTAAACAAATATACAGAAACCAAGTCTAGTGTGGATACTTCTACAACAACTTATACGCTGGTAAGTTTTCATTTATGTAGCTTACACGACGAATTGACTTTAGTTAGAAAATGAAGTACTGGAAAACGATTTCATTCTACTTTGAGAACCCACAACAGTGTGTATCCACGCCCCCCCCCATAGAAGATCGAAAACTACAACCTTCTAGTCTTGTAGCAATAATCTAACATATAGATTACCAGGTCAGCATCCAATGGTTTACATTTCTAACCTCTGTCAATTAACCATATTACGCAACCGTCTTCCAATCTCATAGGTAGGTAACTGTCTCATATCCGACATATTCCAACTCCACTGGGCACAGTTGCTCACTGGAACTCCAGCAATCATCTCCCAAAATTAGTCACTAGTGAACATATGACTATCATTAGTGCGAAATATTCATGGAGATTGCTGAAGATGGAGATGGCTTACATCACGAACTAATTTGTAACTGTTTACATTACAAGTTATGATGTTATGATACAGTTGCAAACATTTGCCCTGAACCACAGTGTAAGTATTGGAAGATGAAATTATTCAATTTCAAAGTTTCATAGATTTGACTTTATTAAAAAGCTATTCACTACATGTTGTTGACATAAGTCGAACGACTGTTATTAACTAAGAGGGTAATAAGTTGTTGTTGTAGAAGGATAAACTGACATGACCGATGGAACTACCCGGTAAAAGTTGGGAATTAAAGTTAAATCGCAGTCGCTTTTATATTATCTGACTTATGATCAGGTATATAAGTTATTATTTATGTAATCAGATAAGTTACTAGTTAGGTATATGGTCTTCGGATATTCATTTAGTGACATCATATTTACCAAGTATAGGCTTGTAGTGAACGAGAACACAGTGGGGACAATCGAATGTATTTGAACACAAAATTACAGAACATATTAATAAAATCTAAGAACCATACAGTAAATACTTAATTTGCAAAATGTCAATCAATTTTCTAAAACATGACTACTGCTTTTGCAAATATCAATTAATCGTCTCAGACTTCATTGTTCTTTCGTTTCCACAGAAGTCATTCTTTGTTCTCATTCTCCTTTCTTTGATCTTCTTAACCTTCCGCCGCCAGACATTTCACTTTCGACTAATGATACATACTACTTATATCTGTCAACATCAGTAGCACACACCATAAGTTTAATTATTCAAATTTCAGCCATACTTCACATGTGGGGACTAAAGATACTACTGAATTACCTTGAATGATGTTCCCATGTTTGAACCATTAAGCCATATTGCATTCAAATACCTATAATCTTAACGTATGCTTTCTCCTATGTGATGACAGTTATTTAGTTTTATGACTATCTTCTTACGCTCAAATCTAGAAAAAAACAAATACGCACATAGCAGACTGCTGAATAAACAATGTAAACCAACTCTGTACTATGTAGCAAACGTATAAGAGGATTGTGTATAAAACAATAATGTGATAAACAACTTTTAAAATGTATGAAATTGATCAGGTCTAAAGTTACTAACCATGAAAGCTCTTTTTCATTTGATAAATTCAATGTGCATCAGATGAGTATTAGCTAGGTAGTTCTGTTTATTTTTCTAGTTTATCATTTAAAAGAAAGGATCTCTAGTTGGTAAAATTTCTATGTGAAGTCGCACCAATTAAAGCTCAATTATCTTTACATAGACTGCTGACATGTTTATTTTCATTCTAGTATCCTTTAAGTTCTAAGTGTATAAAACATCTTCGTTGAGTAAAAAATTATAAAATACAAAAATAAACTACTCAGACCAATTTCGAACAGTACATTTTGCCTAGTTTTAAATTCCACATCACAGACTGACTTTAATTAAACGACCATTAAAATCCAGGAAATACTGGACAACTAATTCATTCTAATATGGAAATTCTCAGTGATGCTTATGTACGATCCCTGGTCTTCAATGGTTGTCTAAGGTCAGTCCATGATGTAAATCGATAAAATTCAACAAGCCCCACAAACCTCCCTTTACTAACATTATGTTTAGTGTTATATCTTGAGAATTACATGCTCCCTAAAGTGATATCTTATAAGAGATTAAACGTGTGTCAGTCCCATCAAAGAGACTTAAACTTAGGTCATCTGTTGCACCAATCTCATGAGAAGCATCGTGCAATTAGGCATAGGCAACAGGATAGAGAACCATCGTAAATAGGTTAGTTTAAGTTACTTCAATATAAATTAGCCTAACCAGAGAGAAAATTAACAAACTAAAAGGTTAACCAGTGGTAATAGTAGTAGTAATAAGGATGCTAAATTATGTATAGATGAATGCAGATAAAAAAAGAAACGAGTGACAATGAAGAACAAAAACTATCAAACAATACCAAATCCAAAATTCAGAGAAGAATAAAATGCATAAATGTAAAAGTGGTATTTTGTACGAATCAATGATTACTTTGTACTTGATAGCCCACTGATTACAGATTTCAAATACAATACGTTCATTTGTGCTCCTCTAGTTCTATCTGCCATAAAATGTACTATTTCGGGAATTCTTAATTACAGCATTGATTTGAATATTTCTAATTATTATAGTAAACCATATCACTGTAATTGATATTTAACGAACAACATCACCTACGATCTCTTTAATTATTTCCGTATTTCTTCAAATCAATATTTTCACCATAACATAGAGAAAACATATTGAATAAAACAATCTCAAACTAAAAGTTGAATAGAAACACAAAACTTACAAAATTTAATCGTAAACCTAAAGGATTTGAGTTGAATATATCCACCCAATGATGAACACATGGTCGAGATAATGTATCCAAATTAGGTAATTGTAATTCTGATGAATTATTCATATCTTCAGTTAAATGATTTGTCACATCATATATACTTAAACGCATCCATGCTAGACAATCTGAATCGAATGTACTAAAAGCATATGTATTACTATTAGTCATTTCAGAAACTCCAAAACTATCAAAATCTAAATGATGAGTTGGTGATAATAATCCAAATGGTTTATTATCATAATTCTGATAATGATGTTGAGTATTGGATGAATTATTTAAAAAGTTTATATCATCTGATAGGAGTGAATCTTTACTTCGACATCTCGAATGATTATTATTATTATTGACATTTTTACAAGCATGTTGTTGTGTAGTGTCACCATTAAATAAACCATCATGAAATTTATATCCAATATCTACTTTATTTTGATAATAATCATTTTTTAAAATTATGTCATTACTATTATTAATAAATAAACTTGGTGTTGTTTCATTTACTTCAGATGTTGTTAAATCCAAATTCCATGGAACAGGTGGAGGTAATAAGAGAGAACTACATATTGGAGAAACTGATCTACTATTCTCCTGTTGTCCATCTGATCTATGAATTGGGTCAACATCTGAATTATTCGAAGAAGTAGTTGTAGATGGAGGTATAATAGGAGAAGCGATTATATTTTGATGATTTTCCAACAAAGATGGTGGTATTGCAGTACTGTTATTGTCTGAACGATCACTAACGGGTGAAAAAATTATAGGTGATGGTGTGAGCCGTGAAGGAGAGAAATGCTCTTGAGCATTATTGTTACTATTATTATCACCAATAAATTGAGATGATCCATTAATCAGCGATAACTTTCTATACTCAGAAGTAGGTTGTGAATAATTTTCTTCACATGAATGATGACGAGGATAGTGAACATGAGAAATTTGATCGTCATTTACACTAGTTTCCAAAGGTAAACTTGGTCGACTTACTAAAAAGTTCGATCTTAGATTAGCTGGTGATAAATTAATTGGACGTACTGTATCATAACTGGAGTTAGTTTGAATTGACTCTGATTGTGCATTGGAATATATAACACCAGAATGATTGAAATGAGAATTTCGTGTATTGAGGCAATGATTAATTAGTTCATTTGAAGAAATAACTTCATCAACTGACTTGACAGGTGCATAGTTTTTATTATTATTATTATTATTATTATTATTATTACGGCATTTCTGACTTGAATGAGGTTCTTTGGCTAGTTCCGCTAGACGGCAACCAAGTGGTGCACCACTAGTAGGAGTTGTAGCTTCACTAGCCACAAATCCAGTAGACGACGTCACAACCTAAAATAAACAAAAAAATCGATAAACAAGCAAATGGAACACTTCATTTTGTACACAAAAAGCTAACAGTTAATATTAAAATGAAGTTTACATTTGAATGGAAAATACACTTGTTCGAAAAAGTCGAAAACAAAATAGAAATTCCCGAAGTTTATGTACAATTACTCTTGATGTTGATATCCTTTCTCGAAGAAGCCACCATTTACGTGATAAAATCACCAGTAATCGTGAACTAGTTATAACATAATACAGGCATTAATTAAAAGAATAAGAAATTGCTGTAAGTGACCAGTTACAAAATGTTTAGGATTGAAAAAAAGAACTAATCACACTAAGTATTAAGTCAAATCCAGTAAAACAATGAGAAACGAATGATCGATAATATAAAGATATAGGGGGTCTAAACTGAAATAATAGTTTTCATTACCTCATCAACTGATTGCCGTTCCTCATGAAATTTACCCAGAAACATAGTTGGAACGAATCAGTCAGATTTACCATTCACTACTTCATGATAATGACCCACAAACAAGTGCGTTTATAGAAAACTCAAATTATCCATAATTGCCTAGACTACCATTTGTTCTTCTCAAATATCTTTATAACAACTGTGATATATCATTGAACTCGGTAACAGGTTAAGTTTTTTTTTAAAGTTCTATTAACTGATATTATGAAGATCCCCAATGTATTTTGACGGTCAGCTCTAACTTTATGTATGATCCTAGTCAAACAAGGAGACGATGAGGCGTTCAAACAGATATACGCATTTTTGACGGAGTTTTGTTCTCTGAGCTAAATGGCTTGGTCGTGGAGCTTTCATCCTCCTTCTGAATGACATCATCAGCACAACGGACACTCGCATCAGAACACTTGGAAATCTTGACAACAGCCATAGAAACATCATGCAAACGATACAGAGGAAAAAGAAGAAACATCCTTAAAAATAAAATAATCAAAATCTCAAAGCCAACCATAGAAAAAAAACAAACAACTGCGTGGTCAACCTATCAAAACAACCACTAACAAACATAGAAGAACACCTACTCCGAAAGATATTAAACTACAATACAAGCGACGCCTCAAAACTAGAATTCTTCGCAGCACCAGAGTCATCACTCAAAACTTCCGGAATAAGCGAGGAAACGCAACAACAAATAAGACAAACTATAGTACCACTAACTACAGCCAATGTGCTCATGATGTCGTTCAGAAGGACGATGAAAGCTCCACGACCAAACCATCCAGCTCATCCACCTGAGCTACAAATCTTCTCCATCATCTCAGATGTATGCATTAGCTTAGGGAACCTCACAATACAGACTAACGCGTTTGATTGAATGTAAGTTTGTTGACTGGAATTTCTGTATTGGCATAAATCAGTAGTTGAACTATGTAGTGAACAACATGAGATTTATTATTTGTTCCAAATTATCTAAAAGAAATTGACATGAAATTGTTCTAGTCGGTTGGATGAACCATTAGCTCAATGGGAGGTTAACATAAATGTACCAAACTAATATCATAATTCTAAGTGAGTATTATGGACATAAAAGAAATATTCTAAATATTCATAATTCAAGAAAAATATGATATCTGTATGAAGGGAGGAAACCATATGAAGAGCCAAACGAGTCGACATACATATATATGGTCATAGTAACTCACTGGAGCATTTTGATGATAAGATCTTGAAGAGTTTCGTGGGTGCACAGGTGGAGCTAAAGAAAAATCGAAAGAGAAAAAGATTGGCATAAGTACAATATCGAATTATTGCTCTTAGCTTATCCAATATTAGGTAGTAAATATAAGATACGAATACATCATTTTATACATATCTCCGCGTTTCCCTGGTACGGCCAAAAGTGCAGAGTCTGTTCTCCTTTCGAGACACATCTATATGGCCACGAGTTCTCAAAATTTGACAGGGATAGCTTATTGATTGTCTTCATGTGACGGGGATGTTGTTTACGTAAGTAAAATAAAACGGAAAATAAACATCCAGTGTTGTAAAAGGCATATAAACCTATTTTGATCACCAACTACCTTGGAGATTGCATCTCCTTTGAATAAAGGACTTTGGATTTTATTTTATCATATACTATACTTATTCACTTATTTTGTGTTTTATAATTGTACTTTCTTTCTGCCCTTGATTTTCTTTTCAAAATGTTATCTCTTTGTTTTATGTAGCGCATACTTTTTTGGTGCCCAGTTATACCCCCATTTGTGTATTAAATAAGTTAATAAATAAAAAATAAATATAAACACCAATTTTCAATTTAAAGGTTGTCAATCATAAACGAATTTAAACATCTATGATAAAGAAATAAAATAAGTCTTCTTCAAAGCCGAAACAATCCAATAATAAGATTACGTAAATTTACTGAAATTTAACTACTTATA
This sequence comes from Schistosoma mansoni, assembly GCF_000237925.1. Taxonomy (NCBI): domain Eukaryota; kingdom Metazoa; phylum Platyhelminthes; class Trematoda; order Strigeidida; family Schistosomatidae; genus Schistosoma; species Schistosoma mansoni. Next base: position 18,844,406 of record NC_031498.1, on the reverse strand, counting down.
ATAAATTGATGCTTTTATATATCGGAAAACGTCCAACTCAACCTGTTGTATAGACTATAGAAATTAACATTCAGCCATTCATTCACAGTGGTTCTAAGTGTTCAAGGGTGGTCTAACTTAGTTCGGTCCATGATTTCAATGTAATTTAACAATCTCCACAACCCCTTACTGATAATTATCATGTGCTTACCAGTGACTAGCTTCAAGAGGAAATTTACGGAGTTCTAGTAAAAAGCCGTGACCAGTGGAACCAATTTATGTGCGATGAAGCAGATACGCATTGAAAACAACATAAAATGCTCTCATAATGTGGTGGATTGATTGCACCTAAACATCAACACCTTTGAATCCCGGCTTAGTGGTTTAGAGACTAAGCGTTCGGGAGCCATACTTAGGGCCCTGGGTTCGATTCCCCCGTGTGGAGTCGTGGATGCTCATTGCTGAGGAGTCCCATGTTAAGATGGAACGGTTGTACAGTTTCCGGGTTTTTAATGGTGATCTGACTTAGATCGGTTCACGATTTCAATGATATGCACAGGTAACCCCATTGCACAAGTTGGATATTATGAGATAGAAACCCAATAAGTCAACGTTCCAAAGAAATGTAGTAAAATCATTGATGAAGCGAAATATAAAATAAAAATGAGATTAACAAAGACATTCGATTGACAATTTTTGGGACTCATTAAATGAAAAAAAAGATATTGCTGAAATCACGAACCGATCTATGTTGGTGTACCATTGAAAACCTGGAAGCACTGGACGGCCGTTTCGTCCAGGTATGAAGGTCCTCAGTAGTGGGCATCCACGATCCTGAACAAGGAAATCGAACCCCGATATGACATCGACCTTTCAATATTGACCTAAACAAACACTTCCCAGTTATATTCTGGGAGACAATCATAATAAATAGTTGTAGAAATCAGGTGACGTAAAACACAATTGGCTACAAAGGTGCTGATGTAGATCACAAACAATGGAGAGCTTAGGACAAATATATATTGGCACAAGCTGCCATACCATATTAATACAAAGAGACTAAATTAACAAGAGGAATAGTGGAGAAGTCAAAATACTCATTGTACCAACGACGATGAGAAAGATTATAAATTAAGAATATGGTTCGAGAAGGCGGAATCAAAATGTATATCTGGAGGAACATCGACTAACTCAGTCGATACCCACATAGAAACTCATCAAACAGGCTTGCTTTCTTGATATAACGACTTAAATGAAGCCCTATTGTTAACTAAGCAACTATTTCGCTACCGACGTACATACGAAACACATTTCAAGTGATTTCATGGTCTAACATCAACAGACAGTGACCGCTACCAAACCCATTATTTCATCTTGAAATAAGTCGACTTCATAAAGTTTCGAACTAAGATAAATTGAATATCTTGAGCTCATTAGTCTCGAAAAACTCTTTATGTAATGTTTTATGATAAAAACTTTACGCTCTAATTAGCATTATAAACAACAGTGACTTGGTTTATACAAAAAATCTAGAGTATATAAGGTAAGAATTATGTAGAAAGTAAAATATCTGTCACAATAGACAGAACATACTGAGTAATCTAGGACTACGATGTCAAATAACTAGTATTTATTGCATAACAGGTGGATACCGGTACTTCATTAGCTAACTCAAGTTCACATAACAATGAAGACATGGTTATCATAACCAGCTAATGGGTTTTAATATACAATTCTTAAATTAAATAAAATAAAGGCTAAACCCGAAATTTTTCACTATTCATTCATTTCACCATTGAATTCTTAATGAAAATAAAAATTATTGGTCGACATTCAAACAAAGATATCAGGCTTAATCAATATGTGAACCAGTAATCCATGGGACTAGTAACAAACCAAGGATGAAATAGTTTAACAACAAAAATATTTTTTTTACATTATGGTACATAATAACAATAATACGACATATAAACAAACTTGGTTCGGATTATTTTATATACACCGATAAATCAAGGATAAAATGACATGTATATTGAACTATGAAAAGCAGAATAATCATAATCATAAACAACCACACATGACTCATCATCAGTTAACTATATATATATATCGATCAAATACCTATTGTGTTGTATGGAATAAACAATGAAGAAAGAATTAAAAAAAAGGTATGTGATTGGGCAAGTGGTAACCTGAACAAAGGTTACAATCAATTGAAATAAAGGTCATTGTTTTACTTTGATCTAACTGATTTATAGTTATTTATTTATTTATTCACTGTGTAATTAAACTGATAGTAACATTTAGTTAACAAGAATGAAGTTTGAAACAGATAGGACTTTGATTTATTGTGGCATAATTAATGCTCTTTCTCCTTAAAATTAGTAAGAGAAAGTTGGTTAGATCAGTTAAGAACATAAGACTAACAATTAATTATGAGATAACAGGATACTTAAGATCTTATGATGCCGACGAAAGCCAATGGACATTGGATAATTGATCAGAAGGGGTTTTGTGGAGATTTCAGTATTTTCATAGTTGAAATCATGAGTCAATTGAAGCTAGATAACCATGGAAAACCTGGAAGCACTGGACGGCCAACTAGTCCTATTATGGGACTCCTCAGCAGTGCGCATCCACGATCCCGCACTCGCGAGATTCAAACCCAGGACCTACCAGTCTTGCGCCAGAGCACTTAACCGATAGACCACTGAGCCGGCATCCAACGGTGTTAATATCTAACTTCAACCAATCCACGATGTTTGAGCAACCGTTCACCAATGGTCTTCAGTGAGTTGATATCTCTACAACAAACTTGGTTGAACTCCACTGGTCACTGACGAAACGGCTGTCCAGTGCTTCCAGGTTTACCATGGTGTTCTAGCTTCAATTGACTCACGATTTCAACTATGAAAAAACATTAGATAGTTGTTGCGTTGTAGTTTGATAATAATTTAAAATGAAAATTACGTTTAGATTTTTAAATTATCTCAACAAACGACCTCATATTAATATAATCATACATGTATAGATGACTACCTTCAAGAAGAATATCGCATAATTCTGTCGGGAGTAACCGTTAACAATAGAGGCGATCACGTCAAAAATGAGAAAGTTACCTATCAATCCCATAAGATAAGGGTCACAATAAAACACGAGGAATAGTGGATCTACGGTACCGTGCTGGTTGTATTTTTAGTAGAAGTTTCTCCTATTATACACTACTTTCGTTTACTTATTGTTGTTCATTTATTTATTTTTGGTAATATTTCCCCTCCTTCCTACAATTTTCCAGAGTTTCATTTTCTTATTTGCGTGATGTATATTTATTTTGGTACCTAGTTGTACCAGGCGTTTGTGTATCAAATAAACGAATGTAGATAATAGTTTCGACTATGTGCGAGGATGTGGGTATGCAATATTGAAGAATTTAAAACCCAGAAGATACAACCACCTAGTACTCATTTGACTTTCCAGTTATTGTCTGATCATGATGTAAATTATCCTCAATTTTTTTCAGATCATGAATCGATCAATGTTAGACCACCATTGAAAACCTGAAGGTAATGGACGGCCGTTTCGTCCTAGTATGGGACTCATCAGTGGTGCGCGTCCACAATCCCGTACGCAGGACCCGAACCCAGGACCTTCGGTCATCCGCGCGAACGTTCAACCTCATCAAATTTTATACATTAAACCAATTAAGAAAATAACGAGGGGGAAAGTTTGCTTTGTAAAATTTAAAAATTGATTTAAACAAAGTAGGTTAAATGTTGCTAGTCAAGCATTCATAATTAACGTAGAGACTGACACAAATGTACGTTAGCTTAAGTTACCATACTGTATTAGGATAATGAGATTGAATTAAAAACGGAGTTGAAATGATGATAGTATTATTAATAATGAAAACAACTAAACACTTAAAATATCGTTCGAAAAGACGAAATGAAAAGGTATGTATTAAAGGATACTGGAAACTAAGATCTCGAAGATAAATATTAAGTGCATCCACGACCAATTCTGAACAAATATCACCTAACACCTCTGACCACCGATTGTGGTTATCAAACGGACCCCAATCAGGTAGCCTCTCTGCAACAACATGACTCAATACAATAGTTAATGATCTTATGCACTAGTGTCATGTCTTAATTTGGATTTTTAAAAATCATATGATGCAAGAAGGTGGAGCTACGTCACTACGAGTTAAACATAAAATGATCGAATTGATGCAATTCGAAGTACTTAGGCACTGAATCAAAACAGTAAAGATATATTATTCAAGTCGAGGAAGTTGGGGTGATGGCAAAGCTAAAACCAGAAACCAATTAATCAACTGGTGAAAGATCTATACTACAGAAACCCCTTGTGGTTACTAATGGAATCTTATAATACACCTAGTTTAAATATTTAAGTGCTTCGGTACAATTTTCAGCCTATTTTAGTTTTAATAGTCACCCGTTAACCTGGGGTAGGTGGGTGAATTAGCAGGGATTTTATTGTTTTAATATATATATGATGTGATATGATATTCTGGCCATTAATCCCTTGAAATGCTATCAATAGGCTATAAAAAAATTCCTCAAATCAACTAAACCACTTAACCAACCATTCATAAAAGTAGTTAACAATATGTAACCTATCACACTTGATAGATTCTTTCCATTTTGGGATTTGTTATTCCCATTCTCCATTTATGATTATTTTCAAAAAAATCTGAAGAAGGAACCATTTTATTCGTTATTATGTATTAACTCTATAGAGTAAGTAGCTCAGTAGTTAAGGTGTTCAATTTACAGACACTGGGTCGTAGGTTCGAACCCCGCTTGGGAGACTGAGTAGTGCCATTAGCCCCACATTTAGAATGTGGCTCAAAGTCATGCATTCGAATCTGTACTTTGTAAATGAATTGCTAAATTATAAGAACAACTTCACAGACTTCAATTCGTTGATTTGCTTTGAATTTCGTAAATCTTCATCAAATAATTCCATAACTAAGAATCCCTTGATTTTTAGGAGAGTGAACAAATGTATTAGCTATCAATAATTTAATAATATGTGATTATGCTAATAACATTTTTATCGCAGATGAATACTGACAAATAATCAAAGAAGATCCACACTTTCTTAATAATCACTTTTAACTATCAAACAATAATTACGGTATAATGTGGATATCCCGTGACTGATCGGTCACATCGTAAACCAGGTCGATAAATTATAGTCAGTAAGATAAGATAAACAAAATAAAATCTATCAATCACCCTGGAACGGTCGATTAATGTGCAAAAGATACTACTAGTTATCATCAACATATCAGATATATTATGCGGTAAACGAATATAGAGAATCTTGATTTTAAGAAGATAACTGAAATAAAAATAAACAGATGCAGACATAACTTAATAAACTCACCGCCAACCTACCCACTATTCACAACTAAACTCAGTCATCAAACATGAATAATGACATTACTGCGTGTGTGATTCCCACAGATAAGTTAAATTTACTATTATTTTACATGACAAGGGATCATTATCATTATTATTATTATTATTATTATTATTTAGACAAGTGATTACAGAACTCATCCAGTGCAAACCTTTTTTCCTCACAATGACAGATGCAATGACTGCAAAGATTGAAAATGAAAGCTAATGCAAAAAGGATGCGAGTATCAAGGTGGGAACAAGAAAACTGAGAATTTAAAAGTCAATAAAGCGTGATAAATACCAAAATGCACATTGGATAGAAATGGATAAACGATATATCACGAAGAATCGTGACTAAAATGTAAATGAATTCTAGTTCAATCGTATAGTCTACTTCAGCGTCAGAAGAATAGTAATATTATTGCTAATAATATGGCATGTAACAGGTACAAGATCATGTACGCAATTATTGAGTGACACTATATGGTGCAACAAAACTGCTTAAATTGATAGGTTCCTCCATTTCGAATTGACAAAAGTCTATTTTTCCTCCATTTTTTGTAGTAAGCCCTTTGTATTTATTTGAAAATCGTCACTATGCAAAAACACACCCCACCAAATAAATTTTGAAAAACACTAGTCATTCATAAGATAATAACCTGATACACAATCTTAAAACAAACTTATTTTTGATAAATATTATTTCAATGCTTAATTTTCCAAGTCCTTTTTAATGACAACCTAAATGAAAACAATATTGTTCGCTTACATATATGTTGTTCTAATTAACAATACAGGGACTTCGTGAAGATTGTAGTATTTCCAATGGTAGTCTAGCTAAGATGAGTTCATGATTTTAACTGAATAATTCTTTAAAATTCTATAGCTTAATAATAAGTCCCATATAAAATGCAAGTATTATTACTGACATAGCAACACAAATTAAAACCAAGTGTGACTAAGCCAACCCTTACGACCACTTCAAAGTTGGTAAGAATATCTGGTCACCCACAACTCAGTACGTAGCGCATTTATCAAAAGCTCAATGTTTAGATCAGTTAGTCACAAATCCCATTATAATGAAACATCATATCTTGTCATTTGTTCAGTTCGGCTTACAGTAACTTTTTAACAACAAACGATTAGAATTAATCTTTATTGAGATCGGAGCATAGTAGCTTTGTTTTAACTGATCTGTTACATGAGAGTGCAAATGGAAAAAGTGGACAACCCATCCTCTAGATCCTCGAAAAAGGTAGGGTGGGTGAGACTATAGTTTATGGACGGCCTCGGAGCGACACTAAACTGACTTTGAAAACGTCCACCTACTAACTAGAACTAAATTACGGTTACAAAGCAATGTGAAGAATTAGAATTATGAATTACAGTCGATGATCACGGTTAGGAACTAAATTTAAGGTTTTCATTACGAACCGACATCAGCTAAAATGCCAACACGCCAAATGGATGAACGAATCTCGCGCCAAAATCCGAGAGCTGTTATCTTATACTTGATTGGTTCATCTACAAATAAGTCTCACCAGTGGGGTGTTAAGAAGGGGTGAATATTGGGAAAGTGGTGACTTTTGGAATTATTTTACAAAAAACCATTGTCAATATTTTTCTAGAATAATTAACAGACAAATCGAACCATTGCATCTTTATACTCTATTATTTGTAAACTATCGTTTGATGCATGAGCTATTGTTATATGTTTTACCTTCCTACAGTTATTATTAATCAATTACGAACCTACAGATTAGTCCTCTTTCAGCTATGACATAGATATGCGGAAGTTGTAATTCCCTATTTGTGTGGACATATGGTCAGGAAGTTACTCTATATTACAGAATGTGATTTAGTCATAACTAACAAGTGCATAATAGAAAACGAAGCTGGGTACAGACTTCGTCTTCTGACTGAACACTGGAATGGAGGGATCTCGAGGACTAATAGGTGTCAAGTTCTCAATTGATATTCATTGGTCACTTTAGTTGGTAAAATGCCCCCAAATGCCCTGGTACGGCCGAGAGTGGGGAGAGTCCGCTCTCCCTCTCCAAATGCTCTCACATGGCCACGTGTATATAGCCTCTGCCAGGGAAGTCCTACTCACTGCCTTCTCACAGTGGCATTACTATTGTTTACGAAATTGAGAGGACGAAAAGCGAATGTCCGGCGCTTTAACCGGGTTGGTGGACAAGGCGAGTCCACCTAGGGGAGTTGGAAAACCCTGATTTCAAACCAATGGTGCACATGGGCTCCAGTATCCTGAGGGAACAAATGGCGTATGAATCAAACGTTGATCACCGGCTACCATGGGAATGCATCTCCTCACGATGCTCCACTGCCTTGTGGATCAGATCTTTCGGTCAAAGGCTCCGGGTGTGGGCCCCTAAGAAAACCACCTGCTTCAGTTTGGGCACCTGGGAAGTATCACAGCCCTCAAGCAAATCGAATGAGATTTGTATGGCGCATATATATCTGGTGCTTCCTTGTACCAATATTTATGTGTTTAAATAAATAATAAATTAGTTGGTAAAATAAGTCATCGATCGTACAGGCAATTTAGGAAAGTCAGTAATACGACTAGACAGTGCAACTGCTCTCATAATAAACGGCCAGATAATATGGGTCCCGATATAGATAGTTTTTTTGTCTTTCCAGAAACAACATAAATGTACATATTAAGTTCGTATATTATTTGGACACTTAGTATTTGATTGAATTTCATAATATTTTACTACCAACTATAAGTCTCATGGCAAGAAACGTTTTGATTTATTTGACCAATTTGTTAACAGACTTCTCGGTGTATTCAATAAACAGAAAGGAAAAGTCCATCCAGCGAAAATCATATCAGAAAACCAACTTTATTGTTATCATTGACAAATGCGCCAAAATAATTACGTCCTTTACAGTTTTCGCAGGGGAATTAAACTGTTCCACAGCTAATGAAAAAATCCCGAGACAATCGACGTCTAGCATATTTTTATCGAGCTTCAGTTCATACAATCACTTAGTTACAATCGAATTGCAGTATATATATATATAAAAATAAGTACTCAGTTGACATTATATCATCAGTTTATAAGAATATAAACTAATTAACGTTGATTACTTTCTAAATAGCCTGTTTCATATAGCATGAGCTGAAAGCGGTTGTGCATTTAACCTGGGGACTTTATTCTGCGTTTCATAGTGGACATTTCATCAGGATTTACAACTAAACTAGAAAGTCTGCCAAGTATGCTCAAGTTATTTCTGATTAACTGAAATGATGCCCGGAATCGAAGCATTTATGATCTGAGCTATTGTTATACATATTGAGATTGGTTGTAAAACTTCGTGTAATTATACTGTATGGAAATTTGTGTGCGAAAGGTAATTAGATAGAAACTAATTTATACGAGATATCATGATTAACTGCGCTAATTAACAATTCTTATATAAAACTATAGAAACAGTTGCTGCGTAATTTTTAAAAAATAACTAGTTGACTCATTAAATACGTATGTACCCGGCCTTAAATCACAGTTTAGGTATGAGTAAACTATACTACTAGGTTATCGAAACTAAAGCATGAGGATCAGGCATTGTAACTACAACCTAGTGACTGAAACCCAAGTGCTTCAGCTACTAAGTTATGGCGATCTCATTAGGACAAGAAATATCAAGATACAAAAATATACCTACTGTTATATCCTAGTGAAGACATAAGTACGGGTAACTTCTGAGACCTATTAATGGACTATTATTCTATATATATTCTTATGGTTTAATTATTGAGTGACTGTGTATATCTATATTCATCTTATTATAAGCTTCATTTTGACCTATGGATTATTATTAGACGAATTACTGTCCCTAAATTCAGTTTATTGATTACTGTCTCCCACGTTCACAGCCACATTAGGCTTGATCTTGTACAAATATTATTTTCTATTTTATGGTATGATGCGGTCTGTCTATCTATCTGTCTGTCTGGTATATAAACCGAGTATGTTTCAAAAGTGTGACCACTATCTGCATCAAAAATGAATTCTGGAATTGGATTCACACTTTTGATTTTTGTTAAGACCAAGCTTCTGTAACAGCAACCAGACTTTCTTCGCGTCATCCATAGCAGCAAATTCCACTCGGAAAATATCTTCTGCTCTGCCGAACCATGCTTCAAAAGTGTGAAAACCATATCCTGCCTAGACATCCACGAGAAGTTAATATTTTAAATAAAATGTTCTGTGAACAGATGTCTCTATTTCGTATCCGGTATAACTGTCTACAGCTAACTAAAGCTGATGAAGACTATACTACGTACGCCGGAAGAGTAAATTTACCAGCAGAACCATTTAAATTAAATGTATTCACTAGTGATCAATTTAGATGCTTATTATTCATTTCTGGTCTGAACTCTCCCAGCCATGCTGATTTTCGCATGAGGTTACTATCCCGTATGGAACATGACGAGGAAATAACACTACAAACTGTTACTAGTGAATGCCAACGATTAGTAAACTTAAAACAGGATGCAGCTATGTTGGAAACTAAAAGTGTGGTACCATCTAATCATTCTGTTCATGCTGTTAAGACAGATCAAAGACAAGATAGTACCAAGAGCTATAACTATCACTCGAAAATTCCTAAAACTTCATCTAAATGTTGGTATTATGGTGCGTGGCACTTCTCAAAAGTTTGTCGGTTTAGAGATCATAGATGTACTATATGCAAGAAAGTCGGTCATAAAGAAACAGTCTGCCAAACTAGAAAAAGCTTGAGATCAAAGTCAACGAAGCGTCTTCACGAGTATAAAAAAAAGTATATAGACAGTATATCTGCTACATTGGCTCTAAGCATAGCAGATAAAAGAAGGTATGTGGAATTAATGGTTAATGGTGTTCATATTCGATTGCGATTGAATACAGCATCAGATATAACATTATTCTCTAAGCGGACATGGAGTTTAATTGGTTGTCCACATGTATTACCAACTGAGCACACAGCTCGGAACGCATCCGGAGACATATTAAAGCTTGTTGAGACAATAAAATGCTTTGTTGAATTTCAGAATAACTATTGCACAGGAAATTGTTATTCCGGAATTCAACATAACATTTTATTGTTCTAACTTAAATGCAAAGCTTGGTAAAAAAAGAACACTGCAAAATAAACTACATACACTAATAACACCTTTCCCTTTGTGTAGGCTTTAGACATGATGTAGGCTGCAACATAATCGAATGAATCTTTCATATTGAATTCAGTAAAACAATGTAAACGATTCAATAATAGAGGGAAATTTACAAAGGTTGAAAGTGGAAGAAACGCATGTGAAATCAATAGATACTTTAATCCGGACATTCAATGTTTGCTTTCTAGATTTGTCGTTATGTTATTTGAACATGCACTATTAATTTAATGTGACATTTGGTGGAGGCAGTGCTTTGCAAATTATGAAAACACTGAATCCCTGTAGAAAAACAGAAAAATAATTCAAGTAGGAGGTTCGTAAGAAATTGATAATTTGATAGATTTTATCATACATCTGTTAGTACTGAACTGGTGCTTGATGCTGGTTTGTTATTCTTCATAAACAGATAAATGCATACATGATAGAACTTGAGACAAAGGTTTAATGATCCACTCATCTCTTACTGATTAGGCATTGAGCAAGGATGAGTTTATTCAACCAATAAATTCTAACTATATAATTTATGATACGTCGTAACTGTGTTTCAATGTCACATGTGTGCAACTGCTGAGGAGTTCTACACTAGGACGAAATGGTCGTCCAGTGCTTCCAAGTTTTTAATGGTGGTCTAGCTCAAATTGACTCGTGAATTCAACTGTTATTATTTAGTTAATTATACAGAACACGCGTTCCAAATGTCAATGGACCAAAGTAGTTCATAAAACACAAATAATTGTTAATGAACTAACCTCTGAATGACACCATGATCCTTTTATAAAACTGTCAAACGACTTGAAGGAAATGATGACGTATTTCAGTGATTATTATGAAGTGTTATTCACTTATTAAGAAACATTACAACGAACGAAATAATACAAAAGGATTTATCTTGATTTAATTCAGGATGATATATTTTAATTGCATTTTCAGCTAACAAGTTTTGATGTCTCTCTACTTGAATGTTACTTCCATAAAGGTCGCTTTAGTAATACCGATTCCTGGTAACGCTCAACAACTTGATGTCATAGCTACAGTTTCAATTAGATAAACTGAAAACTATTATTGATGTGACTGATTCATCACATCCAAGATAATGGATTCAAATTTCAGCAACATTTTAGATGTGGAAGGTACCGATGCTGCCCGAGTCCAAGTAAGAAGCGAATGGTGATGAACCCTTCATTTAAATTTTGTCACTCGTGATATACATTAGCAACACGTACCACCAACTTAGAAGAAATAGCTACTAACTCAGGGTTTCGAGTACGCATTACCAAGCATCTAAATCAATAGTATTCCGCTAGCGCTGAAGATAAAAGTATTTGAAGAACCAAAGAACATTCAAGAGAAGAGCTGTAACCAGATAAGCAGGCCAAGCAGAAACAAAAAGAAATACAGGAAAAATGTTTCCAGGGTGTTCAATATGGTATAAAATCAGAGTTTTATCACTGTCTTAAAACCCCCTGCATAACAACTACACTCTGGTCCAGGCAGTATTTTACTCACCCTAATACGAACAGTCCGAGGCCAAGTACATAAAACTGTAATTGGTAAATGAATTACATCATTAGATTTCATATAGTAAGTTACGTAAACAAATATATTTCAACAAAAATTCACAGAATTATTGTGTTTATAACGAAATCGATTTTGGTTCAATACTACACTATATTGATTTGGAACAAGTTTAATTGGAATTATTTGTTGTTTTTTCTTAGATGCAATTATCACGCAAAATCAAAAAAATTAGGCAAGTCACATTTCTAAATAAATACACACAACGAAAAGTAATAACAAGTAGATGTATATGCAATGCATTTACACTCAGTTATTTGTTTTAATTCGACCGTACTACATGGTTCAGGTAAAAGCGTACATGATATAGTTAAACAAACTGATTAGCAGAGAAAACTACTTCATTAGTATCAAGTATCGATCAAACATGAAGGTCATTATCATTGAAATATACATGGAATATGGATGATTCTAGTATAGTATGATAGTGAATAAAATAAATTTTAATACGATATAATAATCGTGTACCGATTAGTATGTATTAAGGGGTATGAACGACGCCGATTACATGAAAACTAAGGGTTTCATTCTGATACTCAAACTTTAGTGAATCAAACACGGTTCAAATCTATGACTTGTTGTTGGTCATAAATTAAGTGCTTAAACAAATGAACAACAGTCTCATTCGTATTATCCACTATCCTACTAATTTTGCATTAAATTACAACTTGACAGTTACATGACCACGGTCAGAACACTAGTGTATATTATTAAGTATCAATTGATTGTATAGTATCTATCCCAAATTATTGTTGGTTTAGAAACTTGGAAAAATATTGCCTTGAACCGTATTCTACTTCTTACTATCATTAGAATTCTAACTGATTAATAAGCAATTTGATCAGGTATCACGAAAATACCCTAAAAAAGTAGGGGTACTACTTATTTTTCTGCCATAGAATAATCAAGAAACTAAATGTTTGCTAAACAAGTATACAATAGATGGTATTTACAAGAAGTACTTTAAGATGGTGACATTTTGTCAAAGTTTATCGATCCAACAAAAAGTTATGAACGCAGTTTAATAACCAAAAATAAGAAAATTGGGAGCTTACTAACCAAATCAATTGTCTTGTGACCACCAAGGTTACAACACCGAACATTGATTAGTCTACTCTGGTTCAAACGGTTGGATAGACTTTGAAAATTATTTACGTTCTCAAGTCATTGACATAAAAATAGAGTTAACTTGGACTAGAATCCTGACTCAACACAGTTGAATAGCTAAGTGACATGTAATTTGATCAAACGAATCAAGCATAGTCACTAACACCCTACAATTTCAATGTAGCTCAAAGACATATTTACGAATATGGACTTGTAAATGCAGATTAATTTCACTACCTGTTAGTCTTGGTCAACGAGGTTATTATCAAAAATAGTAGATGTGAACTTCGATAATCATTTGTCTGAAAAAAAACATACACCTAGATTTTTAAAAAAATCCATTATTAATGGACCAATAAATTAGAAATACATTCTGAAAGATGTCATAGCGTATATCTTGGTGTTCTGATATATATATATATATATATATATAGGAAACACTGGATAGCTGTTTCGTATTAGTATGGGACTCCTCAAAAGTGGTGACACGTCCCCGTTAGTAATCTAGCCAAGGTCTTACAGGTATCATGGTGAAAGTTTAACTGTTATAACCACTGAGTTTTTGTCTAGTGGTATACATTTCTAACTGATTAGTTTGCGATATAGTTTCACTATCAACAAATACTATTGGAGGAGACTGTTTCGTCCTACTCATGTCTGAATTCCGCTAATTAAGGATTTCCACCGTGGCTTTAGGAAATCATATCGAAGTCACCAATAACTTGATTATTATACTTTAAGTTATATGATATTATAATAATTATTAAATATAGTTTTTTCAGTGATACGTGTGAGTCATAAAACTGCTAAAGTAACCTGTACATAACAAAAGAATTTCAGCTTTCCGCAGCTAACGTTGTAAATAAACCTTCAATATGGACAACTCTAACGACCCTAAATCAAAGGTTATAAGCCTTTAAAACAAGAAACGAAAAGAACAATAAAAATGTCAGTCATGAAACAACAAATACAAATACCAAGAAAAATGGTGGGGAAAATCTCTCAGACCCCCAAAATATATTTCAGGATTACGAACCAGACGTCAAGACGCTCTCAAAAGATTTGTAACTTCAGTACAAAAAATTTTGCAGCTGTTTATGCGATTTTACAAAACTACTACTTAAAAAATGTTTCAGTTTTAGAAAATCAGATATTGTTCATATCATAAGAATTTAGTTATCAAATATGATTTCGAGTTACTTATTCAAGTTAGAGAACAACAAACGGTACATTTAAGGAAGTCACTACAGTTAGGCGATTTTAAGACAGATTCCTTCAATGGTATGAGGATCTATTCAAATGTTACGAAAGTTGAACTGTGTAAACATTTAGTTCAAGATAAATAGAATGGTTGTCCAGTGCGCATAACACATTATTTAATAATTATAGGTGCTGCTTGGTTTATAAAATTAGGTCATGCACAAATTACTCAGGTATGAGCTACAACTAATTGTGAAGGCTAATGGTAGTACCTGACCCCTCCAAACCAAAGTGCGGTTCGAACCCGGGACTTAGCGACCGAAGGTTAAACGCCCTAACCACTAAGCCTCAGCTGTAGTTGGTTATTGAGTAACCAATACTTCTAATTGTGTGTAGTGTGACATTTGGTTTTCTTGTTTTATTGCAAATAAAATCTAGTAGCTTAGTACTAAGAAGATAATCTAAGCACGATCAGTTACTATTCTTTTTTGTTGAGACAACTCATGTGTTAAGCTTTCTCCAATATGATCGACAGATACATTCATAAAAGTGGTCACTTATAAACTGTTTTTCATGTATGTACTCAATATTATTTTGTGACTATCAAGTCTTAAACCTACGGTCAACTTTTTCGAACTGTTATTGTCTACAAATCGTGTCAAGTATTAACTCCGATGAATACAGACTGTAGATATAGAAATTTGTCTTATGAACTGTTAGATATCTAGATAATATACAGATCTCCACTCAAAAACAAATGTAGAATGATAAAGTTGAAGTGTTAGCTTCACCATATGAATTTTGGTATTTTGTATGTAGTCGGCTTGTAATATTATGTTATATATGCGACTATTTAGTAAAACTTTTAGAATATATGCGACAGTTCATTAAGCAATGAGTACACACAATAACTCAGGTAAAAACGAGTAGGGATTCTTATCTTCATATATCAATGTTGGAAAAAAAAAGTTATATGAATTAAGAGACTAAATAGGATGTAGATGCTGTAGTCATTACTTATTTTACTGAATTGAAAAGAACGAAATTTCCTACAACAAAGCTAACTGTGAACTTGTCAAACAGACCACAGTGACATAGGGTTAACGACCCTATCCTGTAGAAAACTAACTCGCTAAAAAAACGCTACCCAGAAAAAAATTATTCAAACCATTTAAACCCTGACCTGGGAGTTAGGTCTTCATTTAGAAGAGTCATGACGCCTCATGGTGAAAGCCTGGTTCCTCCGGAAGTCGCGAGGCCGATACTCCTTCTGACAATCAGAGAAACCATTTATTTAGGTACATGGAATGTTCGTACAATGTGGGAGACCGGGAGAGCCATCCAAACTGCTGCAGAAATGAAAAGATACGACTTGGAGGTGCTTGGAATCAGTGAGACACATTGGACACAGGTTGGACAACAAAGACTAGCTTCAGGGGAGCTTCTGTTATACTCCGGCCATGAAGAACAAAATGCCCCACATACACAAGGAGTTGCATTGATGCTGTCCAAACGAACACAAAATGCACTTATAGGATGGGAATCTCATGGACCAAGGATCATCAAAGCCTCCTTCAAAACAAAGAAAGAGGGCATTATAACGAACGTCATACAATGCTATACACCTAACAACGACTACAATGAAGACGTTAAAGACAAATTATACGATGGGCTGCAGTCGATCGTCGAGACGTGTCCAACAAAGGATCTGACCATTCTGATGAGAGATTTAAATGACAAGGTTGGGATGGACAACACTGGATACGAAGACGTCATGAACTGGGAGAAAGAAACGAAAATGGTGAGAGATTTGCAAACCTATATGCCTTCAATAAACTGGTCATAGGTGGCACTATATTTCCGCACAGACGCATTCACAAAACCACTTGGATTTCACCGGATCACACTACACAGAACCAAATCGACCATATCTGCATCAATACAAAGTTCAGGAGGACGATGGAGGATGTGAGAACCAGGAGAGGAGCTGATATAGCATCAGATCATCATTTGCTGGTCGCCAAGATGAAACTAAAACTTAAGAAGCACTGGACAACGGGACGGACAACATCACAAAAGTTTAATACGGCTATTCTTCAGGATACTAACAAACTCAACAAATTCAAGATAGGCCTCAACAAAAAGTTCCAAGCCTTTCACGACCTACTTAATGGAGAGGGAACTGCTATGGAGAGCAACTGAAAAAGGATAAAAGAGGTAATCATTTCAACATATCAGGAGGTTCTGGGCCACAAGAAGCACCATCACAAGGAATGGATCACTGTTGGTACACTGGATAAGATTAAAGAAAGGAGGAACAAGAAGGCAGCAATCAATACCAGCCAAACAGAAAAAGCCAAGGCACAAGCCGAATACACAGAAGTAAACAAGCAAGTGAAGAGGAGCATCAGAACCGACAAACGTAAATATGTGGAAGATTTAGCAATGACAGCGGAAAAGGTTGCAAGAGAAGGATCAATCGCGTACTGACCAAATCGCAATTCTAGGGATCAGTGTGGAACAATCAATTGAATGTAATTCATCACTCTACATCAACTGCATTGACTACGAGAAGGCGTAAGTGCTCGAGCAGCTTTCACACTGCGAGGCATTGAATCCTATCCCTGCTTGACGTAATGATTTGCCCCCAAATGCCCTGGTACGGCCGAGAGTGGGGAGAGTCTACTCTCCCTCTCGAAATGCTCTCATATGGCCAGCGAATATATAGCCTCTGCCAGGGAAGTCCTACTCACTGCCTTCTCGTGGCGGGGGTGTTGTTTACGAAAGTGAGAGGTCGAAAAGCGAATGTCCGGCGCTATAACCGGATTGGTGGACACGGAGGGTCCACCTAGGGGAGTTGGAAAACCCTGATTCCAAACCAATGGTGCACATGGGCTCCAGTTTCCTGATGGAACGAATGGCGGAAGAACCTGTCATTGGTCAACGACTACCATAGGACTGCATCTCCTCACGATGCTCCACTGCCTTGTGGATCAGACCTTTAGGTCAAAGGCTCCGGGTGTGGCCCCCTAAGAAAACCACCTGCTTCGGTTTGGACACCCGGGCAGTATCACAGCCCACACACAAATGAATGAAATGACGAACTCTATTGACGATTCTATTCCTGCTCATATTATAAGCAAGACAATTTACGTTATTATTATCATTATTATTATTATTACTATTATTATTATTATTATTATTATTATTATTATTACTTACCATATCACTAATTCACCCCCTTTTACCCCCAATTTGTGTATCCTTACTCTTCAACTTATGCATCAGCTCGCTCTTGGTGGAAAATCTGTCCTATCTAAACGATCTCCAGTCACTGTCTGGTTGAAAGTGAATGCTTCCACCGATAATGAATACTGAGGCAGTCTTTCTGAAACCGCGTACGCCGTTCAAGCTGGCTTCCTTCAACGTTCGCACACTAATGCAGATCAGACAACAGATAGGGCTGGCTATGTCTTTGGAAGGTCTTAATGTTGATGTTTGCTGTCTATCCGAGACCCGTATTCAAGACTCTAGTGAAGTACTACAAATCCGCTCTCCATCTGTCGCTTCGAAAAGCTTGTTCCACGTGCGCTTATCCGGGGACCCTGTGGCATCTTCGTCTGGTCTTGCTGGCGTTGGTGTCGCACTAAGCGCTAGGGCTGAGGCAGCACTAATCGATTGGTTCCCCATTAACAGTCGGTTATGTGCTGTTAGATTAGAAAGTTCCATCAAAGTGAGAAGAAACCGGCGTGAGAAACGGTGTCTTTTCGTCATCTCCGCCTATGCCCCGACAGATTGCAGCCCGGATGCAATCAAGGATGAGTTTTACCATCAGTTAACAGTTCTTCTCCAGAAAGCGCGTTCGACAGATATTGTAGTACTAGCCGGAGACTTGAATGCACAGGTCGGGCGTCTAGGCACAGAAGAGAGTCGTCTAGGTGGCCGATGGGGACTTGTTGGTCGCAGGACAGATAACGGGGACCGTTTGCTGCAACTGTGCACAGACCACAACCTGTTTCTGGCCAGCACTAACTTCCGGCACAGTCATCGCCGGTGTGCCACCTGGCGTCCTCCCTCTGCATCCCAAGCCTGGACTCAGATTGATCACATCGCGATCAGCTACCGCTGGCGTGGTTGTGTACAAGACTGCCGCTCCTTTTGGAGTACCTATCTGGAGTCTGATCATGCCCTGGTCTGCGCCAATCTCACCTTACTTTTCAGTGGCCGAAGGATTGACCACCACCAACGGATTGATATTAGTAAACTGGCTGCAACTTCTGTTGCAAGTAAGTATCGAGCGGAGCTAGCCTCTAGTCTAGCTACCACCCCACCGAAAAGTATAGATGAGCATTGGTTGCATCTTCACGACGCCATGAAAATGGCGAGTAAAGCCGCTTGCGGCTTCGCGAAACGTCCCGCTTACAAGCACTGGGTTTCTTCTGGCTCCTTACAACTGATGGAAGCCCGTCGGTCTACTCCGGGTGACCGTGAGTTTGACCACAAACGAAGGCTGTTACGTAATGAAATTGGGCAAAGCTTGCGTAAGGACCGGGAAGCCTGGTGGTCGGAGCGTGCTAATGAGATGGAAGCAGCAGCTGCATCTGGTAACTGCCGGAAGCTCTTCCAACTCATCCGAGCCACTGGCAGCAAGAAGTCTGGTGTGAGTGAAACAATCTACGAGGATGATGGGATGCCAATCACTAACATCTCCCGACGTCTTGGACGATGGGCGGAATTTTTCGAAGGGCAGTTCAACTGGCCTGCTGCTCCGGCAACATCAACCAGCTTGTCCTGCCCCCCATGGCCGGTGACGACTGATCCACCAAACGAGGCGGAAGTCCGCAAGGAACTCCAACTCTTGAAGCGCTACAAATCACCTGGCCCAGATGACTTACCTCCGGCTCTTTTTAAAGATGGTGGCGACTTTCTGACTAAGGAATTGACTGTGTTGTTTGGAAAGGTTTGGGAGCAAGAAAGTGTTCCAACATCATGGAATGAGTCAATAGTCGTCCCTATCTTTAAAAAGGGTTCACGTTGTTCCTGCAATAACTATCGGGGGATAAGTCTACTTCCGATTGCGTCCAAACTATTGGCTTCTATCATTCTTCGTAGGTTGTTTAAAACCCGAGAACGATTGACTCGCGAGGAGCAGGCTGGTTTTCGTTCTGGTCGAGGATGCATTGATCACATCTTCACCCTCCGCCAAATGTTAGAACACCGTCATACTTATCGCAGGCCAACAATCGTAGTGTTTCTTGATATCAGGGCTGCCTTCGATTCGTTGGACAGGACTGTTCTCTGGGATTGTCTATTGAAGAAGGGTGTGCCTGAGAAGTTCATTAACATCTTAAAGGCCCTGTACACGAACACCTCAGGCAGAGTGAGGGCATACAACCACCTTTCTCCCTTGTTCCATTCGAGCAGTGGGGTTAGGCAGGGTTGCCCGATCTCACCATTCCTCTTCAACTTTGCCATCGACGACATCTTGGAAACAGCTCTGATGGATGTAAGTAATGGCGGTGTGGATATGTTGCCTGGAGAACGACTTCTCGACCTTGAGTATGCGGATGATATTGTCTTACTGTGCGATAATGCCCAAGGCATGCAATCAGCACTTAATCAGTTGGCAATCAGTGTCCGCAGGTACGGCATGTGCTTTGCACCCTCCAAGTGCAAAGTACTTCTACAAGACTGGCAGGATTCTAATCCTGTACTCACCCTGGATGGTGAGCAGATCGAAGTAGTTGAGAAGTTCGTGTATCTAGGTTGCTATATAAGTGCTGGTGGTGGCGTGAGTGATGAGATTGATGCACGTATAATGAAAGCCAGATCGGCTTATGCCAATCTGGGCCATCTTTGGCGCCTTCGTGATGTTAGTCTGGCTGTAAAAAGTCGGATTTACAACGCGTCGGTGAGAGCAGTTTTGCTCTATGCTTGTGAAACCTGGCCTCTCCGAGTTGAGGATGTTAGACGTCTCTCTGTGTTCGATCATCGTTGTCTCCGAAGGATTGCTGACATACAGTGGCAACACCATGTTAGTAATGCAGAGGTTCGGCATCGTGTGTTCGGGCACAGAGACGATAATTCAATTGGTGTCACCATCTTGAAACACCGACTTCGGTGGCTTGGACATGTTTTACGAATGTCGTCCCAGAGACTTCCACGTCGTGCATTATTTGCCGACCCTGGGACTGGTTGGAAAAAGCGGAGAGGAGGTCAGTGTATGACATGGTGTCGTGGCATGAAAGAGAGCTGCAAAGGGCTAGCTTCTGTTGGTCCTTCACGACTCCTTGGTTGGGGTCCGAGAGATGGTGCAACACAGTGGCTAGAGACGTTATCAGATATGGCTCAGAATAGAAACCAGTGGCGATCCTGCTGCAACCTTCTTTTACTTTCTACATAAAGTATGGTTCTTACTTTCCTATTTGAAAGAGTCTTCTGGTTGTACATTTTAGTCCGCCTTATCTTTTCATCCCTTCTCTTCCTACTTTCATTATTTTGTGTGGCGCATATGTACCTGGTGCCCTTTTGTACCAATATATATGTGTTTAAATAAATAAATAATAATACAGATCCCTAAATTTGGCATCTTTGATTCGAGACTACTGACTGGTATTGTTTGTTAATGGAAGCTCATCTCAATTATTAGGTAACAAGTAATCTGAATGACACTTTTGTATTTGTGTAAACCATAGCTTTGAGTGATTGTCTTTGTAGCCTGTAAAAGAAATCACTAATTAAAATATTTCTACAAAACAGTTTGTAAAAGTACCATTCCGTGGTATTTTTATATGAACATTCTCTTGATTAAATAGGAATAATATATTTGTCTTACATCAACTCGGCTCTCAAATACTGTGAAACTATTCGCTCTAATTTAGACGAGAGTTCTTATATATTATATTCTATATTACATATATTATTCTCTTGATTACTTACCATTCATATGTGTGAATACTCTGTTTTAAAGTAACAAAAAACGTCATAATTATGATAAGCATAAGGTAACTATTAGTTTGATGAAGCTATTAGCAATTAATAGGTAAACGTTAGTGAAGATAGTTTGGATTTGGATTTTCCACTCATTAGAGAATACAAATGGTTAATAATAATAAATATTACTTACTTAATCCCCAAAGTTTTTCAAACCATATAATTGATTATCATTGTAGAGTAGAAAGTACATATTTGCGACTGTATAGCTTTGTAAATAAATTTTCTGAAAAGCGAACTCTTCAGTGAACAAATTCTTAAACAGTCTCATCAGTAGCTAAACCATATCACCATCAATTTCGTTGATTCACCACTCTATGACTTGTCATGATCAATAAAACTCGAAAAGATTCGTCTGACGATGAGATGACCAATTAAGAGTGTGAACATTTAATTAGTATTTTGCTTAAATATTTTATTATTGATAGGTATAATATGCAGAGATCGTCTTCCATATTTAAACTAATAATATTATTACTATTTCGAAAGTTTTTAACATCAGTTTTGTGTATGCATAATATTTTATTGTTTCATTGTGTAACTAACACTTAGCTGATATTATTTCTTCTGTTTTATAAGCCTGTATTTTATCATAATAGTTTTAAACTTGTTATCTAACTTCATCCCCAAATGCCCTGGTACGGCCGACAGTGGGGACAGTCCAATCTCCCTCTCGAAATGCTCTCACATGGCCACGCGTATATAACCTCTGCCAGGAAAGTCCTACTCACTGCCTTCTCGTGGAGGGGGTGTTGTTTACGAAATTGAGAGGACGAAAGGCGAATGTCCGGCGCTTTAACCGGGTTGATGAACACGGAGAGTCCACCTAGAGGAGTTGTAAAACCTGATTCCAAACCAATGGTGTACATGGACTCCAGTATCCTGATGGAACAAATGGCATATGAATCAATCGTTGGTCATCGGCTATCATGGGACTGCATCTTCTTACGATGCTCCACTGCCTTGTGGATCAGACCTTTAGGTCAAAGGCTGTGGGTGTGGTCCCCTGAGAAAACCACCTGCTTCGGTTTGGGCAGTTGGTCAGTATCTCAGCCCTCACACAAATCAAATGAGATTTGTGCGGCGCATATGCATCTGGTGCCCCTTTGTACCAATATTTATGTGTTCAAATAAATTGATAATAATAAACTATTCAATTATTCATCTTATTTTTTCTCCTTGAACTAGAAAGGAATCTATATCGTATCTGTCGTTTGAAAATGAACGTACATTGGATGAAAATAATCATTTACACTTTATAAATGATGATGATAACAATATACTTATATCAAATGTAAGAAGAAAACGTTTACATGCATCATCAACATCACCTGGAGGTTTTACTGGTTGGACTGCAAGACTTGGCTTAACTGCATCTATGCTGGGCACTAGTTTGTTGGGTTGTAGTTTGGTCTTATTATTGACTTGTTTAGGAATGATTTGCTTACAGTCCAAGTTAGTTAATGATAATTTTTGGTGTAAATTTTGTGAGATTTCTTTTTTTGGAATATATTACATTTATTTATGATTTATATTCGTATCTAGTCTATTTTTTCTCAAACTTCACTTAAATCCTTAGGATCACTGAAAAGGATTTTATTTATCCCGTGGTTGATACTCAGGACTGAATTTTGATCAGTCTTTCTTGAAATATCTGCATTATGTATGGAATACCATCGATATAATCATCTTATCATATGCATTTTAGAATAGATTGATTTTGGTTAACAGTGGAATTTTGGATATGCTTTACGAATACGTCCAGCAGACGTGTCCTAAGTGGAATGAATTACTTTTCGTGCATCCCCCTGTTACTACAACACTTCCAGTCATTATTGATTTTTGACTCCCTTAGACTATATAACGATCGATATTGATAGAAAGGGATGAATGTTTAGGAATACGATTAATGGTTATATCATATATGAAACTATACTTTTCATCTATATGAGATTCTAAATTGTTAGGTAATGTGTTTGATTCCCAATAATATACATTACGCATGCTTTTCCATTTTAACACACCAACTAACCCTATTATTGTTTAACTATGTGATTGAGTTAATCTGTCAGATAGAGTGACCAACTTTCATGAATGTATAGTTTATTCTTGCTTAACATTATATCATAAATGTTTTTTGTAAATTAAGGACAGTATATCGAAATATCTGTCTCCCGTTTACCAATTTATATCGGTAAAGGTTAAGTTACTAGAATAAAGTCATCTATGGATTAAAACTCGTCGTTAATCATAGATCTATTAATTGTCGTCTTATTATACTGATCTATTTTGTTTGTATTCAAGTGAATCATATGATAATCTAATATTCTATCTAATTCCAAATGAAATTTTATTGTCTCTAAGATGGAACTGCAGTACATCTTCAACTTTTTTATATGGGTTCTTTTCCAGTCATTTGGCTACCTATTTATATCACATTATATGAGTAATAATTCTAGTATTACGTTCTTTTAATAAACCGATTATCGCTATACACAGTGAAATTGTGCTATCATGTTAGTTTTTGGTATCGTCCATAAACTATGGAAGTTCTGTGCATCATTAGATTTGGATTTCTCGAGTTATTATTATTATTATCTCTACACTACATCAAGTTTAGATAATATTGCTAATTAACCTACCTGGGCTTTTATAAGAACAATCAATTGGTCGATTCCTGTCATCATCAATCTGATTCATCGTAAATGCACTAAATTCTAAAGTATTATCTATGATTTTAATACAAAGATGTGTAAGAATCTGGAATCAGTTCATCTTCCATTCATAGTCTATCCTTTATTTACCTAACTTTTATCTGTAGTTTAGCAATAAAATTTTGTTTTATTATTACACATATCAACTATCTTTACGAAATATTCAACATCAGCTTAATTGACTGTTTTTCTGTCATCACCACTAACTTGTCTATCGTTTATACTATGTGGCCTACAAAATTATTATCATTATTTTCATAGGTCATCAAATTCTACCAAACGTGAACCAATCATACGAGTCCTGCCATTAACTATAGATCTTGTGAATAATGTGACAACAACAGGTTCAATGGATTTAGATTATGATCAACATGATTGTTTATTGTCACCTGAATGGACCGTTGCATGTGGTCAAGTGTATTATAAAGATAAAAATGGAAATGTTTGTCCTCATGGACTACTAGCAGTGACATCTGTTCGATCCTATATACGCATTAAATCATATCCTTCGAAGGTTATCCAACTATGGTGTGCTGATTCAGGAAATCTTTTATTTGATTTAAAAAGGTATTATTTTTGTTTATCCCTAAAGTAATTAAATTTACCGTATTCACTGACCTTTCTTAACATTTGACTACAGTTTACAAGTAATCAATGATTGGAGAGATCAAGTGACATGGCTGAGAATCATTTGCAGTAGTACATTGATATCCACTTTTTGTCTCTCTTTAGATCTTGATTTTGGAAATTATCTTTTACGTTTTTGTTTTGCGAATTTTATTGTTTCTGCTCAATATCTTTTCTCGATGCTAATCGGGTTTCTTTTCGTTAATATGAAAAAAAACGAGTTTTTGACCTTTCACTACCTAGTTGTTCAACCATTTTCTTTTTTCTGTTTAGGATATCATCAACAGTAATAACTCCTCTGTATGCCTCTGACCAGACTACTTATTATAATACTGTCAATGTTTAAATTAGTGTAATAATCAGTTTACTTTTACGTAGCATTGTCAATTCTTGCTTAATTGCTCGATAGAGAAAGCTTAGTATAAGTAAGTAAGTAGAGCTCAAGAGAAATACCCAAAAGACACCATAAAGTCATTTCGATCGACATATTGTCCATAAACTCTAGTTCTTTGTCTATGGTGTCGTCTGGGCATTTCTTTTCAACTCTACTTGCTGGGCATCTAACTAGATTCATCTTATCATAACAAATGGATACTAAGCTAAAGAAACGTGTTTATTGATATGCTAATGGACTATTTCTATTCACATTTCTACTGATATTATCTCTTTTGTGTAACAAAATGTCGAAGAAATGCAGCTTATTATAAAGCAGCTCTTCTTCACACTTAAATCTGATTGCTAAATGTGTACTGTTTCATTTCCTTTTACCTTTACTCTTGACTGACAAGTAAAAAGCCGATTATGATTATGAATACAGTGGTCTTGAGTGCTGTTAGAGGTGTGAGGGCAGTTATCACTTCCCGGTTGTCCACACTGTGGAAGGGTTCTTCTAGAGGTATCTGAAAAAGAAATTGGGTTAGAAGTGGTCTTAATGACCTGAGAGCGTGACCGCAGTGCCCAAGGAACAACTGCTTGAGGTCGGTTACACACGATATTTTTGTGAGTAGTTTTTGTGCTAGCTCCGTACTTGTTGGGACCTTACCGTCAGAGACTGATATCCGTGGGATAAGGCGAGGTGTGCATTTTTAGGGTCGACCATTTCTAGCCCACCCCTCCTTGTGGGAAGACAGCATCGCTGCAGATGCTGGTTGTCTGAAGGAAACACCTTACTGCTGTCACACCTCTGTACAGTCAGCAGTACGACTTCGCCTTCGGACCATGGGTTTGCTGCTTTTAGTCTTACCGCTCTTCAACCGACCTGTCTGGTATGGTAGGACCTTGAGGAATGATTGTTCCAGCCAGTATAGCTCGATTGATTCATCATGATAGACAAGCCCCACTGTGGTGTTGTCTACTTATATCTATATAAGTAGTATATGGCGTGGGTCAGACATAGAATGTATTTTCGCAAAAGACCGATGAGCAAAGAACTTAAATGAAGCGCAATCGTTTGGAAAATGCATGAGCAATGGAATAAGAGAAGAAACAGTGAAGATTGAAACAATTGGTTGTTAATTTGCAAATTGACTGTTCATTGTTTGGTAATCAGAATTTACTGAGATAGTCTGTAATCTTTGCTTAAATACATTCGATTGTCCCCAACCAGTGTTCTGTTTATTACATTTGGTGTCGCTGCCAACCGGGAGGAGGAAGGGTGCTGTTCTGTGGACGCCGATGCGGGTCTGGAGTTGAGGTGCTAGTTGGGGCAGTCTGGTGCGGAGAGGTGGCGTCGAGTGGAGTGTTCTGGCGGGGCGGCGTTGGCTGTAGCAGGCGCTGTCGACGGAGAGGAGCAGTGGGACGTGCGGCTGCTGGGCGGACATCGGATGTAGATGGCTCAGCAGGCCGGTGGAGTATGGGTGTTGAACGTCCCAGGTGCCGGGTGGGTGTGGATGTTGGTGCCCCGGCAGGTCGACGGAGCTATGGAGGTCAGCGCGCCGCAGACTCGACATTCTGACGGAGAGTTTGGCACAGACTGCAGTGGAAGAAGATAGTGGCGTGGCGAGCAGAACCACCGCATGAACGAATGCTTTAAAGGGGGGACGAGTGTGGTGTTGTCTACTTATATCTATATAAGTAGTATATGGCGTGGGTCAGACATAGAATGTATTTTCGCAAAAGACCGATGAGCAAAGAACTTAAATGAAGCGCAATCGTTTGGAAAATGCATGAGCAATGGAATAAGAGAAGAAACAGTGAAGATTGAAACAAATTGTTGTTAATTTGCAAATTGACTGTTCATTGTTTGGTAATCAGAATTTACTGAGATAGTCTGTAATCTTTGCTTAAATACATTCGGTTGTCCCCAACCAGTGTTCTGTTTATTACACCACCACCACGTCAAAATAGCAGCAACGGTTGGGCAAGTAAAAAGCGCATTAGTATTATTCTATACTGAATTCCCAACTCATATCAAAAATATCTGACTTTTGAAAAATATTCATTATTTCACTTTAAAGACTGTTTATGATATGATAATAGAAAAATAACATTCTATTAATTAACCTTAAAATTGAGTTAAGCATTATGTTTCACTTGTAAATAGATCAATAAGCTTATAATCGCGTAATTTAGCAATATCAGTAAAATGAATATGCTTGATCTCCAAGCTATGAAGTTCAAATATGCAGGATTAATTTGTGAACATGTAAAAATAAAGAGTTTTTCTCCACTTATCCACTTTAAGTATCCAGCAAAGATTTTTTTTAAACAGATTTCAAATGACTTCTAATGCCTCTATCACATTTTATCTGCTGTCGACCATACCCTTCTGATTGAAGTCATTTAAAACACCTGGGCCTTATGTTTCGGATCTCTCGTCAAAACCCACTTTTTAGTCAGATCTTAAATCAGTACGTCACACAACATTTCTAATTACCAACAATTTTGACAGACTTTTAAATTGTATTATATAATTTAAATTTATTTATTAAGACATCCAAGTATTTGGTTTTACAATCTTAAGGATATTCAAAAACAGATTTTCTATTTTCTTCCTATCTGAATTATATGTTCACAACCTCTGTTTTTTATTATACTGAATTATACCTTTCTTGTTATTACCAATGTTCAAACATTGTTGTCTAGTCAAATGTATTTTAGATCATTTAAAACATAATATTTATTTTCGATGATAATTAGCCTTATTTTCTTTTAAGTTATGGGTAGAAATTCCTGTATAAATATCGTGTTTATGATTTTTTCTTAAGGTACTCAGAAGAAACAAACATTAAACGAAAAAGCTTGCCGTCATCTGCTGCATGCCGAAAATTTTGTAAGTACTTCCAATTGATATGTCTCGCTTTTCGTTATATTTGTAGTATCTATGATTATCCATCACTAAATCCCGATTTGATTGTGTGCATGTTACACCTGCCTCCCTTTTGTGATTATTATCATATAAAGGGACCAAAATCAAGGAAGCACATATTTGACATCAATTCCGTATTGAAAGTTAGTTGTCTTTATAGTTTTAATGTTTACGCGCTGGTGGTTCTATGGGTCAGTGGTTAGGCCAACCAACTTTCAAATAAGTCTTCTAGTTCAAACCTTGCTTCGCGGACTTCGTTTTGGAGACCCGGGTAGTGTCATTAGATCTCAAAACTTACAGTGTGATTTAAAGCTAATTTCAAAAATCTGAGTTAATAAAAAAAATATGCACTGTATTTATGACTTATGTTAGATAACAAAACATGTGATAATTGAATCCATAAAGAATTATGTTTTAAAGAAATTATGTTTTATATTACGTGTTCTAACAAAAGATTGATTTAGAAAACACAGTACCGTTTTATCTATTTTAAATCTGAATTTTTGTTTAACACTTACTGTACAGTTAATGTTTACTCTGGGTTGGTATTACTAAGCCAGTTTTGATTTCAAATACAAAAATGTTTGAAATTTTAATGACAAATTGAATGTGTGTACAGACACTATCATTTGATAAGTTCCAACCTCAATACTACCCCATCCTCTTTAATGTATAGTCAGTTTTTCTATAGAAGATAGTTGCAGTTATCATCCAAGGAATTATGTACACCTTTGATTTGATCATGGAGAAGGTCGAAGCCTTTCTCACGTATGGTGGTTGGTAGCCCTTGAGTTTAGGCTTCAGGTACTAGGTTATGATGGAAAATCAATCATTGTATCTGTGTGAATCTCTAGTGAGTGAAACGATTAGGATATGTATTGCGAAATCCCAACCACTGGTTATATGAATGCTAATAGCAGACAGACTAAGATGAAATATTATCCAAGTACACAACTGGTCTGAATCTTATTTGTCGGTTCAGACTACTTACTTATGGTCATTGTCATAATCGCAACCAGTGGTCACAAATAAAGGACGGATTCATAAATAAATTTCTTACTCATGACCAGGAACACTGAGTTTAGTAGCTCAGCTATTGTATGTATTAAATGGTCGACTGTCCTCACAGAATACTACCCTCTCCCAATGTACCGGGTGGACCAACCAAGTATTGTTCTGTGTTATTCAAATTGAAGAGCTCTCATGATTGCATATAATATATATCATACAAAATTACAATTCACTAAAAATGATAAATTTCTGCATGTACACATGACTAGAACATTTGTGGTCCAAAAGTGAGTTGCAGGTTTACGACTAATTTGGCATAATTTATGGATTTTAAGAGGTGATATGTCAAGAGTTAAGGAGTCGGATACAAGCTTACAGTTAGAACAGTGTAACAATTCTATAAATCCATTGCTTCATAAATAAGCATTGAAAATGCGTATATTTATTTCCCAGATTACAAACTTCTACATTTTCATTTAATTACCCCAGCGTAACACTACCTGGAAAAGTATACTTCACTCATTTCATATGAATAGCGTATATATTATGTGTTATGACTTGATTTTCAAAATGTTAAAATGTTTATTAGCTACCATCTGGTGCATGGATTTCTTGCCGCAAGGACTCTTGGTTGTTGGATGCAGTGATGGGACCATTGAGGTAAGCATCAATAAATGTACTCTTAATTGTGTGGTTGAATCAATAACTTATGTTGTATTCCTTGCAAACATTACTAAACCCCTGATCTAAACTTTGGCGATCGGACTGAGCCATGTTAACAGGTGTAGACTGTCTGATTGGAGTCCGCTTGATTATCGCAACCAGTGATCAGAGACTTGGAATGATATGGCTCAAAACTGTTTGCGGTAGCCCAGGCTCATCCATTCTTTGTTTTACTTCAGGTTGTGAGTTCCTGAATTCCTTACAATTTTTATTTTTACTTCTTCAGTTTATATTTTCTCGCGTCGTATCTTCGATCTCTAATCTTTCCTGTTACCACTCATACTGTTACTACTTCTACTACCCTGGGATTCTACTTCACAATTTTATCCTTCCGTGCTAATCAGGTATGGCAACTAGAAACGATGTACATGCGTACCATGTTCCATGTTGCGGCTAACTGACCGATTTAGCATCACAGTGCGTAAATTAAAGTCCAATTCATTATCTGTAGTCTAGTCTTCTTTATTAACTTTAGGTCTTGTCATTCGTCGGTCGAGATTCTGAAGTTCGATTAAATATAATTTACTGGAAAAAATACTATGATAAGTCATTTAAACTACGTTTGTTCTGATATTTCTCTGCAATATTTACGTTGTTGAATAAGAGCACCAGTTATTTTGTTTTACATAATCCACAACAACAACAAAAGATGTCAGAACTCATGCAGTTAATATTAGATAGTGACCATGTTTATGCATGCATTTATGTATTTATATCACCTTTCTTTTATAGATCTGGAACTGTGAATCTGGACATTTGTTAGATATTTTATGCTTAAACAATATCAATAATGATCACTTATTGGTCAAGAAAGAAACACAAAATTCATCTTCTACTTCACATTCAAAGATAAATCCTGGAGGAATAACAATAATACGAATAATTGATGAATCAAGGTAATTGGTAATCATAAAAAAAATTGTAAAAGTCTGTTGCATTTTTGTTGGTCATTAAGGTTTCTCATAGTAAATTTATTTTTCTCATCCAGTTACTATTTTTTCCAGTTTAAACATTCGAAGTGTATTTTATCATGTAGAATTTTTTTTATTAAGATTTGTATTTAATAAAGATGATGATCAAATGGTCAATAATGACCTTAATTCTTAAATCGTTCACCAAATTTTAAAATACTAAAAAGTATTTTCATAAGGCCCCCAAATGCCCTGGTACAGCCGAGAGTGGGGAGAGTCCACTCTCCCTCTCGAAATGCTCTGACATGGTCACTCGTATATAGCCTCTGCCAGGAAAGTCCTACTCACTGGCTTCTCGTGGAGGGGGTGTTGTTTACGAAATTGAGAGGACGAAATGCGAATGTCCGGCGCTTTAACTGGGTTAATGAACACGGATAGTCCACCGAGGGTAGTTGGAAAACCCTGATTCCAAACCAATGGTGCACATGGACTCCAGTATCCTGATGGAACAAATGGCGTATGAATCAATCGTTAGTCACCGACTACCATGAGACTGCATCTCGTCACGATGCTCCACTGTCTTGTGGATCAGACCTTTAGGTCAAAAGCTGTGGGTGTGGTCCCCTGAGAAAACCACCTGCTTCGGTTTGGGCAGCTGATCAGTATCTCAGCCCTCACACAAATCATATGAGATTTGTGCGGCGCATATGTATCTGGTGCTTCCTTGTACCTATATTTATGTGTTTAAATAAATAAATTCTCATAACTTCAAGAAAGAATAATTTTTTTCAATCGAAATAAATCTGATAAATGTCACTGGTAAATCAATTTTTAATAATATCTCAGTCTACATTTTCTATCATCGTAAATACTGTTATAAACTACACATGTCAAAGTCTGAAAACACCATAAAAAGAACTGTACTATTTTACATTCAGTATAAACAAACAATTTACTTACTCCTGCTACCCCTTGTGGAGGAGCACAGGCCGCACACCACCATTCTCCATCCACCCCTGTCCTGGGCAATCCTTTCCACTTCTTTCCAGATGTTATTGATCCTTTTCCTATGTGCTTCTATTCCTGGCGCTATGTATTCTTTGGCCTTCCTCTTCTCCGCTTCCCTTCCGGATTCCAAGTTAGGGATTGAGTCGTGATGCACATTGATGATTTCCTTAATGTATGTCCGATCCACTTCCAACGTCTTTTCCTGATTTCCTCTTCAGCTGGAGGCTGGTTTGTCCTCTCCCATAAAACGTTGTTGCTGTTAGTATCCGGCCAGTGAATGTTGAGTATTTTGCGTAAAGAACTGTTTATAAATACTTGTACCTTCCTGATGATGGTCGTAGTATTCTCCACGTTTCAGCTCCATACAGTAGGACTGTTTTGACGTTCGTATTAAAGATTCTGACTTTGAAATTGGTTGAGAGTTGTTTTGAGTTCCATATGTTCTTCAGTTGTAAAAATGCTGCCCTTGTTATGCCAATCCTCGCCTTTACATCTGCATCAGATCCTCCTTGTTTATCAACGATGCTCCCCAGGTACTTGAATGTTTCCACCTCTTCCAGAGTTCCTCCATCAAGTGTGTTTGGGTTGGTATTCTCTGTGTTATATTTGAGAATCTTGTTTTTCCCTTTGTGTATGTTGAGGCCTATTGATGCAGAGACTGCTGCTACATTTGCTGTCGTCGTCTGTATTTGCTCGTGTGTATGAGATAGGAGGGCTAGGTCGAAACAAACAATTTATTGTGAATTAATTTACCTACTTTAAATTTGTTTTGATTAATTATCTGTTGATTATGTGCACTTGCACGCCTTCATATGTTTGTAAGCTTAATTGAATTTAATTACTGAAAATGATTAGAATCTATGCATCTAGTACGTTTGGCAATTAAAAAAGATGATCATTGTAGAAAGATCGTTCGAAAAGATCTACGGCTGAATATCAATCCCATTGCTAATCACTGTTTAAAAACTTATTATACATCCATTTTAGAGTATTCCAAAGCTAGATCTTTTTTGTAAATGTGAATTTCCCGGTAAGTTTGAATACTTTATGCCGTGAATTCTGTTATATCTGAGGCGTTTTGAATTCACTAGTTAGCGAACGGAACAAAGACTTGTGACTAGAGACCGATAAGCTAGCTATTCTGACGCGTCCCAGACCCAGCTAACTAGAGTAAGCAGTCCAAGTTGGAAGCGGGAAAAATATATTCCGTAGCAGCCAGAAGCACAGCAATCGTAAGGGGAAAAAATCAAACGTATATATACAGCAATGAATTGTCCTTGGGCAGCATTACAAAATAGCACACTCAAACATACAACGAACCTATAGCGTTTAAAATATTTTACAAGTGGGAAATTCGACTCGAAGGTGAAAAGAGCGCTTTTGGCGCGAAAACAAAGAAGTTCAAATTTTCAAAATAAAATCACAAAATTAGGCCATTTACCAAGTAAGTTTTGGGGATTTAACATCCCCAACAAATTCTTTACCATAATTAAAAATATTTGGTTTTGAGTAAATCATGATTATTATTGTTACCACTCAATTTCTTTTAGATTTTTTATCGGAACTAGTCATGGTGTTGTAGCATATTTCAATGTAGTTTATACTAAAGGAAATTTATTACAAACATTTCGATTAATTCGTCAGTGGCATTCACATTCTCGTGCAATTAGTCAATTAGATTATTTGAAATATTTCGATAAAAACACCAGTGGATAATCCGAACGATTTGCTTACGAATATAAATCCAAATCATATCTCAGTGCTTTTAATCAGTGGATCAGAAGATGGTTGTATAAAG
>NC_031498.1:18725748-18808836 GCF_000237925.1 Schistosoma mansoni | reverse complement strand
TTCAAAACCTGGTGAACTCTAATTATCCATGGTAAAGTGTACACATATTGTTCTTCTCTTGCTACCGTACCTATCAGAGGATGTTTTTCCAGATGACTGCATTACTAAAACATCTCATGTGCATACTGTATTTTCAATGTAAATTCCATTATGTAATAACTGAAATGTCATAAAACGTGTCTACAGAAAGTGTTGTTTCATGTGTACATAAACAAATTCTGTTGAGTATCTGATTCATTTTTACAGTTAGTAGGTTTATGCGTAACCACTACTCCAATGTTATTGTGAATTGTTTTCATGATTTATGATCTTATGGGTCACTGGGTTGGATTGCTAGACGATTGTTTTATGGTTTGTCAATTTATGGTGATTGTTAGAAGGAGTTTGAATTATCCCGTTATTGATATTGTTGACTGAGTTCTGATCAGTATTTATTTCTATATTTGCGTTCCATACGGATTGCCGTTATTTGGTTGTTTCGTCACAAGTTTTAGACAGAGTATGTTGATCGTGGTTATAAATCTCAGAACTGTTTAATTAATAATTTTCCATCTAGACTCAATATTTCAGTGGATATCGTGTTGGGTGCTTGAAGTGAAAGCTTTGAGCCTCGGTTTGAACATCAACACTAGAATCTAGATATATACCGCCGACTTATCCCACGTACAATGAAATGTTTGTACTAGTTTCTTGTACTGACGGCATTTCATCTTTCCCGTATAAGACTCTGTTATTATGTATTGCTTGTGGAAGTGGTTCTTGATTAAAAAAGAATTATCATTTAAGGGAAAAGTTATTACATTCTACAAACTGGTACTAGGTAAATTCACAGGATTGTTTGCTCTAATGACGGAATTCTAATATGTCAATGCGAAAGATGATCGATATGTTTACAAACGAGTACCCTAAATACTTATATAAACATCGTTGAATAAATTCGGTAACTAAACAATATGATAGTTTCTACACTAAATTATGTTAATATGTGTTAATAACTATATATCCATGTTAATCAATAGAATTGTGCTATAGTGAATGTGTGACATTCATCTTAGTTAGGTCTATCAGATATTTTACTTCTAGTTGGAATTTTGATCAAAGACGTTCCACTTTTTAATTTATAAATTTAGTCCTAACTTATTTGAAGTACTATATTACAGGTCGATTACTTATATGACTAATTATGTACTTCAATATTAATTTTAGTGAGCTGTTGGTCATTTCTGAAAATAGGTCATCATTCAACATAATAGTCGAATGAGTCATAAGCAAACCGTAATGAGATCTTCAAATGTCTAAGAATACTGTCTATACATTTAGAAGAAATGTCTAAGAATAAAATTCTAGTTCTAGTATACATTTATCTGTATTCAACTCTCCAACCTCAACAAATAATGAACTTATTGTTACTAGGTAAATAGCCTATCATTATTAGAAGATGGTTTCGTGGATATTTTAGTAATTTTATATAGTTGAGATCATGAGTGAATTGAAGCTAGACCACCATGGATTGGAAATGATTGAATTCGATAACTTGATACTTATGAAAGTTAATCTAATACAGAATTTAATGATAAACTCTAATCATTTTACTTCATGTTTTAACCTAACGCATGCTGGTTTATTTAATATACTCGGTTATCTTGCTTGATTTTATGAAGTTCCTAATGAGATGTTAATTTTTATTTTCGTCACAGACATATGCTTCAAACTAAACAATAACATGAAGTTTTGTAGAATAAAGTGAAATAATTTTACTTTACAGCCTCATATCAGCTGTTTATAGTCTAAGACTGATATTAGAATTTTTATTGCGATATTTCGAAGGTACCTGCCAAAAATTCACAAACAACTAACTATTTGCCAAATACCAATGTTTATCCATCTTCTTTTAATGGAGATGAGATTTTGGAAAGATGTAATAGATAAATGAGAGCGATGCCGAGAAGAAGGTTTCCTAATGGTTGGCTTGGCTTACTATATAACACCAAATATTTGTCAAACCATTCCAAGGTAAAGTAATAACATTACGATGTCACTTCCATTTACATATGTGGATTTTATGTGTTTGTGGTTAAAAGTATATTGAGAAGGCATAGAGAACGGTTTCTGTCAGAATTCCTGAACATGTTCATAAGAACAATACAGTTTTTATTACTACAATCAGCGGACTTTTAATTGGTAGTGGATATAATACGGATATCCGGAAAGTATTTAAAATAATAAATAAATAACTTCGTTTTTCAGAACAAACTTCTATCAAACACTTTCGACCTAATTTATATAAATAGAATGAAAGAGCCATAAGCCTTCCCTTGCGAAGCTACCATCAAACAACAGCTTTTTTGTTTGTATTCACTTATTGATACTCGCTTAGGAATTTGGTTTTGGTCCTTAATATGTTTAGTAGTCATGTCGTCATTTATTGTTGCCATAGTGATTGTATACTTCTTTTTCCTGAAATTTGACTATTAGTAACTATAACACCACCCTTTCTTTGTATTATTCTGCAAAACATAGAAATATGCAGCAATCTTGGTGTTAAATTACGCATTTACATCCTATCCTTCTTAAATATGATTGTCTGTTTTCCTTCGAACATCAATGTGAACTTCACTGATTCAAGTATGTCAAACCTTTGTTTACAATTATATTATTGAATGTAATCCTGGACGTTTGACAGATGAAATGAAGCTGTGAAATAAAATTATTTCACTTTGTTCTACAAACCTTCTTGTTCTTAATTCATTTTGGCATATGTTAATCCTGTGCAGATTTCTTCAATATGGGCATTAAGTCCGACTCTATCTGTTTTCCTTGCTCCGCCCTAAATTTGAAAGTGATTTTGAGAGCATAAAACTATATATCTCCCGTATAGAAATAATATTTCTCTCTATCTTCATGATGTTCGTTTTCATGACTCACAGTCTTCCGACTTGAACTTCATTTCAGCTCTTCCATTTTTACAAAATAACTTAGCACTACTTAGTAAATATCCAGTAGTATAGTTCAAATATTCTAAAATTATTGTTCTCTGTCAACTCGGAATACGTCACGTATTCAAAAATAAACTTCTCTGATGGTGTTATTTCTATATTTTGATAGATACTCCGTGTATATGCTACAAAATAGCAGAATCTTTTATTTCAATTCCGAACCACACTAATTACTTGTATTTTCATTAATTAGGAATACTGTGGTGTGGTCTACTTATATCTATATAAGTAGTATATGGTGTTGGTCAGACATAGAATGTATTTTCGCAGAAGACCGATGAAGAAAGAACTGAAATGAAGCGCAATCGTTTGGAAAATGCATGAGCAATGGAATTAGAGAAGAAACAGTGAAGATTGAAACAATTGGTTGTTAATTTGCAAATTGACTGTTCATTGTTTGGTTATCAGAATTTATGGAGATAGTCTGTAATCTTTGCTTAAATACATTCGATTGTCCCCAACCGTTGTTTTGTTCACTACAATACATTTAGATTTTTAAATACCGAAAGTTCATAACTATTCGAAATGTAACTCTGACGAAACTTAAACCTATACGAGTATACTTTATTATTGAATTGAAACGTAAACATGGACTGAATGTAACACATTCTGTCAATCTGCTTAACCACTTGGCATCGTCTTTAAGTTTAATAAACTAAAAATAAGTAAAATAATTAGAGACTGAAATGATGATTTTTCTAGTTATACAACCCATGAAAAAATTTAAATTCTAAATTATGGTGGCAGCAATTTGTGCCTTATTTCAAATGATCTCTGACCTATCTCAAACCATAATTACTATGAATTATTTTTGTGGAAAATTATTACTAAGCAATTGGCTTATCCTATATTACTAACAGTTATCATTGATCAACAATTTTTCATCAGATTGTTGTATTTACTTAAGGTTCAATTCCAACAGAGAGCTATCTTCAAAATAAATGTAGTCTGTCATTATTTTCATGTTTAAGAATACTGATCAAATAGAATAACCACTTTTTATTGTTACTCACCTATAGTTTGCATGATCTTAATGTTTAGAAAATCTAGTCTTAACTTCCTCCATACGGACTATGTTTGTATTTTTAGTGCACTATTCACCATTCTCATTTCCTTGACACTATAAACATATGCAACTGTTATATTATAGTTTCATTTAGCTAAAGTAACAAAGTGCTGTTGAAAATATTTACTACTCTTCCGAAGAAAACTAGGACTGACTAGCGATAAAAGCTTTGATTCTCCTAAAATGTTAGGATGACTAGTGATAAAGGTGTTTTCCATTAATTTGCTTTTATACCATAAGATCTTTTCACCCACAGTTTTTCTTTACTTTCGCATATTTCAGAACCATACTTTTAACCAATAAATTATGAACATATGTAAGGCTATTGAAAGTAAGATGTGGTTGACCAGTGAGCGTAGACTGACAGATACTCAGCTTTCTTACTATTGAATACGTGATTTCCCTACCATTAGTGATTTCCACTCAGGAATAACTGATTTTGGACTGTCTGTAATTGTGTTGAGTAACGTAATGTCAGTTCCATACCCTGACTCTCTCTATCTGGTCACGCACTATGTATCTGGAATAACGTAATCCCAGACTGTGTAAAGTCTATCGATCGAGAATCTACTGGTACCAAGCTGTCGTTCTCTGGTCATATTATCATATCATAGTAGTATAACAAGGCAAAATTAAAGTATTTATATTTAGCCTTTATATCATGAATAACTAAAGAATACTGTAGTAACTGTTGGAACGAAAAACACCACAAAACGCATTTCGCTTTCTAATTAAATTCCATTTGGTTTCGAAACGATGAGGCCTTTTTAGATAGTTTTAATTTTTTAGAAGATTCGTTTAAAACTGGTTAAATCTTCTGTGCATCTGCATGCACTTCATTACTTCAGATCACCATCTGGCTATGGTCAAAATGAAACAGGAGCAAAGGAACCACTGAAAAAAGGATTAAAACGTTTAATACCCCCTTCCTTCGAAATACTAACGGATCCAAAATGGTTCTCAGCATCCGCTTTCGAGCCGTACAAGACCCACTGGAAGAAAAGGAAACTACTGTGTACAACCTCTGGAAAGGGACCAATGAAACACAAACTTCAATGTGTCAGAAGCTGCTGTGTTTCAAGAAGCATCATTATAAAGAATAGATCTCCACTGAAGCTCTGAGCAGGATTCAAGGAATCGAGAAGACAGCAATTAGTAACAGTCGAATAAAATCAGAAAAAGCCAAGGCACATACCGAATACTCAGAAGCAGACAAGAGAGTAAAGAAGGAAATTTGAAACGACCGGCAGAAATTCGTAGAATACCCTTCAACGACAACGGAAAAAGCTTCAAGAAAAAGAAGATATGATACAACTATATGATACAACAAAGAAACTAGCGGTGAAATAAAGTAAACCACAGATACCAGTCAAGAACACAAATTCAAGAACAGAGGAACAGATGCGTGGAAGACTTCGAGGAACTCTTAAAAGATGCTCTCTGTTGAATCCACTGGATATTGAAGCAGCACTTACAAACATTCCTACAGATGTCACTCCACCAACGGTCGAAATCAGGACGGCCATCAGACAAATCAAGTGTGAGAAAGTAGCAGGACCTGACAATATACCAGCTGAAGTACTAAATTCAGACATACGAGTAACTACAAACATGTTTCACACTCTGTCTAGGAAGATTCGGGATGAAGAGCAAATCCTTATGGGCTGAAAAGAAGGGTACCTCGTCAAGAAACCAAAGAAGGGAGATCCGAGCAAATGTGAGAACTACAGAGGAATCACACTATTGTCAGTACTAGGAAGGGTTTTCAACAAAGTGTTACTAAAACTTAGGAAGGACTCGGTAGACGCCCAACTTCGAGATCAACGGGTCGGATTCCGTAATGTCCGGTTGTGTACAGACCAAATCGCGGCACTACGG
The DNA here is from genome assembly GCF_000237925.1 of Schistosoma mansoni. Lineage (NCBI taxonomy): Eukaryota > Metazoa > Platyhelminthes > Trematoda > Strigeidida > Schistosomatidae > Schistosoma > Schistosoma mansoni. The sequence goes on along the minus strand of NC_031498.1, from coordinate 18,802,896 downwards.
ATCATCGTTCAACAATCAGTTGAATGGAACTCGTCATTATACATCAACCTCACTGATTATGGAAAGGCGTTTGACAGAATGGATTGGATAACATGATGGAACCTTCTTCGACAATACGGACTACGTACCTGGGAAGGTCACCAACGTCACTCAGAATTCATACGACGAACTATATTGGAGAGCGGGACATAGAGGACAGCTGACAGATTCATTCCAAATGAGAACTGGTGTCAGACAAGACTGCTTACTTTTACCCTTTCTGCTTCCTCTAGTGATTGACCTGATTATTAAGGCTTCCACATCGGACGGAAATCACGAAATTCCACACACACTAACAAATGCATGCCAAGACCAACAGTTTAACAGCAGCCTCTGCAGTAGTAGGCCTAAATATACACAAGGGAAAAAGCAAGATTTTAGAACACGATACAGAGAGCACTAACGGTATCATACTTGACGGAGAAGCTCCGGAAGAGACGGGAAGCTCAATGTACCAGAAGAAAATCATTGATAAACAGGGAGAATCTGATACAGATATGAAGGCAAGGATTAGAAAGGCAACTGGAGAACATATGGAACTAAAGACGACTGTCAGCCAACATCAAGATAGTTCAACTGTACAGAGCCGAAACTTCGAGAATTACTACAACCATCATCAAAAACGCATAGCTATTTATAAACAGTTGTCCACGCAAGATGCTCCATTTCCGTTTACCGGATAACATCAGCAATAACCATGTGCTGCAGAGAACAAAGCAACTTCCAGCTGAAGAGGAAATTAGGAAAGACGCCGGAGATAGATATAACATGCATCTCACAAATCATTAAACTGCATCTAGGCAAGCCTCAGCTTGGAATCTTTCAGGCAGACGAGAAGGAGGTAGACCAAAGAACATATTGAGCTGGGAATCGGAAGCAGACATCAAACGAATGGTTAACAATAATAAACAAGTGAGAAGGGGGGTCCACGACATAGTTTGGTAGAGAATCCTGGGCGGCGGCCAATGCTAGGCGTAAGTAAGAAAATAGTGTGTATACATTCCCTGAAAAAACGTGCAGTTTTATCTCTCAGATTAAAGATTTGTAGAATTTTCTGACTTTTCCAAATGTATAGGTTTTAGATATAAATCTTATTAACAGTTGCAACTATTTCGGTTTTGACTCAATATTAGCTTTTCATACATTTATATCGCCGTTTTCACCCGAAAAGTTTTCGTTCACTGTAATTTTGGTCAACCACACACGTAATTCGTTTTTTGCTCATTAGTATATATCGCTCTGTTAACTTATGATAATTACAAGTATTCAAACTGATTTGGTAACTAAGTATTTATGAAGAGGTGCAATATGAGGCAGATAGAACTAGATAAACACAGCTGAACGTATTGTATTTGGAATTCGTAATAAGCGCGAAATCAAGTACGAGGGAATTACCAGTTAGTACAAATACCACACAACTACATTTCAGTGTTTTCTGACTCATTCAGTTGCTTTATGAACACCCGCTTACAAATTTCACCATTTAGACCTACTAGACTGTTTTAAGCTAGGCCTGGTGAGTAGTGGAATAAAACTGATAAGAGGTATCAAACAATGTATGCTGGATCAAAGCCTGTGAGTAAATGGTATTGATATATATTTTTTTCATCTGACTTATTGCTGATGACGTGAAACTTTGGAGAGAGATACGTAACCAAAAGGATATACTAGCACTTCAGGAGGATCTGACTCGACTTCAAAGTTGGGCAGACGACAACGGACTAACCTTGAACACTCCAAAGTGTAAACTAGTCCATCTGCGACATGCTGCAGACTATAGTTACAACTTAAGAAAACTAGTCTCCAGAAGTATCCCAAGTCGAAAAAGATTTAGGAGTGTTGGTACCTTACGACTTGAAGTCGTGCGCTAACTGTGACAAAAACAAGCAAACCTTGCACTGGTAACATTGAAGCGCATTTTTGACCAGTTTGACGGTAAAACGTTCCACATAATCTTCAACAGTTTTATTCGTCCTCATTTAGAGTACGGAAACATAATATTTCCTCCCTCCCTCCAAGAGGATAAGGACACTCTGGAACGTATACAACGTCGAGCCACGAAATCAGTTCGGGGACTCAAATTCAAACCTTATGAAGAGCGCCTCTAATCACTTAACCTTTACCCGTTAGAGTCAAGGCGTCTTAGAGGTGACCTTCTTACGACTTACATTGTCCTTAATACTTCTGGTCATCCCCTTAAACATCTACTCAAGCTTAGTCACAACACTAACCTAAGGGGTAACACCCAGAAACTGTAGACCCAAGATAGCAGAACAAACTGTAGACACAACTTCTACTCCGTAAGAGTTGTCAAATGCTGGAATTCGCTGCCGACTGAGCTAGTCCAAGCGGCTTCCCAGGAGTCCATTAAGAGGAAACTTGACTTATTCTTAAGGACTAAGGATAACATATTAATTTGATTTACCAAATTTTTTTCCTCTATTATCGTTCATATACCTAGGTTCTTGCCTGGAGGTATTGGCGATCCACTGCTACTAGACACAGAAGCCCGTTAAGCGAAAGCTTCTTCTATTCCGTCCTCAACCATTTGAACCATTCGAAATTGGCAGACTGGATTGTCTGAAAATACATTCACAAACACACGGATTTGGATAACACTATGTAAACTGCTTTAGCGTTTTCACGTTCAAACCATTAACAGCTCCACTAATACCTGCTTAATAAACTTAATGATCAGTTGTCTTTTCTAGGTGGTAAGAACCCCTCCTCCTACCGATAGAAGAAACCGGACTGGTAGTGAGTAGGTTTTTATTTATATCTTGAACAGTCCAGTGGAGCGGGAGGCTATCTTTTCAAACACACAAAGCTTTCCAGTATTCAATACAAAATAATGGGGAATATAATGCCTATTCAAAGTAAGGAGGCGAATGAATGCTTGAACTAAAATGTTATGATATTTACTTAGATATTTGCGGCCAACTCTTAAGCAGCCAACCTATGTTGTTACAGTCCGAATGGAACTACAAGACATTGTGAACCCCATTTGTTGATCTTGTAGCTGGTGTAGAGCTTTCAAATAGAGAGTGTATATATGGACTTATTCAAAACCTCTTCTCCCCCAATATATTTTGAAACACAAGAAAGCGGCAAATCTCACCCAGAATTAGGTAATTAACAAGAGAGAAATTCTTATCTCTAACGTTTTCGATGACTCTGACTCGTACTGAAATCTGTAAGAAAAGTAAGTTTCTCACTACAAGTTCGCATAAAATTAAGAATTAGGAAATATCAATTACACCAGGCTGTAATTTCGAACCGAAACTTGTGAGGAAAGAACAGTTTGGTTAGGCAGCGACCAGACATTAGCATTATATGAAGAACTTTCTAACTGTTTATACGTTAGACGAAATTGTCCTACACTTTCTCTTGATTTACACTTTAATCATCTATTTTCATTGATAAAGATGATAGATTCACAGACCTATTCAAATGGTTTCCAATGGTTCTAGACGAAATCGAGGAAGCTTTTGACAAACAGGCTTACATATCTAGTATCAGTGGACCACTGAAGTCTCCTAATAGGGATCTAGGTATATATAACGATTAAAGGAAAAATATTAGTCAATTATAGTGAGATACTATCCTGAGTTCCTAAGAATATGTCACGTTTTCTCTTAAAACAGCTCCTGGCGATTCGCTTCGACTACCTCAGTTGGAAAAAAAATTACATTGTTTGACTGCTCTTTAACCCCTGCCCCCTATAATTTTTTCCTTGTCCCTGATAGTTCACAAATAGTATAGTCAGTTTTAATTCGCTTTTGTGCTTGACCCTTGCACCATGTGGCCTGTTCGGATGGATGTGGACTCCATTTAGTAACTGAGGTCCGTTGACACGAAACGCCTCAGGATTGAAAGGTACTCTTTGGGAGGATATAAAGGCTACCTTCACTAATCAAGGTTTACACTTCCCATCCTTCGTGGCTAATCGCACCATTTGTTGAGTCAATATGTTCTTCAGCCACAAGGACTGCTTTATGAAATTCCATTTTAGAATATCATAGTCCACTTTTTCTGGGACACATTGCACGATTATATTTCTTAAGAGATAGAACGTCCCACGAGATCCCTCGGGGATATCCCTGATGTGATTGTTCATAGAGCATGGTATGTCAGGCAGTACTCTTATGTCCTCTTCTGATTTCAGCAGGTGACCGGGGTGACTCTCGTGCTTGGAGTCCTTCCCCTGAATGAGCCATGTAACCTTCAGTGGCTCAGTTTTAGGAAGTTTGGAATTCCTGTTCAACCCTTTCCAGGGCATCCTGTAGCCCTTGTCCTGCAGACTGAGAGAAAGGTCAGCGCCGACTATAAGGTTCATAATTATGAGAGAATCATCTCAAACCGTGATCCTTTTCCAAGTTTTTCGATTACGTTGAGGTTGAGATCTTTTTGTCTGGAGGGTGGGTTGGGTTTCGGATTTCCGTAAAGTCCGTGGCTGCTTGGACAATCTTAAAGGTATATTGTACGGCCAAATTACTAGCTGACTTTCTTACAGGACCTCATTTGTTCAGCATTTTCGACTGTGACACGCAATTCTTTCAACCCACCTGATGGAAGCCCAGGCGCTTACAGAAGGCTTGGAGACCACGGTTGCACTTTGGGGGGCCTGTACTGGGGGATGCAAGTTTGTTGAAGGAGTCTAGCCCAGTTGATGTTATGGCGGTGCTTGGCTTCAGCACATCCTCACCAGTGTCAATGCGTGTTCCATCGATACTGTTATATCTTGAGCTTTGATTTTTAATATACCGAGTAAAATTTAAGCACTTAAACGCTAGAACCCTCCGAAGTCGCAAGTGAGAAAGCAGAAGAAAGACTGGAGAAAGTGCCTGTTGGGCAAGAATCAAAGTGTACAGATAATCATGGACATTTATAGATATTTGCGTTTGTTTAATCAACATTATGATTCAACCAGTCTGCAAAGAGATATGTTATGCTACTAACCAGTAGATACTAAGGTTGTCAAAGACCCTCCTTGTCACTTTACTGCGTATATTTGTTTTTTATCTGTTTCAGGACTGTCGGTTAAAAATTTTTTCGCAGACCTGTAGAATCATCAGCATTAAATTTGCACCCACCACAAACTCACCTGTGATCTGACTTACTCTGTCTGTTGCAAGTAGCTACTGTAAGGCCCGTGCAATCTTCGTAAAACCAACCCTTGCATTTGCCACACTGTATACCATAGGTGGTGGTAAAACGGTATCCAAGTCACTTACATAAGTTCTTCATAATCATGGTGAAATGTGATTCGTTAGATGGATCCTAGCAAACGTTCACTGTCGTAAAACTGAAAACAATATGCTCAAGACGGATGAAACAGATAAAAACCTGTGGTAAGATAGGTTAAAAAGTACTGAAACTAGCTTCAACGTGGAAAAATGTAGAGATCAAATATTAAGCTGAGGCAAAAACTGCCGTTAAGTATCAACTTGAATATGACTCAAAAATGGACGTAATCTACCGAACTTGGAGCTCAGGACAGATTCGTTTGATCAGAACAGTACTTTTGTCACGTAAAGACACAGCAAACATTTGAGAAATGTGATCACGCTGGGGCTAAACTTTTCGTACACAAAGCACGTGCTAATTTTCGCTGTCAGCGATTTTTTAGAAGTCTTGTTTCTACCCTAAAGCGTTCATTGACGGCACCGTGGTAGTCTTATTTGCATGCAGGTTTGAATAAGTTTATCAATTTCTAAAAACAATTTTAAGATTTTGGATTTTTATGTATACTTCACATGACTGGTCGAAAATCCTGCCTTCATTCTCTGTACAAATCAGGCCGGTTGCTGAAGTGTGGTTAAAATAAACTCATTCAATTAACCCCCATATTCAGTCACTCAATATTATTTCGCCAATGATTGTTGAAATTACGACGTCGTTGGCCGAGGAATTTACAAATCTCTAGCCAAAGCTCATTTACTCTTAATTAGACACGACTTACGTAAATAAAGAGTTCCGTCTTTCCAACAATCTTCGAAAGTTAGAGTCCTAGTGTTGAGTATCTACTGAAACCAACTTATCAGCTTATAATAACTTCTGATTATCTCTTTATGGAAAACTGTCTTTTACATTACTTCCTTTCGTTTCTTAGTTGTGGTGTTGCTCTCAAACTTACTGCGTTATATGTTCGGCATCAAACTAAAGTTTTCGATCACATATATGCGTTTTTGCATGCGAACCTGTTAGAAACTAAAAATGCCATTGAACATTAAGGCTCCACCATACGTGTATGGGTATATTTATGTACAGGTCTTTTAAAGACATGTGATCTCCTACCAGAAGTCCACTTATCAACTTAGAATACGCAGATGACATAGTCCTGTTTGGTGAAGACGGTGGAAAAGTGCAGAGTGTTTTGTTAACACTGGGCATCAATGTCAGCATGTTTGGAATGCGTTTCTCCCCGTCTAAATGTAAGTTGTTGATCCAGGACTGACCTGCGTCAACACCTGAACTAAGGATAGGGAGTGAAGTAGTCGAACGCCTTGACAACTTCACTTATCTTGGAAGTTTCATCAGTCCTAATGGGTTGCTGTTTGACGAAGTCTCAGCACGGATTCAAAACACTCGCTTGGCTTTTGCCAACTAACGTCCCATATGGCGAAGACGAGATATTCGCCTATCAATTGAGGGACGAGTATACTGCACAGCAGTTCGCTATGTTCTACTGTACGACTGCGAAACGTGGTCATTAAGAGTAGGAGATAATCATAAGTTACTAGTATTTGACCACAGATGCCTTAGAAATACTAATCGCATCTGCTGGGATCACCGGGTAAGTAATAGCGAGGTTAGACACAGGGTATTGAGAGGTGATGGTAAATCATTTGGTCAGGTTGTGAATCTTCATCGACTGAAATGGGCCACATGTTACGTATGCCTGAACACTGATTACCATGACGCGCAATGATGACTAGTGTTGGACACTAACTTTTGGTCTGAGAAATTTTAGTAGATGTAGACTACTTGGTTTGGGTCCGTGTGACTACTGTAAAAGCTCATGAATCCAAAAGAACATAAGCAACATCTGGTTAGCAAGACTGCAGATAGGCACAAGAAGTACGTTCACTCGGTACCACTAACGTCCAAGCCTCAAGTGAAACCAATTGGAGTCCTGTAACTTACAGACACTTGCCCCAAAAATATTTGAGCTTTCTCGAGTTTAACTCTTAGATTATCACTTAAGTATTGTTAGATGTAGAACGAACTATTATTTAAGACAGAGTTCTCCCTCATCCTCTATTATGAGTCAAATTTAAATGCTTCCACGTGCATCAAATGGGATTTATTCTTTAGTGCAAGTATCTTAATGGCCTACGCTTTCAAAACTCACCTGAGGAGAGCATTCGCAATGTTAGATAATCCAGAATAAGTATCTCTGTAGGTCTTTGACATTAGTGCTGAACTCATTAATTTTACTGGACATTTCTAGCTGAAGATTCCTGATCAAAACCTGCACCGGATCATATTTAAGTATTCTTCGAGACGCATCTCTTACGATAACCAGTCGATTTAGATTTCGCACACCTCCACCAATCAATATTTAACCTCACGCCCTCATTCTGGACTTCTAATTTCATTGGCGTTGAGATACTTCTGTAATCAGGGACTTTGTGTATCAGTGAGCAAAACAATGCGTGTCGATGAAATCGTAACATTCTGTCTCATGAGGTAGGAGGACACGGAAGTAACATTTATTATAGGTAAGGCATCAAACCTATTCTACAATAGCTTTATTAAGAATCTTTTGAAATGTCCGAGAGGAAGGTACGATGAATAATGCTTTATGAGCTACATAATGTTGGTGAAAAGACGAGGACATATCGCAAAAAGCAGCAGCTAGGTCATGTTAAATGTTGTTAAGATGGAACTATCCGACAACAATGAATTGTGTTGTCATGTTGTTGCATTGATGTTACACATCTACCATCTAGCGAGAAAAATGTGATGGTCGTCCGAACATACTCTTTTTATAGCTCTTTTGAAACGTATGTATTCGTGAAGCTTTTTGTCGCAAAATATCTTAGACTCATAAGAACAGTTCAGGCTTATGGGCGGAGAGCTTCACCTTCTTTTTCGAGAGATATGGGTGAACTTCAAAATCACTTTCGGGTTGAGTTTACCGGATTAAAGGCCGTGGTATTCCCGGAAATACGGACCAACACGTCCACAGCCAGTCGTTCGTCTGGTTATGATAACTTTTGCAAGACAATACTAGAAAGATTGAACGACAGCAAAAAGATGACGAAGACGAAAATTCCAATAATTAAAATTGAGTGTGTTATACCTAGAGCCTTAGATTCTTGCTATGCTGCGTACTACTACACTACTTGAACGACCGACCCCGCAACGTCGCAAGAGAAGACAGAAGTCAGTCAGTCAGTCACGACGTAGAACTTCGTACGTACGTACATCAGTTCGAGTTGCCATACCACATTAGCACAGAGATACAAGTGTCGATTCAAATCACATAGTGGTAGAATTAGTAAGAGCATAAGCATTAATGTGAAAGATAAAGGTTTGAAGAAGTTATTGAAGGAGTATAATACAGTGAAATAAATTTGGAAAAAGAAAAAGGATAGGGACATGAAGAATTCAGAAGATTAGAATTTGGTAGAACACAGAGAGTGGATGCACCTTCGCCATTGCAAACGATTTTGAGCCATGTCATTCAAGGTCTCTAACCATCGGTTGCTATCATCTCGCGAATCCCAACCAGGTAGTCTACACCTACCAACATGGCTCAGTCCACTTGTCAGCGACTTCATGGATTTATGCCATGTTTTGGTCTGGCCGCCCCTAACTACTACTACTACTATAGTAATATTAATAATAATAATGTGTTTGTTTTCATCCATTCGACGTAAATTCATCATTAAAATGGTTTCGAAACTTCTGTATCCGGATTTGTTAGTTCTTGAACGAAATGATCTTAATAGAGTCACTTAAAATATAAGGTATTTGTTTCAGCTTTGATTTTGATTAATATGAAAGTCTTATTATCCAAGGATGAGTTTTCTTGAACAGTAATTCTGATACCTATCTGGTCATCCCCTTTATGAACCCCAATGTAAGTTTATGACACTATTAAGAAACATTACCTTTGATTTTAGTGTAACAATGGGATGTAAGAGAGTTTTGAATACATTTACAAAGTAAACTTGTGGTAATACGTGCTACTGACTCTAGACATCTAAAGCTTAAATATAAATATGGAGCTACTAATTTCATACCTAGAGAGTCAGTCAGTCAGTCACAACGTAGAACTTCGTACGTACGTACATCAGTTCGAGTTGCCATACCACATCAGCACAGACATGCAGTTGTTGATTCAAATCCCATAGTGGTAGAAGTAGTAAGAGTATAAGTATTAATGTGAAAGATAAAGGTTTGAAGAAGTTATTGAAGGAGTATAATACAGTGAAATAAATTTGGAAAGAGAAAAACATAGAGACATGAAGAATTCAGAAGATTAGAATTTGGTAGAACACAGAGAGTGGATGCACCTTCGCCATTGCAAACGATTTTGAGCCATGTCATTCAAGGTCTCTAACCATCGGTTGCTATCATCTCGCGAATCCCAACCAGGTAGTCTACACCTACCAACATGGCTCAGTCCACTTGTCAGCGACTTCATGGATTTATGCCATGTTTTGGTCTGGCCGCCCCTAACTACTACTACTACTATAGTAATATTAATAATAATAATGTGTTTGTTTTCATCCATTCGACGTAAATTCATCATTAAAATGGTTTCGAAACTTCTGTATCCGGATTTGTTAGTTCTTGAACGAAATGATCTTAATAGAGTCACTTAAAATATAAGGTATTTGTTTCAGCTTTGATTTTGATTAATATGAAAGTCTTATTATCCAAGGATGAGTTTTCTTGAACAGTAATTCTGATACCTATCTGGTCATCCCCTTTATGAACCCCAATGTAAGTTTATGACACTATTAAGAAACATTACCTTTGATTTTAGTGTAACAATGGGATGTAAGAGAGTTTTGAATACATTTACAAAGTAAACTTGTGGTAATACGTGCTACTGACTCTAGACATCTAAAGCTTAAATATAAATATGGAGCTACTAATTTCATACCTAGAGAGTCAGTCAGTCAGTCACAACGTAGAACTTCGTACGTACGTACATCAGTTCGAGTTGCCATACCACATCAGCACAGACATGCAGTTGTTGATTCAAATCCCATAGTAGTAGAAGTAGTAAGAGTATAAGTATTAATGTGAAAGATAAAGGTTTGAAGAAGTTATTGAAGGAGTATAATACAGTGAAATAAATTTGGAAAGAGAAAAACATAGAGACATGAAGAATTCAGAAGATTAGAATTTGGTAGAACACAGAGAGTGGATGCACCTTCGCCATTGCAAACGATTTTGAGCCATGTCATTCAAGGTCTCTAACCATCGGTTGCTATCATCTCGCGAATCCCAACCAGGTAGTCTACACCTACCAACATGGCTCAGTCCACTTGTCAGCGACTTCATGGATTTATGTCACGTTTTGGTCTGGCCGCCCATAGCTTTCTTCCAACCTACTCCTACACCATGAAACATTGCACGTCGGAGCAGTCGGTGGTTGGGCATACGTAACACGTGTCCCAGCCATCTCAACTGATGAAGTTTCACTACTTCATCAATCGATTTGCCATCCTTACCTAGTACCCGTTTCCTAACATCTGCATTACTTACCCGGTTGTCCCAGGATATAAGAGCAATGCTTCGAAGACACCTGTGATCAAATACTAGTAGCCTACGGATATCCTCTACTCTTATCGGCCATGTTTCACTGCCATAAAGTAGGACGGAACGAACTGCTGCTCAGTAAACCCGTCCTTTGGTTGCTAGACGGATATCTCGCCTACTCCATAAATGACGCAAGTTGGCGAAAGCTAGACGAGCCTTCTACATCCGTGCTGAGATTTTGTCACACACCAGACCACAAAGGCTGGTGGGACTCCCAAGATAAGTGAAGCAGTCGACACGCTCAACTTCTTCACTCCCTACTATTAGTCCAGGTGTCGCTGCAACCCAATCGTGAAGTAACATTTTGCACTTCGAGGGTGAGAATTGCATCCCGAACATGCCTGCATAGTTGCTTAGAGTGGTCAGAAGACTCTGAATTTTTTCAGCGTGTTCACCAAATAAAACTATCGTCGGCGTATTCTAAGTCAACAAGTGAGCCTCCCGGTAAAAGTTCAACTCCTGGAGATTGAGATGATGAAAGTGTTATCTCTAAAAGCATGTTAACGACAAAGTTAAACAAGAATGGGGAGAGTGGACAGCCCTGACGAACACCACTTGAGGTAATCAATTCTGATGACAGTTCGCCATAGGCTCTAACTCGACCAGTTGTGTTCGAGTAGAGAGCCTTTATGAGGTTAATGTACTTCTTTGGTACTCCTTTCACTGACAAACACTGCCATAGAACCTCACGATCAACGGAGTCGAATGCCGCCTTAAGGTCAAGAAATACTACGATTTTGGGACGTCTGAATGTATGTCTATGTTCTAGGACCTGACGTAGTGAATATCTGGTCTATGCAACCACGTCCAGGTCGAAAACCAGCCTGGTTTTCTCTAGTCTGCTCTTCACGAGCTTTGGTTAGGCGCCTAAGTATTATTGAAGCTAATATTTTAGACACTATATTAGTCAAACTGATTCCTCTGTGATTGTCACAGGAGGACTTTTGTCCTTTCTTATAGACTGGCACAATCAGTGATTGGGACCAGTCAGATGGAATTACGTCCAGTTCCCAGATTCTACCTAAGACCTCAGTCAATCTCGCTGCTAGTTTTGGACCACCATCTTTAAAAATATCAGGGGTAAACCTGTCAGGGCCTGCTGCTCTCCCTCGCTTCAGATTTCCTATAGCTTTACAACCTCGTAGAGAGTTGGAGGACTTACATCAATTTGCCATTCAGGACGACTGGGGATCGTGGGTAACTGAAGTGTGGGTGTTCTGCCCATCGATCCAATCTCCTGGATTGAGAATGAATGATATGCCCATCTTTATCTGAGATGGTTTCACTGATACTTGGGTTCCTAATGCCGGTTTCTTTAATAAGTCTGAATAGCTGTCTGCTGTTACCTATTGCCGCTGCCTTTTCCATCTCTCTTGCTTTCGCTACCCACCACTGTTCACGATCATTGCGTAGGCTTCTTATTAGCCTGCGCTTAAGCTGACTCCGCTCTTCGTCATGTTCAGAGCCAGGTGGGATGAGTTTTCGAGCATCTATCAGTGTGGAAGATGCTGCCGAGATCCATTGTTTCTCCCTGACCTTATGGCTTACCTTACTAGCGGATATCACTGCTGTTTCCACAGCTTTACGGATGTCATTCTACGCTGCTTCGGGGTGGGCACAACTTACATGTCTGTCTAACTGTTTTTCCAGTTATTCCTGAAATATATTCTTAGCTTGCTTATCATTAAGTAGAACCCTTAGAGGCTTCCCTGCAGTGTCTTTCCTACGTCCAGTAAGACGAAAACAGATACGTGCTCGCACTAGAGCATGATCTGAGTCTAAACATGTGCTCCAGAATGAGCGACAGTCTTCTATCGAGCCCCTCCATCGGTGGCTGATAGCGATGTGATCTAATTGGGTCCAACGTTGGGAAGAATTCGGGGGTCGCCATGTCAAAAAATGTTTTTCGTTATGCTTAAAATTAGTATTTGCAAGAAATAGGCGGTTATCTGAGCACAGCTGCAACAGACGGTCGCCATTATCTATCCTTTTAGCCACGACACCATAAGATCCACCCAGGTGTCTTTCCCTTTCACTTAGTTTACCTACTTGAGCATTAAAGTCACCAGCCACTATTACTACATCAGAACGCCTAGCTTTTCGGAGAAGGTCAGAAAGCTTCCTGTAGAACTCATCTTTTATATCGCCTGAGCTGCAGTCAGTGGGAGAGTAGGCAGAGACGACGAAGAGGCAACAACGGGTTTCCTTATCTTTCCGAGTCCTTACTGATCCGTTTAGTCGGACAGCGCATAGACGACTGTCTACTGGGATCCAGTCTAAAAGAGCTAGTTCTGCCATAGGACTTAATGCTATACCTACTCCAGCGAGGCCACGGGAAGCAGCATCAGGGCTTCCAGATACACGAAGCGTGTATCGAGATGGTTCTTCATTTTGATTAGGTGCGGTCAAATGAATGACACTACTCGGATCTTGTATGCGCGTTTCGGAGACGCAGCACACATCGATGGTGTAGGATTCTACAGTCCTAACTAAGGAAGCCTGTTGTCCTATATGGCACAATGTTCGGACATTAAAAGTTCCTACATGTAGTTTAGAGCGTGGTTTCAGGAGACCAGGAATAACGTTCCGTGTACTTGAATCGTTTGCCCTAGTGGTGCGAGGTGATCAAAGGACGTGGGAAGGGTTAGTCGTGGAGATAAGAGAGTTATTAGGAGGTGTAGGAAGGATTTGAAAGTGACCAACTTGGTCTCGTGTGCTGTTACGGGTATGAGGGCTAATATCACTTCCCGGCTGCCCACACCGTGGAGGGGTATTTCTTGAGGGACCTGAAAAAGAAGTAGGATTAGTGTTGGTCTTAACGACCTGGGAGCGTGACCGCAGTGCCCAAGTTTATTTATTTATTTAAACACATAAATATTGGTACAAGGAAGCACCAGATACATATGCGCCTCACAAATCTCATTCGATTTGCTTGAGGGCTGTGATACTGCCCAAGTGCCCAAACTGAAGCAGGTGGTTTTCTTAGGGGACCACACCCCGAGCCTTTGACCGAAAGATCTGATCCACAAGGCAGTGGAGCATCTTAAGGAGATGCAGTCCCATGGTATCCGGTGACCGACGATTGATTCATACGCCATTTGTTCCCTCAGGATACTGGATCCCATGTGCACCATTGGTATGGAATCAGGGTTTTCCAACTCCCCTAGGTGGACTCGCCTTGTCCACCAACCCGGTTAAAGCGCCGGACATTCGCTTTTCGTCCTCTCAATTTCGTAAACAACAGTAATGCCACGAGAAGGCAGTGAGTAGGACTTCCCTGACAGAGGCTATATATTCGCTGGCCATGTGAGAGCATTTCGAGAGGGAGAGCAGACTCTCCCCACTCCTGGCCGTACCAGGGCATTTGGGAGCCCAAGGGACAACTGCTTGAGGCCGGTCACACACGGCATTTTTGTGGGGGATTTTTGACGTGTTAGCTCCGTTATTCAAAGGACCTTACCGCCGGAGACGGAAATCCGTGGGATAAGGCGAGGTGTGCATTTTTAGGGTCGACCTTTTCTAACCCCACCCCTCCTTGTGGGAAGGCAGCATCGCTGTCATGCTGGTTGTCTGAAGGGAACACCTTACTGCTGTCACACTTCTGTACAGTCGGCAGTACAACTTCGCCTTCGGACCTAGGGATTGCTGCTTTTAGTCTTACCGCTCTTCAACCGACCTGTCTGGCATGGTAGGACCTTGAGGAACGATTGTTCCAGCCAGCATAGCTCGATTGCTTCATCACGATAGGCAAGCCCAACCACCACGCCAAGGTAGCAGCAACGGTCGGGGAAGACAGAAGACTAGTAAGTAGGAATTTTATTCTCAACGCAGTGTCATTTATGGTACAAAACAGTCAGGTATTTATAGTTTTTAGTAAAAATGAAATCATTATAGTTGTCCAATTCGCACGCTGTGGGTTATTAGCATTGTCCAATATGGAAGCTACACACAGTGATTCTGGAACAATCTTCCCAAATCTGATTGGATAGAATATGTTCGGCTCCTTCTGAGCTTCTTAGAACTTTCTCAAGTTCACTTATGGACCGTCTTCACAGAGTGAAATAGCGGAAAATTTTGAGATACTTCAGCCATAGATGTACTAGCGAGGCAACCGGTTTTCGTCGTCAAATATGAGGCACCGTTTATCTGGAGATTTCCCTCGATTTGCAATTATGTTTATTTTCAAACTTATAAACTGATTCATCGGTGCAAAAGTAGAAAAATACGTTATCAGCCACAACAACGTCCAAGTGCAGGTATGGCCATTACAGATCTTGACAACAGCTTGCCTAGATGCATTTCTGAATTCTTCCAATGTTCAGATCTTCGGATAAATGCCAGCTTCTTAACAGTTAGTTAAGCTACCAGTAAAACTCAACGTGGAATGTCACTGATTAAAGAAGAAACGTTTGTATTTATCACTGAAACTTTCAGAGACCTCCAATTTTCAGTTACTTCAGATTGGGAAAACGCGCAATGTTCTTTTTGAGTACTGATAAATTCGTCACTGGAAAGACCAACGAACCACAGGCTGCTGAACTTACCACCAGGATTAATTTCATAAGTTCGATGTGGTCAGTTACATAAACCCTGAGTGTCAAGTATTCAGGTTTCGGCCTATGAAAGCTATCTGATCACACCTTAATAGGAGAATAGTTTCTGATACTTAAGGATCATGACCCGTAATGTTTCTGAATACCGGTATGAAACCGAAACATATGTTTGTTCATTTGACCCGTGGAGTAATTCCATATGGCTGGAGCCATGTGTCATGACATAACAGAATTGAGAACACATGGTAATCCCAGTACTGCCGACAGATGACTTCTGCTGTAAAAGGACCCAAACAGATGTCACAGCTCAAAATTACATCAAATACAGCTTGATAACTAATGTCTGTAGAGCACAATGTTTTCTTTCATTACGGCTCCTTAAGGTCTGGTGGGATGTCACGAACCAACGACACACAATCCCATACTTTCAAGCTTTTTTGTGAACCACCTTCATTTATATAGTTCCTTATCCACTCATACCTTGTTTACACTTATTTTTTTTAACATATTAGGATGCTCTTCACTAATAAGTATCTTAATAACAGAGAGATAGACTAAGTAGTTATACCGTAACCATTCCTCCATGAATATTATCTGTTCTACTTCTCGTTCTTTCTTTTTCTTACACCCTTTTTCAGCCCCCTTGAGATTAGCCACCGAAAACAGATATGGAACGGGTGGCTTCGTCCTGCACCATTATTAAAGCTCGAGACATTCCAGAGGGATATAAGGTTGAAGCCTCTGAAAGCCCCCAACTTCACATGGACCAATTCTCGACCATCAGTTGCACGTCGTTACACAGTCTTTGTAGAGCGCGCCGATTGTGATGTTGACAATACGTTTCTTATTAAAACCGTCGACATTCATATCTTATAAAATATCAGCCCAGCTGAGTAATTTGTTAGTGAAAATTGTAACTTCTGTAACAATTTGATCTTCCCTGTTAACCGGCATGCCTCATGTGACAAACTGTTATTTGAGAATATATTATTATTATTGAAAGTTGAGGTATTTCCTAAACGTTTGTCGTAGCTTTGTTTAATATTATCGAGACCAACACTGAAGTTCCATTAGTTTTATACTTTCAACTTATTTTATAGTCAGATATAGAAAAGCTTGTAGTGGCGTTAGGCCACAACCACACAACCCTCAAAGCTGAACATGAGATAACTGGGAGAAAGACTATTCAATATTTAACGCGGAAAGGACCGAACAGTGGAGAACACAGGAAGAGATTAATTCAATTCATTGGATAGTATGGCTCAGCCTTGCAGGCGTGGTCATTCTGTGTAACAACTCACTTGATATTGAATATAATTTTTTATCTCCAGCCTAGATATGTTCCCCAGAAGTAGGTAACATTATATTGGTGATTCTCGCGGCAGAACGAGCCAGCGTAGACAATGATGTGACTTCCACATAAGATCTTATAGATTAGGTAATCACATCATGACAAATCTACAATTTTAGGGTTAGGTCTATTATTGGAGTAGCACTAATAACGAAGCAGACCATAATTCTACATTGGTAAGTCTGGCCAAAGAAACGCAGTACCATTATTGATCTTCATTTCTTTGTTTACCTTTCTCGATCGATTTTCACTTGTTAACCCATTATTGTATCAGTCTTCTGATTATTGCTCACGTGTATTATCATATAGTAGTGTTGATTAGTACTCATAACTTACCAGCTCAATCGATACTAGTAAGTAGTTATCCATATTAATTATTACCTAGGATGGTTCATTAACAAGCCTTGACCCAAACAACTAATAAAGGGGAAATAAAGGCGAACAAAGGGGAAATAAAGCGGAAAATGCATTGGAAAAGAAGTCGTAAATAAAGGGGAAATGCGCCAAAATGTCTGCTTTTTCGCCTGTCCGGGGGAAATAAAGCGGAATTTCCCCTTTCTGTCGCTCTGTTTTTCAAATGTCGCTGAATTGCCGATTTTTACCCTAAATATCCGACGATTTGCCGACTTTTCCCTTAAATATCTGACGAATTTCCGACTTTTATCATAAATATCCGAGGAATTTCCGACTTTTACCCTAAATATCCGACGACTTGCCGATTATCAGCCTAAATATCCGCTACATTGTCTACTTTTCCACTACATACACACTGATGTATTTACCGCAACCGCCTCCTGTGTTCGTTTTCATTCCCACAACACAGCACACGCATAATACAAAGTACTTAAAATGTGGTATAATTTCCAAATTTTTGTTGAAAACAAAAAGTTCATCAATGTACAACGTTATGAGCAGTTGGCAGATGGTAGAGCATCAATGCTCCTTAAGTAATTGCCGTTGTCACGGACCAGGCATTTCACGTATTCATTCTTTCCACCAGGCCTGTTGGACTATGGAGACTCAAACAATTCTAGTGAATTATAAAATGTAATGAAGAAAAACGTTACTATATCTAGGAAACTTGTTTTGCACAACAAGGTACTTGAAGCTGAACTTACGGCTATATCCTTGAACACGGAAGACTCTACCTATAGATAATGCAAAAACAATAATCACTTTAAAGCCGTACATACGTGTTCTTTCTTCCGTCGATGACGCTTCTGTACTTTGTCTCTCATGTCGTGAAAATAACTTTGCGCAGCCATGTCATATAGTTTCTCAATGTCTTTCTCGTTGACAGATGACGACAGGAATCGATTAGTCATGTTGTGTGCTTACAAATCTGTCCCTCACGTCTTTTAGCTCTAGACAAGCGTCCAAAGTTCACAGTTCCTCTTCAGATGACAAAGGGAACTGTTGGCTGGATAGTCCACAGTCAAATTGACGCTGATCTTCGCGGTCAGTGAACCTTGAGAGCACCAGCTTCATATTTGTATTCAGTTCACTCAAGCTTGCCAACATTTTAAGCTGCAAAGTATGCATTCTTTGAAATCGGAAAAATAGAAGTAGATCGTAGGAATGACTTACTCAACCTCCTCGGACGTGGAGGGCGAGGTGTCTAATTGTGTCGAACTGCTTAATAGACATGTCCAAATTAAAGATACTTACTCCGCAATCGGAGAGACAACCTTCTCAAACATCCGAAGTTTTGGATATTGGACGCGGCTATTCCCAGCCTACATCTCTGCGACATCCATGTCCACGGAATTGTAAATAAAACCCTCTTTACGTTTCAATGCACTTCTACGAAATTTAAGTAAGATAATTGAACTGACCTCTTTTGCTTTTCTGTGTATAACGGCAACGTATTGTCGTCCGACGAAGAGGTCTGATTAGTAGCATAGAACATTTAGAACGCTGCCAACAATTCATTGGCAGATTTGAGACTTTCTATAAGAAGCGATCGTTTGCATGTTTGTAACTAACCGCATTTGTGGACAACACTGCACTTGAACTTAGACCAATTTTCTTCAGGTAGGTCATTGTTTTGCAGATGGAGATCAATGTTCTCCCTTGGGTACAGACAAAGTTTTTCTCCAATAACCCAACGTCCCGCTGCAATCACCAACTTACTTTCGCTTGGTGCCTTACTGATTACGTACTTATTGTTGAGAGACTAAATATTACACAACAGGAAATTAGAGGAAATACAATCACATAACAGTGTGTAACAAAGGGACAATAACCAAATGATTAACACAATTTATCGACATACATTTACAGTCAACATCATTATTCGAAACCCAACTGCATTCACTGCTAACAACGGAGCATTTAAACATTCCTTTGTTAGTGGAAGGTAATGGATCTTCAAAGTAATTTTGTGGGTCTGTAAATGGCCTGAATTTTAATAGTCCACTATCTTGGATATCAGTTATCAATCCCGGCTTTCTGTTTACTACTACAACGTTATCAGGCTTAAATGAATTTATTTGGCTATTCCTAAACATTATTACTTGCTTGCGTGAGTCAGCCTTACCTATCACTGGGTTATCATTAGTCGAAATGTCAACCTGGAGCCTATCGCAGAAAGACATTTGTTCCGCGTAACGCTGAGCTGCTTGCTTAGCCACGGAATACCCACCGTGTACGGATTTCTTAATTTGTCTCATATAAGACTCGAATGGAAATTCTGAGTAGCTATCTAACGGTCCATGTGCTCGAACATCGTCAGGAAGATGCTGTGGCGAATGCACATCATAAACTAAGTTCTCACATCCGTAACAACATTCATATTTTCTTAGAAAATTCCTTAAATCCATCCTGACAGATTCTATAACCCTATTATAAAACTGAGGATGTGCAAGCAAGTACATAGACAAAGCAAGACGTTTGAAATTTAGATACAAAGGTTCAGGCAGAATATTTCGAAGAATAACAGGGCCTGAATATAGAAGAAACAACCTACACTCCGACGCCTTCCATACCGATACGTAGTCTAGTGTTCTACATTTACGCTGAAAGTCAGAGGGAGTACTTTCTACGCACCGAGATATCAACTTATTTATACTTCTAATTACACATGAGTTCACGTTCTTTAGCCTCTTGTGTCCTAATTCTATCCAGAAAGTCACAAGTTTCTTTGTGACACCTAAGTAAACCATATGCATGGGATCTAAGGGGAAAGTTGATGTCATGTCTATTGGCAGACTTTCGAACAAAGAATGTCCTTGATGGTGAATAGATTGTGTCTGACTCCTGAAACTGTCGTCAGTTCTTAACGTATATTCACCGTTTGGGAAAGTCATCTTTCCATCAAGTCGTCTATCATCTACAACACACCGGTCGCAACCTGCCTTTCCGTTGTGATTAACAGTGTACCTAACATCAGAACGAGCCGGTGCATCACATATTACTGCAGTTAACTTAATAGCTATATATTTATTGAACCTAACACTAAGTAGACCCGTTTCAGTCATTTCTTTTATTTCGGAAATGGTATCGGCAGAAATTTCGTTGAATTGTGCCGGCTTAGTATTCACTCCGTAGATCCCTATCATGAAGACATCACTAAGTCTAGGGGCAACGATCCTTCCTAATACAGGCCACAAATGTTGACTGGAGCTCCTTGACATAGAAAGCCCATCTACATTAATATACAATTGCAGAGTGTCAAAATCACAAGTACACAACCAACGTTCAACATATCTTGGCAGGTTGGTCTTCAATCCAAGATGGTAGTAAACCCCACTGCTGATGGACTTCGGTTGTACACTTGTGCACGTCCTTAAGAGACTTCTAATGCTCGTCGGCAAGTCTGGTATGAGAAGGCGAAATTCATTCAGAACCCTGTCTGCATCTCGGATACTCAGAGAGGTGGATGTCATTAAATACATTAATATCCTGTTCATCTTCTCTTTACGATTCAAGGGCTTGTGATACGGCAAATTGACGGTAGAACATCCTATAAGAAATTTATTAGCGTATGAACTTCATACACCTACCATTATCTTCCAGAAGCCTTTCATTGTTACAGCTTGTGGAAGGTAATACAGTTGAAGGAATGTCACGACAATTACTTTCTCTGTCAACTGACATAGTTTCTACATATATAGGTGGTAAAGTCAGTTACCTGTAGTCGTGCTTTCAATAGCAAAGTTACTAAACGAAAGCAAGTCATGTCTCCTCAGAAATTCGGTACGTAATTTATTCCAACGTCTGTTATAAGTAGATCTATGACATCCGAGGACTCTTGACAAGTTCACGGTTGCCCTACGTCTACGAGCTCTTTCACCGACTTGGCTTAAACTCATGTTATAGGACTAACAACGTAAACAGTTAGAAGGAACTAAAAAAAACAGAGAGCACGTCACTCACCTGCATCGTGTAAGTAATTTGTGATGGCGGCCAACCATGTCGAAACACCTTAGCTAAACAACAGAAAAAGTAATTACAAGTGCAGCACATACAAAGGCCTGTGTCCGTATTTTATTGCTTGAGTAATAATGATTATATTCATAAATTTAATGTAATAATTCTTTATTTTTGACATACTTAAGAAAATGTTCCTTATTGCGGTTCGTTCAAATACTGTACGTTACGCCAAATTGTCTACAAATATCCCCCAAATATACGACGTAAGGGGGAAAAATCGACTTTTCCCCTAAATAACCGACGTGCAGGCGAAAAAGCCACATTTCCCCTTTATTTACGCTTTCGTCCGCTTTATTTCCCCTTTGTTCGCCTTTATTTTCCCTTTATCGGTTGGTTGGGGAAAGCTTTTACAGGCTTCAGCGAAACAAACTTGTCTAAACATCAAGCTCTAGCAAATATGGCCCTTAAGTGACGTAAATAGACATTGACTAGGGATATCAGCAAGGGGTTGAATGGTTATCTGAACCTAATTCTTCATCTCGTTTCTCCACTCGGCATTTCACTATATTTCGAACTATGGACTATCCGACCATTGCCTGACTAATCACATCGTGACAACTCTGCAATTTTTGGATTGCATCTATTACTATAGTACTGCTGATAACAAACTAGATCATAATTTCACAAGCTCCATCAAGTGCGCCCGAAACATGCACATTTATCAAATACTTCAGATGATTGGTGAGAAGACGTACCTTCAAATATATATATTTTATAACTTCAATAAGCTTTCTACTTATGGTGATTCGAAGGTTCCAGAAAACAAGATTCTCGTGAATACCTAAAACAATGGGGGATAACGTTCCGCGTTTTTGATCGGACAGTTACCGTGACTATATTAGTCATTTTGCTGGGAAGTTTTAGAAAATCTCATAGACGCAGTCCTCTATGAAAAACTAACCTCGGAAAAGAGTCCATACTCACTTTCCAAGTCTTTTCATTGTTTGGGTTGATGTATAGAAGTAGCATGAGGTAATAGGGAACGATTAGGTGGGGCCTTCTTATAGCAGACTCATCGGATTAAAGTTAGTGAGACGATGTAGTCAATGAAGTGACTCATTTTTTCACAGTGAAAGTATCGTCCAGTCAATGAAATGTTAATATGCCACAAACTGATATCACTCCTGTTTAAAAGTTATCAGATTTAAATGTTGAGTAAGAGAATAGTAAACAGGTGTAATTCTGAAGTCAGGTTGGAGCTAGAGATACGATTGAAAGGAAAAGGCTTTTCACACTGTAAAATCGTCAGTCTTACACCAATATATTTAAATGACCATGATACAACTGCCTTCTCAACATGATCCTACGTCTAGGTCACATCATTTTAATGCTCTGACCCTCCCTTTCCTGGCTGGAAAAGCTGGTATGTCTTCTTGCACATATGTGCCTAAACGTGAGTAAACATTCATCATTCATGCATTAAATTTATCAACTACTGATTATAGGATACATTTTTAAGGTTCTATGTGTGAAAATCCATGTTTACACTTGTAATTTATTCCTATTGTATCTTTCAGTCGTACATTTTGCCAGTCTTTTTGGTTCCATTTGAGATGGTAGTATTTGTATTTTATCATAGTTTTTATTTTTCTTACGTATTCACTGAGTTTCTACGTCTTTTCCTGAACTGCGTTTATATTGTTTTAGTTAATACTTAGTCTTGGCGGCACCCATATTGATTTTTCCCCCTTTGATTGTGTTGTTTGCATTGACTGTGATTTCGCGCTTTTGATTGCGAATTGAAGCAACCAAAAATTATCTTTTGAATGAATCTGATCCATCCGGAAAGGATAGAATAATATTTGTTCGCTACTATTAGTAATTCTTATACATTTCTTATCAATTTCTTTATTTATTGTAATTTAGATCGATTATTGGGGGAACAACTATTGGTTGAATAATTGAGTGGTAATATTTGCCTAGGTTATAATGTACATTTGTATTTATAATAAAATTAAGAACCGTTATTTACCCAATCACCTTGTTTCGGATTCAACTGAGCAATAGCGCTTGTCTAAACTACCTAGATAGTTGTTCTTCAGTTCAAACCTTAGTTTGGACCTTATATTATGTTTTCTTTTGCTCGTAGGGCTTCATCTATCGCTCATTGTATTTACGTATAGTGCGTCTGAATATTTTTATCTGTTTACATTTATCGCGTTATTATAGTTCTGAAACAAATTAAATCCTTGGCGTTGTTGAGTTTTTCGATAATTGTTTCATTTTTGTTTTGCTTAACACTTCCCTCTGACAATTGCCATGTCAGATTACGGTGTTACTGTCATCACTGCACGAACCGATTACTCCCGTTCTATATATAAATGAGATTTGAGTGCATTTCTGTTTTAGGGACACGTGTTGTCAATAACCTGCAATTAGTCTTAGAATCCTATTATTTCCTGTCTGATGCTTAATTTGTGGTTGATTCTGCAGCTTCAAAGCAAATTATATTGATCCACTCTTTTTCTTTCAGCAGAATATTATTCCTTGAATAACTTCGAGGATTGGGATTGACAAAATGTTGTAAGAATTGTTCTTTCTGCCTGTTAAAAAAAAGATTTTCCAGCAAAATTCCAACTAGCATGTACTTATAAAGTCTTTAAAAGTTGATCTTCTGTTATTTGTTGTGATTTACGTCACACTGTTGGGAGGAAGTTATTAGCGATAATCATCTTTTTTTCGCCTTTTGAACTCCGCATTGTCTCCGAAAAGGCCAGGAGACGAGCAAACTGGAATTTCTGGAATTCCAAGTCATAGGGACTTCCTTATTCTTAAGAATACTTCCTAAACAAATGAAATCTTAACGGCTGAATAATACATCTAACATAGGAATGAAATGTAAATCCAGAATGACCACACCAACAAGGCAAAATCTACTTTGACCTTTACTGTTTTCTATCCACTACTCAACTTCAAGTAGTATATCATGCAAGGTAGGGTATGATCGGTTTGAAGGAATTATACGGTTAGGAACCAGAATTATCGCGTCATCATTATAAGCGCATAGAAATGTGAATTTCATGCTAGTGTACAGTCACAATGCCTATGAGCACCTTCTGAAACCCAGCATAAGTAGTAGATTTCCTTTTTAATAAAATATTCACATAGATGTCCCATTACATAAGCACATGTACGAGTAAAAGTAAGCGAATCTCTTCTTTACGCATGCACTAGGACACTGATATTTATTTTGCTTTGATCAGGTTTTCTATTTCTTCTATATTTTGCTGTGTGTCATGTTTAATCTGTAATCCCTTAGCTGTTCGAAGGCCATTTATACGATATTCCATAACTTCTGTGGATTCTCAACACCTAGAGTGGTGAATCTCAGAGTCATGAGTGTTCAAAGCCATACCCTATAGTTGAACCATAGGAGCTTAAGAGCGTGCTACGGATCACCACTTCTTGATATATGACAAGAAAACAACTGAAACTAAAGGGATGGTATAGATACTTGGATGGGCCAACATGAGTGTTAATTGTTGTCAAAGTGAGTTGGAGCTGATCTAAGAAAATTTGATGATAGTCATCTTATAAACCAACTTTCTATAATACATTAGAACCAAGGATTCAATTAAGGATGTTTTCAGCTCCCACCATGGTGTAAGTCTGCTTCAACAAACTGGGGTTCAGTGTTAATCTGTTATCGGCACATATACCAGAGGTCCTGCCATCAGACTATAAAGGTATAGCAGGAGTACCCCATGCTGAAGACCAACTATTAGACTATTCTCCCCTCCTACGGATCATTTGATGTTCTATTTACTGCTTGTTAAAGAACAAGACGGACTGTCCATCTTTTAAGTAAGACTGAATTACCCTGTACTTGAACAGTAGTAGATTAGCGAAAGTCTGCTTTCGAGGAAGAAGCGTGCGTTATCCTGAGCTCAGCTCTGGATTTGAATGGACCATGAAGGCGAACCTCATTGGAGAAACGGGTAACAAGCATAAATATATCAGCACTGTTACAAGGAAAAAGAAAAAGCACGCTGAGAAGAAACAAATTGTAGGCAGCACTAAGGTATGTGGATCTACGGTTTTAGTCCGGAATCCACAAATCAACCGAAAACAGACTACATGGGAGCGAAATTCGAGCGACGTAGAGGATATGAGCAAGAGACAAAATAAGATAAATTATTGGTTCACAGTCACACCCGGAAAAAGAAAATTAAGAAGATAGAGTGAGACCTTTGCGTTTGGCGCCAAACCGGATTGCAGGGAAAACACGATTTCAGTGAATTAAAATTCCACAGTTTGTTAAGACAGACATCACTGATAGGTCAGTCACGTTTCCGAAGCTAAGAGAATCTTCCGACAAGGGACCGAAGGCTGCATTTGAGCACGACCTAAGTCACATCAAGTCCTTAGTAAGCAGGCTACTCCCAGAAACAGTTTCAGGAGTTAGTATCTGTAAGCTTTATCGAACAACACAAAAAGTGCATTCTGAAATTACTCAGAAAAGCCACCTTTGCTACGGTTGAAAAAAGAAACCTGATACTGAGAAACTGACGCAAACTGATTGGATACAGAACGTATGTCCTCGAGGATCTCAGCCTGATTGACGTTTTCAAGAGACTATCGTCAGAAGTAGGAATAAATGAGCGCCGCCGAAACGGTGAAAGAAACCTCGTTCCTAAAGGTTTCCAGATCGTAAATTCTAGAGCAAAACGATCCCCAAACCACTCTGGGTGGTAAGGGTAAGTTCTCCACAGAACAAAAGGTATGCTACGCAAATGCTCTCAAACTACAAAATAAAATAGTGCAGCTCAAGACAATGGTGGAAATAGAAAATCCGGATGTCATTGTTATCTCAGAAACATGGCAACGTCAGAAGTCTTCGATAATGAAATTCATTTGACTTGCTCTTTATCCAGTAGGACTGATAGATTAAACCGTGAGAAAGGTGGGGTTATTCTGTACACAAAAATTACCTCAACTATACGAGCTGTTGAGACAGTGGCACATGATTCAGTGACATGTTAACTGGTGCGTTTCAGGCTGAAATGTAGACAGCAAGATATTGAATTAGTTGTAATATACCTCAGTACATAGTGTTTGGTAGATGACTTCCTCCTAAGCAAACTTAAGTCGTGGTGCAATAAGGGCAAAAGCCTTATAGTTGGTGATTTTATTGCACTGTATATAAACTGGGTAAACTTAGAAGTAGGGTCATTGGCAAAGTCATTTGATTGGGAAGTGTTAGGAACCTCAATTGCACTAGCTTTATTACATCACATCAGATATCCCACCAGATATGAACTAGGAAGCACCTCGTCTCGGACTTAGTCTTCACACATGTTGATGTTGTCAGTCAAACGACTTTCTTCCCACCTCTGGTGAGAAATGATCATGTAGTCATCTTATTCTAGTTCATGGTTGAAGTTGCCTGTCAAACACTTGCGCCGACCCGTCGTAACATACGTAAGGCACACATAGAGGCGATAAACTCCGCAGCATCTGCTGAAAACTGGATGACTCACTCAGGTGCATCAGTAGAAGAGTCATAGACACATTTCAGGCGGCTATACTACCAGGTAGCTCGACCATGTATACCCTGGACAGTGCCAAGGTAGAAAAAGTACTGCCATCCCTGTATAGGCCGGGATATTCGATGTTTAATAAGACAAAAGAAGAAGTGTTGGAACGTTTCCATCAGAATTGGCACAGCAAGTAATAAGGAACGCCACAGGTCGGTAATAAATAAGTGTATGATTGAAGTCAGGGAAGCTTGTAGAAAATATGAAGTGCAGTTAGCAAAATCTGCGATCAAGCAGCCCAAGCGACTATTCTCGTATATAAATTACAGAACAGGGATGCAGAATTGGATGCCCAACATAACTAAGGAAGGGTGCGGATCTGAAACGACAGAGGATGATCAGGAAAAACAGTGGCTCTAGCATACTATTTTGGGGCAGTTTTCACTCAGGAGCCTCTTCTAGACGAAGAACCAGACCCAAATACAAAGTCAACAAACCGTCTGCTCACCGTAGATTTTGATGAAAACAATGTACTTAAGGCTCTCAGCACCTTAGACACTGAAAAGCTAACAGGACCGGATGAACTACATCCCGAAATTCTGAGACAAATCGCACAATATATCCCCACTGACTATGATATTCAATATTTCACTTGGCTAAGGTGTGTTACCCATGGACTGGAAGGATGTGATCGTTACTTCCATACATAAAACAGGACCAAAACAACTTCCATCAAATTTCATACCAGTCAACCTCACCAGTGTCGTACTTAAAATACTGGAAAGAATAGTTAAAAATGCCATAATGACATTTGTGGAGAGAACTTGTTAAGCAGTGAACAGCATGGTCTCAGAAGAGGTTTATATGGCACAACAAACCTCTTTATAGCAAGGAAGAAATAGACAGAGGCTCTGGAAAATGGAAAATCAGTAGATGGTATCTACACAAACTTTAGCAAAGCATTTGACAAGGTGACGACAAATAGACTGCTATTGAAGCTAGAAAAACTTGACAATGACGGACCTCTTCTAGAATGGCTTAAGGATTT
Source organism: Schistosoma mansoni (assembly GCF_000237925.1). Taxonomy (NCBI): domain Eukaryota; kingdom Metazoa; phylum Platyhelminthes; class Trematoda; order Strigeidida; family Schistosomatidae; genus Schistosoma; species Schistosoma mansoni. Next base: position 18,775,209 of record NC_031498.1, on the reverse strand, counting down.
CCTGGTAGGTCATAGTCATAAAGTAAGAATAAATACGAAGCGCTCGACCTGGGTACCAGTACTTAGTGTATTAGTGCTAGATCATGTTCTAGGTCCTTTCCTTTTAATACTGTGTGTAAATGATCTCCCAAGTATAGTTGAGTCCCAAATGTTAGTATACGCTGATGATGCGAAAATCTAGCGAGAAATAACGGGAGACGCAGATGCATGTGCACTTCAGGCAGACGTAAATAATGTGAATAGCTGCTCTAAAGAGTAGCTGATGACTGTCAGTGCGGCAAAGTGTGTCTACATGCACTTCCGGGATGCAAATGTAAATAGGGAAGTGCTTGTACCCGTGGCCCGGTCTCACAAGGACATTAGGTGAAAGTGAGTCATGATGTCAAAACCACAGCCCACTGTCTGGAGGTTGCAGTTAAGGAGTTTCGAACCCTCTAGGCTTTAAGACGGACATTCACCAAGTTAGATTCTATCATGTTCACAACAGTATACACAACCTTAGTGAGAACTAAACTTGAAAACTGCTTTCACGTTTCAAGCCCTTGTTTCAATGGTGACCTGGATATCACGGAAAAGCACGAGGGGCAGTTACCCGTGCAATTCCATAACTCCGGAGTTGACCACACTAAGAGTGGCTTGAAGAGCTGTATTTCTTTACTCTGTCCTACCTCAAAATAAAAGGTGATCTGATTTTGATAAATAGAATACCAATAAATAATTTTTGACCTAATATATTCTCTTTTTCCTCTTACTAGGTTGAGACATCACAGAGGACATAACAGGCGAGTAGAAAAGCCAAGAACGAGCAAAGTACCCGTGGCATACAGATTTTCACACCGAGTCATCAATTCTTGGGATCTGTTACATGAAGCAGTGGTGTTCACACTTCAATCGACTCATTCAAGAGAAGACTAGACACTCACAAAAGCATACCAGAAAACGAATAACAAAGGATGTAGGCCTTCTGTCCTTACTATACAAAACTGAATCTGAAAATCTGTGGGCTGAATTCTCATCCTTTCAGTAAAATTCTCATACGAGACAATCAAACCTTTAAGTAAAACATCAGTAACTTCTTTAGAAGCTAATGAAGACAAATCCATCTTATACCCTCTTACATATTTTCGAACACAATATTAACGGCACTGTTTCACCGACTAATAACTCGCGAAGAACTATAATCTTTAATTGACAATTTGCAGCATTTAGTATGAGCAGTGTTTGTCCAGTAGCCCAAATGCTGAAACTTCCATGGATCGTACTAGAACATAGAAATCTAAGGATTTCAAGTTGTTCGAGGAAAAAGGTGAACCATACACTGCCTGTGACAATAATAAATTCATCCTCCCACTCTTAGGACGAGATTTATACAACCCGAAAATACTGTAATAATAAGCCATTACGACAATAAGCGAAATTTAATACTTTTAAGACTTAATCAAATGTGTTCTAAATCTCCAATCTCATAACATGCACGATAAGGTAATGAGCCACACTTACGATTCATTAAAATATATTTTGTGTTATTATACGTCAAAATAGACATCTTGAGAAACAGTATGTCACTCACCATAGTAGTAATGTGTAATGAAAATACGGATACTCGATGTAACAGTGGAAACTATTTGATGTCTGTCAACTTGTATCTGTGCTAATTGATGGTTTCAGGTCCTTGGTGACATCCTTCTAGGACTTGAGAATCTATTTCATAGGTCTTATTGGTTAAGATAAGTAATTGAGGATTGGTTACATTCCTGAATAACAAGTTCGTTTTACAAGACACTGAACGTTTGATGACCGTCTTAGTCATGTAAGTAGTACCTAAACAAATGGGCTTCACTGTTCAGTAGATTTAGGAAAGACAATCTATGTACACAGGAGCCAACATAGACAAACAACACAACTAGAATAAAATATCCTTATTCTGACATGGTGAACGTTACATTAGCTTGGACGGATGATCATCAGCGGTAGAAAATCTGTGAGACATGTACACACTGTAAAACTTACAAACATAACATGAATATCATCTTTCTACATTAGATTAGTTCCAAGTGTTTGTTAAGCAGGGGACAGTGGAGTTACTTCTTACCTTTTTTCACTGAACAGAAACTACTACTATCAGATCTAATGAGATGCAGATTTTAGGTAATGTGGTTCTTACTCAGCAAATTGTGAACTGTCAACTGTACAGATAGTTGTTTAACTCATCAGTGCGTGAATATTTTTCCATTAGAGTATTAGTGTCTCAGAGATGACCTTCCAATGACTTGTAGAATCCTAGACACTTCTGAGCATCCTCTGAAATACTCACTTAAGCTCGGTCTCAACAAAAAACTTAGGGGTAACACCCAGAAACTGGAGACATAATATAGTGGGACAGACTATATCGACACCTTCTGCTCCCTAGGAGCAGTCAAACTATGTGATCCTTTGCCAACTGAGGTAGTCCAAACGAATTGCCGGGAGCTGTTTTAAGAGAAAACGTGACATATTCTTAGGAACTCAGAATAGTATCTCACTATAATTTACTAATATTTTTCCTTTAATTGTTATATATACTTGGGTTCCTATCTGAAGACATTGATGATTCACTGCTACTAGATATGGAAGCCTGTTTGTCAAAAACATTTTCTATTCCGTCTAGTACAATTTGAACCATTTGTGCACATATTTAAATATCGCGTTACGGTTCAGTGATTGGTAGTCGACGCCAGACGTGATGTTTTCGTTCTAAGGTATGTCTGTATTACGATAATTTGAACCACACTCTCAAGTTAGTCATACTAAAGCGTACGCAAATTTACAGACACTTCAGTAATAAGAATATTATATGTAGTCATGTGTTTCATCGATATTCTGAATTGGAGCGTCAGCTATAACATCAGTTCTTAATGGAATGTACATCCACTCATTAGGTCAACTGACCTGTGTTTATCTACGCAGCAACTTACTGTGAAGGCCTAGTTTCCTTAAAAGTGTCCATCGACGTGGCTGGGACAGTTTTCTTAGGTCGGGTTCTAGTCAATGACCATCCTCCAGAAATGGCGTCCCTCTCGGAATTTATTCTACCGTGCATAGTCGAGTGGGTCAGAACCCAGTTTTCGATCAATTTCTTAACGTCGTGCTAAAAGGTTAAAAAACGATTAAACCTGCGTAAATCGAGTGGTCAATGACTGGAACGCATTACCCGAAGAAGAGGTATCAGCCACATCAGTGAACATTTTCAAGGAGAAGCTGGACCTTCACTGGAAGGCAATCTGTCAGGATTAACACAGGTTCATCAACCTACTATCCTTATTACTGAAGACTAAAATCCCTTTCCTTAATGCAGAACTCTGAAATAATTTCTTTTGTTATTCAGTTTCAGTTTGGAAAGGACAGGAGGCTTGATGGCCTGTGTTAGTCCTGGCGATGATGGTCTCTCAGCTGATCCAACTTTCTTTTGAAGGAGTCGACGGATGGAGCCTCAACCACGTGCTGAGGTAATGAATTCCACTCGTTGATTATTCGATGGGAAAGTCGGTAGTCAGCTGACAAGTAATTCGTTCGGGGCTTGTGAACTTTTTTGGAGTGTCCTCGTAGATTTTCTGTTTTGGAAGACAAGAAAAATGAGGGCATATCAGGTGCAAATTTGTCATTAAGCAATTTGAAAACTGTAATCAAGTCGCCTCTGATTCTTCTATATGACAGCGGGAATAGGTTTAGCTTGGTCAGTCTAGTACCATACGGGAGCTTCGCTATTCCGGGAATCAGCCTAGTTGCTGTTCTCTGAACCCTTTCCAAGAGTTCACTGTCTTTTTTTAGGCAGGGGCTAGCTGCTTGTATGCGGTACTCAAGTTTAGGACGTACGAACACTGTATACAAAGTCAGAAACGTTTTAGCGTCAAGATGCCTAAAAGCCCTGCGTATGGACCATAAAGTCCTAAAACCTTTGGCGGCTATTGCACGGCAGTGTGCAGTAGTCTTTAAGTCTTGACTAACGATGACGCCTAAGTCATTGTGTGCCTGAACAATAGGTAACTCAGTGTTATTCATCGTGTATGTATCTGTACCCTGGTGGCCAATATGCATCACAATACACTTGGAAGTGTTTATCGGCAATTGCCAGGTTTGGGACCATTCAGATAATCTCTCCAGGTCATTTTGAAGTTCTAAGCTATCGCCCTTGCTTTGTATCGCTCTCCATATCTTGACATCATCAGCATAGAGTAAGACCGATGACGATAGTAGACGAGGGAGGTCATTTACGTACAGGAGGAATAACACTGGCCCCAAAACTGTACCCTGGGGGACTCCACTAAGCACAGTTTCCCAGCTAGACAACTTGGAGTTCACCCTTACTCTTTGTTGACGCCCAACCAGGAAGTCTTTTATCCACATCAATAGATTGCCTCCAATCCCGACATTCCTTAGCTTATATAATAGCCGGTTATGCGGAACTTTGTCGAAAGCTTTGCTGAAATCGATGTAAGCTACGTCTATAGGTAATTTTTGGTCCTTAAGAGCGCACCAGCTTTCACGAGCGACTAATAAGTTTGTGAGACAAGAGTAACCTGTTCTAAAACCATGCTGCTTTTCGGAGAGGAGCCGGTTTTCATCGAGATACTTTAACAGCTCCTTCCGAATAATCTTTTCTAAGATTTTAACAACCACACTAGTTAGGCTAATTGGTCGGTAATTCTCAGGCTTATGTTTTGTACCTGTTTTGAAGACTGGACTTACTATGGCGTTCTTCCAGTCTTTTGGTAGACGACCCTGGGTTACGGATAGATTAAAACATACACTTAAAGGGTTCGCAACAAAGTTAGCTAATTCCTTTAGTAACCTAGGATGCAGTTCATCGGGTCCAGTGGATTTACCTATGTCAAGCTTAACTAGCAGACCAAAGACATCGAGTTCTTTAATGGTTACGCTGTCCAGTGCTTGTGTGGGGGGATTTTCATGGACTGGTGAGAAGGGTGTTTCTATGGTGTATACATCGCTAAAGTATTTAGAGAATACTTGAGCTTTGCCAAAGTCGTCCTCCACTAGTGATGTGGCAGTACTGTCTCCCCATAGTGAAGGAACATTTCTTCTTCTTTTTGTCCTTTGGTTTATATACGAATACAAGCGTTTAGGGCATTCTATGGATTCCCTAACGATTTTCTCTTCGTACAGCTTTCTGGCCTTACGGAGGGTTGAGGCACAGGTATTTCGAGCCTTTTGATACTGAGATTTTGCCTCGTCAGTCCCCAGTAACCTAAATCTGTCCCACATTTTCCTTCTTTTACGGAGAAGGATGCGAACCTCCCTACTGAACCACGGTGGGGAGTTTCTCGTTCTCTTAGGTGTAGTCCAAGGGATGTGGGGGGCGGTAACTTCTAAGTATAAATTCCGGAATATGTCCCAAGCCGTTTCGATTGATGACTCTGGGTCTATTTTCCAATCTACTGATGATGCTGATTTCATGATGTCTGGTATGTTTGCTTTCCAGACGTTAGGTCTGGATTGAGCTGAAGCGTACTCGTGATCGACAGTTATATGGAAGTCAAAGCTTAAAACTGCATGATCACTTTTGCCTAGGGGTGGCATGTAATCCAGGTTTGCAACATCATCCTCATAATGAGTCAATATAAGATCTAGTAAGGATGATGCAGAACCCGGGTCGTACCTCGTTGCTTCCTTCACGTGTTGCACTAGGGCACATGTGATTACCGCATCAACTAGTTCCTGTTCGAAGGAATTTGCTGACGATTCAGTCCGCAGATTTCCCCAGTCCACCATGGGTGCATTGAAGTCCCCTAGGATTAGACATCGATCACTTCGTGATAAAGTGTTGAGACTGCTTAGCAGGACCTCGTTTGCCTCACAGCTTGGACTGCGATAGATCAAACTAAGTAGCAACTCTTGTCCCCTGCATTTCAGGCGGCAGCTAACTAATTCATACGTCCCACTCTCATGGGATACACTGTCGATAATGGTGAATGGGATAGCATTCCTAATGAATAGAGCTACTCCCCCTCCTTTACGCGTTTGTGTTCTGTCGGCCCTTACTAATGTAAAACCCTCGAAATCAAGTTCCCTACTATCTATAGACGGCGTCAGCCATGTTTCTGTGACTGCGATTATGTCTGGCCTAGTTGAGTCAATCTGTACACCTAGTTCCGGTAGCTTATTTAGTAAGCTCCGGGCGTTGGTATAACAGATCCGAAGCCTATTTAGGTGGCCTCGTGCTTCACCCAGAGTGGCTTCGGCATCATCCTCTGTCGAAGCCTCACAACCCGAAAATTTACAATTTTCAGGTCTTTAAAATTAAGGGAGAAGATTTTACGCGTTTTAATCAGTGATCGTAAGCAATTCAATCGAAATACCAACTTGGCATCCACTTGCCAATCACACTATTTCGTCTCAAGTATTAAAAATATAAAACGAAGGAATTTTTTGTTTCCAGATAGCCGCTCAAGACCTTCGCACACCTCTGTCTTCATGCTCCAGTAGTCTTCCTACCCACAGCACTATTCAAAACTGTTAGTTTACAATTACTTTTCAATCTTCGGATTTCTTGTTTACGGAAGTAGTGCTCCACTATTGGATTACCATCGACGGTTAGCATTACCAATGCGGACCGTCACACTGAAAATAATTTCGAAACCTAGAATTCCGAGCCTTCTAATTTACTAGGACTTAAGGTCATCAGAACCATATGTACAAGTTCTAATATCACACTAGCGACGGAATTCCCCTCCTTTTAATGTATGAATAGTTATTTTAAATGGATGTCTATCATATGCCTACTTCGTCTTTGTGACGAGCAGTTTACATCAATTCCTGACGTTTCGGTACTAAAGCCTCAATGCTCCACGACCGGTAATGAAAATCAAGTCCTAGAAATATTTCTCACGTTTTAATATCGTTCATATCTCATGGTCCTATGGAGGCCCTTGGGATAGCTCACATTAATATGACCATAGAATAGAAGCTGTTACTTCCTCAAATGCCGCTCTCAACTAACACCATACCTTTTTAATCGACTGATCCGTATCAAGTGGTATTAATCAATCATAAGTGGTTACTGTTGGTACGTTAAGTAACGTAGAGTAGACTTTTCTCTGATCATCTAATTCACTGAACAGACGAAAAATATCATTTTTGCAATGTAAATGGTATTTCCCTGGTTAGATTCTGAAGCTCATATGCATCCTACTGTCTTAAGTATCCATTTCAGTTTCACGATTTTGCGTATCATCCTTGCGCAGGGGCCATGTTAATCTTCTCTGCATCGTTCCAATTTTAGTATATGTACCACCGAAGCGAGTACTGATACAACTGGGCTCTAAAATAAGTATCCGCCGTAGAGAACTAATATCGTGAAGGCATGCATGTAGGCGGAGTGTAATCAAAGTAAACAAGTAAACGAGGTCTCGTTACTCGAGTAACTTATAGTACGAGAGTCCTGATTTTAAAAAACTCAACCAGAAAGTATTCTCCCAACCGAAGGATTCACTTTCATTTTTATGAAAAATGTAGTGGAAAACTACAGCAAGAATGCTATTGGCTTCTGTCCCGAGTAGTATGATATATCAAGCCACTGAGTTGCACTATATCTGGGAGCCTAACTAGGGAGTTGTGATTGACAGATCCCAGTTCTCTACATCCTTTTATACCATGGTGCCATATTATAAAATGGCCACGTCTCCACTCACTTGTAACGTTAAGTAACTGACGGAGTGGAATTATCTGGGATGACATTCCTACTTGTGTCCTAGGCCTCCGCACCCGGTTCCTCATGATTGTCGTCTGTGTACCCGATCACGTCCCTGAATCTCCTCATTATTAACATGATGTTATTAAATGTCACCGATCATCCGGAGGTAAAAATGATCAAACAGAGAGTTATCTAACATTCTCAAGTCCGAAAGGTCGGATATCACAACCACAAAGTAGGACTGCTCCCACTAATGGGTTTTAGACTCAACATTTTACAGCTAAACTAACATAATGACAGCACCAAAGTGGCGAAAGCCGCTCTATCCACTACATATAGATTAATTTCATCTAACAGTACCACGAGCACTCACAACTGCTTAGGTAAACAAACTTTCTGACACGTATTACGTATGCCCAACCACCGACTGCCCCGACGTGCGACATTTTATGGTGTAGGAGTAGGTGGTAAAAAGCTAGGGGTGGCCAAACCAAAACGTGGGCATAAATCCATGAAGTCGCTGACAAGTGGACTAAGCCATGTTGGGATCCGCGAGATGATAGCAACCGATGGTTAGAAACCTTGAATGACATGGCTCAAAATCGTTTGCCATGGCGAAGGTGTATTCACTCTTTGTGTCCTCCCAAATTCTAATCTTCTGAATTCTTCATGTCCCTATCTTTTTTCTATTTCCAAATTTGTTTCACTGAATTATACTCCTTGAATAATATCTTCGAACCCTAATCTTTCGGATCACTGCTTACACTCTTACTACCTCTACTACAATGAGATTTGAATCGACACTTGTATCTCTGTGCTAATATGGTATGGCAACTCAAACTGATGTACGTACGCACGAAGTTCTACGTTGTGACTGACTAAACGTCTCACCACCGAAAGTGAGGGCAGGCGTGGGTCCCCGCTAGTTGGATTTAAAAAGTACATGCCTATGGACACCAATTCTCAATTATTTGCGATTTTTGCGTTTCGAGTATCATCACACATCAATACTATGTCATCCACATACTCCAGGTCACTTTAGTATCAAACTGCTGTCGTGTTGATTTTCTGTAAAACACTTGTAAAATATACAATTAGTAATACCGCTATTTAGTCTCAGTGTAATAATTAGTAAATATTGTTAGGATACAATCCACCCAGTTATTTTTCAGATAGTACACTTAGAATGATCTAATCTGCTGATGTCATTCCAGTAAGCGACATGCGCAAACCAGAAGTCAAGTAATATTGTCACATTATGATCGAAAAGGTAGGCAAACGTCCTACGGCGGTTATGATATCAAAGAAATTCGGTATACCAGTGGCTTGTAACTTTCTCGTCTGTTACGTTATTTATCTCATTTTATCAATAAGGTAATAGCCGCCTTAATGTAGTACTTTGGTTCTTTTAGGAGAGTAAAGATGCAAGATGGTGTTTGTGAGCGTTTTGTTCGACGCTACTTATTATCGAAGAATTTCAAAGACACACTGAATGCATTCGAAATTGAGCATTCGAAAGAAAAAAGTAGAGGAAAAGTAATTAGCTTAGGTTAATAATGGTGTATCTAGTTTCAGCCATTAGACATTATCGATCAACTTCAAGAAGCGATCTACGATTCTAATTTAACTCAGTTGACCAATCAGTGGAATTTCTTAGAAAATACACTATTTCACCGGTTGTCAGGTGATAAACAACTTGCTGCCAATGAGCTCAAAGTGCATGTTTTTCGTACATACTTAGTGCAGGCTAAAATAAAGAAACGTCAAGCAAAAATGACTGAGTTTTTCGAATCACTTTCTTCGCAGTTTTCCTTTGGAAAAGAGGAATGGCAAAGTTGGTGTGGTAATGTTTTATTATTAAGTTGATTAATCTGCACACAGCTTTGCCTTACGCAGCGGATCCAAAAATGCATCCAGAGTTTTTTATGTATTTTACAAAGTCGTGGATGGATGTGTTGATTCTATCACTAACAAACTTCCTCTGTTTGATAAATTATTCTGAAAGTAACCAAAGCAGAGTATTTTTTGAGATGGAGTTTCCGAACCGGAAGAGTAAAGTAAGTTCGGCCTGTCGTTGTTACTTCTGTACATAGTTTGTAGTCGAGAACTATGAGTAAAAGGCTATATACGCAACAAGTCTAATAGTTCGAGTAATTTGTTCCCACTTCTAGTAATACAATCAGATAATAGAAATGTTTTTATTAGTTAAGGTTTTGTTTCTACTACTTTTTAAGCTAACTTTTAGTACTATAAGCATTTTTAATTATCATAACTTTCTGATACGCTGCTCAGAGTTACTAGAACTGAAATATAAGTATCTTTCCATCTTTAAGATTAGTAGTGAGACGAATAGAGAAACAAACACTAGGCTCATACACCTTTAGCATTCAGTTCGATGTTGCAATCCTTTAAACCGTTATATATATATATATATATATATATATATATATATATATATAGAGAGAGAGAGAGAGAGAGAGAGAGAGAGAGAATGTGATGGTGAAAAAAGTATCATGTGCCATGTATTATGTTAGTTTATCAAAATCTGCTAAGAATCCCATTTTCTTTTGGAAAAAATATTATATTTTATTTCCATAGTCAAGCACAAACGAAAAGACACCGACGTCAGGAAATCAATTGCCATTTGGGGAGCTCCTTGATGACTTTAATGAACTGGGAACTATCCGAACAAATTCAAAACTTCAGTGATCATTTCAAATGTCCAATAGTGTGAAACAAGTGTCGTTTGTGTTAGTAACCCATATGTATCTAGCGTAATTCTACATATGACTGACTACTGAACATTTTCAACTACATTTCTGAACAATCATCAACGTTTTGTATTTGACAGAAAAAATTTTATCTGTATAGTAGCTAAATACCTTTCTTATAATTGATTGTGCTAGTAAATGTAAAAGTTATCACTTGTCTCGACGGGGGGAGTAATTTCATTTCCATAATCTACTTTTTTCTAATTTTCCCGCCTATGAAATCCTATTGTCCGCCAAACCTATTCATTTTCCATGCTCTTCGATTTTGCTGCAGTTAAAGATGTTTTGCCTTGTTAATTCGTTCCTCTCTTATGTAAGTTCTGTACCCCTAAATGTGTGCCTAATACTTGACTTTTAAATTAACTGGGGACAAAAGAAGAGGAAAAAAAGTTGTATTTAGTAATCAAGGAAATTGAAACTCTAAATATTTCGCTGTAGTGTGAAGACGTATCCGTGATGAATGTAAACTCAGTAGTTAAAATGACACCAGTTAAATGATCACCGGCTACCATGGGACTGCATCTCCTCACGATGCTCCACTGCCTTGTGGACTAGACCTTCAGGTCAAAGGCTCGGGGTGTGGCCCCCTAAGAAAACCACCTGCTTCGGTCTGGGCACCTGGGCAGTATCACAGCCCTCAAGCAAATCGAATGAGATTTGTGAGGCGCATATTTATCTGGTGCTTCCTTGTACCAATATTTATGTATTTAAATAAATAAATAAATAAGGAGTACTTTAGATGTGTACTTATATACCACATTATAATTACAGATATCATTCTGTTCGACAGTATATTCCACATGTATGCTTTTAGGTCAAGAATATTTAATTGGTTAAATTGTGAAATCGAACACAACTAATATACTTTAACTTAGGTTTATTAAGTTTTTGAGTGAGTGAGATGTAGTTAGCACTACCAACCAGTTTTTTTTAGTAGTCACTATGTTCCACTATTTTATATTGGTTGTTACATCAGATTTAGGGTCTCAAAAACACTGATTAAAACATTTTATTATTTCAAAATATACATACAAGAAATGTGCAGCCATTAAATTACACAAGTTGAGTCAACTAATTTGTCCCTCTACCATTGAATAACGATCAATATCAGACAATGGCTGCTTTACTCGTCCAGGTGTTATTGGTTTCAGTTGATCCAAAACGAATTGGTTGGCTGTACTATTTCTACTGCTTCGTTCCCATAGAATTGGTATTGTAGGATCCCTTGAAGGATGTAAAGGGGCAGTACCTGAACTTTCAGTCATTGTACGTATTCGGCGTTTGTGTATACGATTGAAAGTATAACTAGGGTTTGATTCATTTTCCTGAGCACTTCCGTCTTTAATTGGTGTTTCATCTGTAATACGTATATTGCATTCCATAGACTTCAAAAAAGTACTCAGAATACCTAGATCGATACTATAATATCTTGGTCTCAATAAAACACAAGCACTATGAGGCCGTACCATTGCTGTAAATGATTCGTCTTTATTGCCATATAATTCTCCTAAGATACTAGTCATCTCATACCTGTTCCATACATGTAGTCCCTCATGATGTGATGTAGCAATGGGAGTATTTGTGTAAGTAGTAAACTGAGGTTTGTCTTCAGTCTGGAACACACATGAACCACGGAAACTACGTTCGCACTCGATTTCTAACTTATTATTCCCAGAATTGAATATCCGATTTGCTGACCCTATTCGACTAAGAGGTGCTAAAATGAAATAGAAAGATGACATATTAGTCGAAAAAGAGCAAGTTGTGCGACTGTCATGTAAATTAACTAGCAGTCAAATGAGAAGTCACTTACTTAATGGAGTTGATTCACTAGGTTCATATAGACTCTTTGGTGTTCCGGTTGCAGAGGCCATAATTGATTGATATGGTTCAATCAATTCATTCCAAATGCTACCCGTAGAAATCGGACTTAACACTCTAAGCTTATTTCCAGCGAATTCTGATGTATCTTCAGAAGTTAGTGAATGATTTATGTCCATATTGGCCGTTATATCTACGGGACCTGAGTCGCTTTTGAATTTCCGATACCTAAGACCCGTCGGCAAAAAGCAATCTTCATCTCTAGTCGGTTGGTCATAACCTGTGAAACCAAAAGGAGGTTTTCTTGACGATATTCGAATTTCCTTTTCTGAAAGAATAGGTCGAGGTTGTTTCACATTTCCTTTTTCTGTAGTTGTGAAAATACCAGCAGTTTTATCATTGTTGAGGGAACAATTTTCATCCTGTTGAACAGTACTTGCTGCATTTATGTACTCACGAATATGAGAATAAGCCATGGACATAAGGGTAAGATTAGTTGCAACTTTAACTGCAAATAGTCTAAAAAATAAAGTATCTATTTAAAATCACTGAAAATTAACACATATTAAGTTGACTTAACAGTTACACAGACCCCCACACTTCAAACAGAATGGATCCCATAGTTACGCTTTCTTTTGTTGAAAGAAATGCTTAACAGTGTTAGGAGTGTCCAAATGCAGTGAAACTGACTTGAATACAGTAATCTTGAGTGCTGTTAGAGGTGTGAGAGCAGTTATCGCTTACTGGTTGCCCACACCGTGGAAGGATTCTTCTAGAAGTACCTGAGAGCGTGACCACAGTACCCAGGGGACAACTGCTTGAGAACGGTCACACGAACTTTTTGTGTTAGCTCTGTACTTGTCGAGACCTTACCACCGGAGACGGAAACCCATGAGATAAGGCGACGTACGCAGCTTTAGGGTCGACCTTTTAAAACCCACCCTTTCGTTGTAGGAAGGCAGCATTGGTGGTTTTCTGAAAGAAACACCTTACTGCCGTCACACCTCTGTACAGTCAGCAGTATGACAAAACAAAAACATGGAATTTGTGCTAAATTTATGTTGATAAATTAAAGTATTTCTTATTTATCATTAGCATTTGTTTTATTGCGTAACCATGTCTTTCTATACCTTTGGTCTTGACTTCTGTTAATGTTCCAGAATGCTCTCTTGAATAGGAAACACATTTGCAATATTTTATTAATTCGCATTTTCGCTGTAATATGCTGATATGTGTCCATAATAACTTTAAATTAAATTCATTGATGTATCTTCATCTCATTTTGCAGTTTTGATTTTGAGACATTATAGGTTGTAAACAATCGACGAGAACCTAATTCAATAGAATGAATTAGTGTTATTCTATTAAAATCTTTGTCCTTGCTCTCAAGTTAATAAAGGGAACCATATATTGTAGACATTACGGAATAATACAAAAATGTGAATGGCTAGTCAGAAAAGAAATATCATAAGGAAAATGGCATCAACAGCATCTTTTTTCTCCAGCATTTGCAAAAACCCCTATTCTTGAAAATTTTAAAGCAATAACTTACGCAGAAACAACAAACGGTAAAGTAAGGCAAAGAGTGCTGGGACTTCTTATTGTTTGAAAGAGCATAGCATTAATTAAACAACTAAGAGGAATGGGAGTAAGACCCATACGACGTGAAAGAAGGTCAGAGTAGTCTGATGTATTCTGAAAAATAAATGATAATATACTAAAAAAATCAAAGCATCGTCTCAGTAATAAAATAAAGAACAATATATAGCTATGCATAATTCAAGAATGTTGCAAATAAAGTCCAGGAATATATATGCGCTTAAACCATAGAATTCCCGTTATTTACGTTTTCCACTTCACCCTCCATGTGAATTAGAAACTAAGCTGGAGGTTAGCATTTTCCTGTTGCAGATATTTAGGGCTAAACTGATCAATTTATTTTGCTAGATGAACGGACACTACGACATCGAATACATCCATAAGCTGATTATATTTTGGATCAGTTACAGAAATAGTAAGACTTAACGCCAATGTTCAAAAGTTATCACAGCACAGACCAATACCTAACTCAAGATTTGTAGGAAAACGGGTGAGTGCATTTGTGTCACTGAAATCAAAGTCGCATCATGTCACTTAGTGCGTTCTATTCACTAATTCAGATGATTTTGTTACCCTCAACCAGGGTATCTCTAACTACCGTCATTGCTCAAACCAGAGTTCAATGACTTTGTAAATTGTTGCCATGTTTTGTGAGACACCCAGCTTTATCTTTCTTCAGTCAATAATTCACATCAAGGTAGACGGTGGTTAGACATGTGCAATACACAATACAATCACAGCCGATAAAAAATTGTAGTATCATGAGTTAATTTGGCCTTTTTATTTAGTACGGATAACTCGATTTATAACCTTGTTGACTGAGTAGTTATCATTTAACTGGTGTGGATTTCATTATGAATATTGAGGCTGACAAATTCGTGAGTAAACTAGACAGGTTAGTTTGAATTTTTGTTTATTAAGTGGTTTGATAACACATGGTATACAAATGGTCATGAACAATCTTCCAAATCGTTACCCACTGAAATAGTGGATTTCCAACGGAGAAAAATTAATGGAAGTCACAGTTTTAAAAACCGTAACGACATGTGAGCATTAGATGGCTATAACAAGAATGTCTTTGATATTCATTCAGTTTAGTCTTATGGGTCTATCATTGCCAAATAAACTTGGTGAGCATGATTACGAAAAAAAACACTTTTACAGTATTTTCAAACAGCTCAAAATATCCAGACATGTTATCAGTACCGAAACAATCTAAAGAAATTATAAGCAAACATGAACAGTGGCTAGCAGTGGAATTTAGGACGCCCATTTCTTCCTATTTGAGACTCGTCAGCTGGATGTACCTGCATCTCAGAGTTGGTGTTCACTCTGGGACTCCAGCCCAGTAACGTTCCATGCTTGTGAATTAAGGCTATATCGAGGCAATACGCACAGTATGCACATATGCCAATAAGAGACTGATCAATTGCAGTCCTACACGTCAATCGGAAGATTCAACTAAACAATAGCAAGTGAATTTAAACTTCACCCATTGCACAAGCAAGTGGCTAAGTGAATAACGCGAAGGCGTTTGAAGCGAACGGTACTGGGTTCGAGTCCCAGAGTGAACATCAACTCTGAGGTGCAGGTACATTCAGCTGACGAGTCTCAAATAGGACGAAATGCGCATCCTGGATTCCACTGCTAGCCACTATCTATCTTTGCTTACCATGCTTGTGAATTAAGGCTATATCGAGGCAATACGCACAGTATGCACATATGCCAATAAGAGACTGATCAATTGCAGTCCTAAAAGTCAATGGGAAGATTCAACCAAACAATAGCAAGTGAATTTAATCTAAAGAAATGTTTGAGTTTCATAAAAAGAAAATCGTTACTAACCTTTCCCTGATGGCATAATAATAGGTCGTAAGCAATGCTCACAGTATACTCCTCATAGACCTATCATAAAAACGACAATAACATTGACAATTAACAACTGATGACTAATAGATTTGTTTCAAGAAAAACTTAGTATAATTCCACTTGATATGATGACGAACTTCATAAGAGTGAAATCGAAAGTCTAGAAATGTATGGGTGGGGTTTGTTTCATAAGGAAAGCTGATGAAAACACACAACATTTGACTTCTAATTTGACTCAGCTAAGATAAACGGTTTTCCAACATTATGTGCCAATTAAAGCAGAGATGGATGGTGACTAGCAATGGAATTCAGGACGTGCATTTCGTCCTATTTGGGACTCATCAGCTCAATGTACCTGAATCACATAGTTGGTGTTCGCTCCAGAAGTGGAAGCCAGTATCGTATAGAATGCATATATTTCAAAGGAAACTGATGAATTGCAGTTCTGAACATCAATGGGAAGATCTTTTTATTGAAAATAAAATTAATCGTAACAATCACGAAAATTGTTTTGAACGTTTATTTGTAGATAACACAGTCATATCACATTTGTTTGCACTTTTTGGAATAATGATTCAGCTAATTCTAACAGTTTGGTCTAAAATATATTTGATGGTATTATCATGAGATAAAATAGACATTATTCAACACCTGACAGAATGTGAAATCCTTGACCTTGATTGTAGTCACATATTTTAAGATAACTGTGGTTAAACAACGACAGCTTCGTGTAAGGGTGGCTCGTTGGCGAATTCAAGAGGCCCAGAAAGAGTCGAAGACATTTCATCCAATCACTGCTAGAGGAACATTCTAGAATATCGACGTGTAGTTTCCCTATTGGGTGAATAAGGATTCCCTATGTGCCTATTGGCTGTCCGAAACGACGATTTACTTTCAGCCAAAAACTATAAATACATGAGGTTTTTTGTATTGTATTTGACACTGTGACATTCCTACTTACTAGCCTTCTGTCTTCTCTCGTGACGTTCAATTAGTGTAGTAGTACGCGGCACAGCAAGAATCTAAAGCTCTAAATATAACACTTTGTATGATGTGTAAACAGATACGAATACAAACCTGTGAAAGTACTGTGAGTAATTTAATTATACGTTCATAATTTTTTCAACTTAAATGTACCTCATCTGCTGCGAGGTGAATCAATGTCCGGTTTAAAGCTTCATTGAGGATTTTATAATCACACCTTTGAGGGCTTCAGTAGACAAACTGGATTTAACGTACAGGGTGACTAGAGTTGAAGAAAAATCCGAGTTACTAAAGAATCAAATTAAGGAGATACGGTTTGTTTTCCTACCGACTCAATTAAGAGCACCAACTACTAAACTAGTTTTGATTTCAATTCAAATAACAGGTATTATTCTAAACTACTGTGAGAATATGGTCGGTATCTAACTAACTGCACTTAATCATATGAACAGCTGAAGTCATTTCTTTACGAATCGAATGAAGTTGAGTTATAATAGGATGGGCAAATGTACTGGTTACACATTTTAAATGAACCAGCCTTATTAGTATATATAAAGGAAAATATGCAGAAATGTCACTTTTTTGTTTCCGAAGACGTAAATGTAATTACCATACCGATTGGAAAAGAAATGAAAGTTATCTTACGTTAAGTATAGTTAAGCTCATTTTATTAATTAACTAGCATATTGCATCTGAAAATTCAACTACTTTCGTTATTTATTTAAAAGAATGAAACTCACATTTGAAGGGATCACATTAAATTTGGTAATGAATGAATGCTTTATCCAATCCACAGCAACTTCTGCCAGAAGAATATAGGTTACATCAATGAGAATGGTTTGAAGATCATCTATTTTTTAAAAAAAAGGAATATAATAGTCAGTGTATCAACAAAAACAATTCATCCATTGCAACTTGAAAATATCAATAATAATAATATGAGCTTTATAATGTGTGCCTGGAATGCAAATGATCCCATCAGTAGAATAAGATCTAATTGTATCTGAGACAGAGAAAAAACAAATTTCAGGTCGACGTTAACGAATATTTCATCGATATGTTAATTAGATTACGTGAAGTACAACTAGTGAGTGAAACAGTAATCTAAGCTAAATTCAGCAAGAACCTTGACTAAATTAGAAAAACAAGGAATTCCGAGTATACCCATCAACCTTTTTGTAAAAACAATTGGTGAGAATCAGTGTTTATTGAATTTACCTGTGTCGTGTGTGGGGAAGTTACCCACCGGAGACAATGGAAGATGGTTGAGCAATATCTTGGATTGGTTGAAGTTGGACATTAACATCGTTGGACGCCAACTTAGTGGTCAAGAGGTAAAGATTTAGCGCGCGAGACCGATGAACCTGGGTTCGGTCTCTGCATGCGGGGTCGTGGATGCACATTTCTGGAGAGAAGGGGAGTCCAGTGCTTCCAGGTCTTCAATTATGGTCTAACACTGATTGCTTCATGATTTTGATGAGACATAACCAATTACAGAAATCATAGACAAATATAGGACCAATAATCAGGTTGGAAGGGGAGACAATCAAAGTAAATATACCCACAACGACAGGCTAAAGGTCAACAGTAGCCTATCAAGATCGACAGGACAAACCGTCAGCTATTCGTGGAGCAATTAGAATATCTTACTTCTACCTGAATTGTGTGCTGATGATGTTGTTGAGAAAAACAATGAACGCTCCAGTTACACAATTTAGCTCAGAAAACGAAACTCCACCAATTAAGGGTTTATTTTGTGTCAGACAACCAGGAACACGAGACCATAAGTCCTACTGTATCAGTAGGCCCCATGATTACAATAATATTGATAATTAAGGTTTACCTAGTTTGATCTTTCTAGATTGAATAATATAGAGTACATTTCAATAGCTTACTTACCTACGCCTGTTACCACTTGTGGGGGAGCATGGACCGCACACCAATATTCTCCATCCAACCCTGTCCTGGGAAATCCTTTCCAGTTTTTTCCAGTTGTTATCCATCTTTTTCATATCTCCTTTTGTTTCCCGGAGTAATGTGCTTTTTGGCCTTCCTCTTCTCCGTTTCCCTTCAGGATTCCAATTTAGGGCTTGCCTCTTCATTCCCGTAATGTATATTCCATCCACCTTCAACGTTTTTTCCTAATTTTCTCTTCAGCTGGAAGCTGGTTTGTCGTTTCCGAAATAACGCTGTTGCTGATAGTATCCGGCCAGTGAATGTTGAGTATTTTACGTAAACAACTATTTATAAATACTTGCACCTTCTCGACGATGGTTGTAGTAGTTCTCCACGTTTTAGCTCTGTTCAGTAGGACTGTCTTGACGTTCGTATTGAAGATTCTCACTTTGAAATTAGTTGACAGTTGTTTTGAATTCCATATGTTCTTCAATTGTAGAAATGCGGTCCTTGCTTTACCAATCCTCGCCTTTACGTCTGCATCCGATCCTCCTTATTGATCAATGATACTTCCCAGGTACGTGAATAATTCCACATCTTCCATGGTTTCGCCATCAAGTGTGATTGGATTGGTGTCATCCGTGATGTATTTGAGGTTCTTGCTTTTTCCCTTGTGTATGTTAAGGCCTGCTGACGCACAGGTTGCTGCTACATTAGTTGTCTTCGTCTGTATTTGTTCGTGTGTATGGGATAGGAGGCCTAGGTCATATGCGAAGTTCAAATTGACTAATTGATTCCGAGGTGTCCATTGTATTCTGTGCTTTCCTTCAGATGTCGAGGTTTTCATAATCTTGCTAATAAAATGATAACGTTTCAATAGACAACTCGACACTTGTGAGCTGAGTGTCTATTTTATTGAATTATATCTCTATTCAATCAACTGTTCTGTGCATTAAACGTGATATTTTCATGATTTAAACACATAAATATTGGTACAAGAGGGCATCAAATATATATGCGCCGCACAAATCTCATTCGATTTGTGTGAGGGCTGTGATACTGGTCAGGTGCCCAAACTGAAGCAGGTGGTTTTCTTAAGGGGCCACACCCCAATCCTTTGACCTAAAGGTCTGATCCACAAGGCAGTGGAGCATAGTAAAACGATGCAGACCCATGGTAGCCGATGACCAACGATTAATTCATACGCCATTCGTTCCCTCAGGATACTGGAGCCCATATGCACTATTGGTATGGAATCAGGGTTTTCCAATTACCCTAGGTGAACTCACCGTCTCCAACGGCCCGGTTAAATCGCCGGACATTCGCTTTTTGTCCTCTCAATTTCGTGAACAACACCCCCACCACGAGAAGGCAGTGAGTAGGACTTCCCTGGCAAAGGCTATATACGCGCGACCATATGAGAGCATCTCGAGAAGGAGAGCGGGCTCCGCTCTCGGCCGCACCAGGGCATTTGGGGGCCATTAAACGTGTACAAGTATGTGAAATAGATACACTTCAATTCGAAACCATACCTTAGAAAATAATTTTTTACTAAAAGACCATTCAACACAATGATAATTAACTCATTAAAAATATTTATACAAAACAAAATGTCAAATGATAAAAACCCAAAGAAACATTTATTTGCTTAAAATAGTCACATATTACATTTATCATCAAATTAAATGAGTTAATCGAATGCATTAAACCAACCGAAAAATATTTAATTTTTATTCACTATATACGCATTAACAACAGAATGTTGTTTCAATTGTCTGTTTATTTGAATCAATAAATTAAAAACATCATCATAAGCACGTATAATTAATCCTTTTAATAAACACCCTTGAAATACAATCGATTATTTAAGAAAAAAATAAATACTCTCATCATCATAGTTGAATTCATGAGTCAATTGAATCTAGACCACCATGGAAAACCTGAAAGCACTTGGAGGCCGTTTCGTCCTATTGTGAGACACCTCAACAGTGCGCATCCACCATCCCGCATCGCGAGATTCGAACCCAGGACCTATCAGTCTCGCGCGCAAGCGCTTAACCACTAGACCACCGAGCCAGCATCCATCGGTGTTAATGTCTAACTTCAACCGATCCCCGAAATTGAGCAACCATCCACCATTGTCTTCAGTGAGGTACTATCTCACAACAGACCCGCTTTAACTACACTAGTCACTGCTTCTCACCAGAACTCCAAGAAATACCTCTTGAAGCCAGTCACTAGTGAGCATATGATTATAGATCAGAAGTTGTTTTGTGGTTTCCATGGTGGTCTAGCTCAAATTGACTCGTGAATTCAACTATAAAATTACTAAAATCTCACAAAACCCCTTCCGATAACTCTCAACATTAAACAATAGAAATTAATTAATCAGTCTATGTAATTCACAAGACGAAATAATAAATGTAAAAATAATAATAATAAACGATAAAGTGAACTAATTTTATAATTAACATTAGCATTTTATGCTTTCTGTTTATCTCAGATAAGGTCACATCAGTACGTAGTCACTAACCTCTGGCTTGAGACATCTTAGTAGATGTAGACTACTTGGTTGGGCTCCGTGTCAGTCAGTCAGCTACAACGTAGGACCAGGCACACATATGCATCGATCCAAGTTGTCATACCTCATTAGCACAACAAGATCAACAACAAATTCATAGAAGTAGTTAATTTAATGGTGGCAATATATCAAAGAAAGATTGTATATAAGGATATAGTACAGCAAGAAAGAAAGATATGAAGCAATTTTAATCTCATGGTTTAAGGGAAGACAAACAGTGTATACACCTACGCCATTGTGATCGATTCTGACCCATATCACACACAGTCTCCAACCATTGGTTACGATAGTCACGCGGACCACAACCAACTAGTCTGCATCTACCAACATGCCTCAGACTAGAAGTTAGAGACTTCAAGCACTGGTGCCACCTTTTGGTTTGGTCGCCCCTAACTCCCTTCCAACCATCCCCTATACTAGTCAGCATTGCGCGTCGTGGTAATCGGTGTTCAGGTAAACATAACACGTGGCCCAACGACGCGTTCAACTAATTCACTCCCTAACCTTGGTTCAGGTGATGACGTAGGCCAGTACTGGAGCAACAATATACACTTAGAGGGGGAGAAACGCATTCCAAACATTCCAAACATTCTGCACTTTGTCACCGTCTTCACCAAACAGGACTATGTCATCTGCATATTCGAAGTCGATGTGTGGACCTCCTGCTAGGAGATCAATTCCTGAAAATTCAGTCGACGAGAGCGTTATTTCCAGCAGTAGGTCTATGATGAAATTGAACAAAAACGGAGATAATGGACAGCCTTATCGGACACCACTTGAGGTTACAAAATCAGATGACAGTTCGCCATAAACTCTCACTCGACTGGTAGTGTTCGAGTAAAGAGTCTTCACAAGGTTTACGTTCTTCTGAGGTACACCTTTCAATGACAGACACTGCCACAGAACCTCTCGGTCTACAGAGTCAAATGCTGCTTTCAAGTCAAGAAAAACTATCATTGTCGGACGTCGATAAGCATGCCTGTATTCTAAAACCTGACGAATAGTGAATATGTGGTCGATACAGCCACGACCAGGTCTGAAGCCAGTCTGATTTTCTCGTGTTTGCAGTTCACGAGTCTTAGTTAGGTGCCCGATAATTATTGAGGCTAGTATTTTAGATGCTATATTAGTCAAACTAATCCCTCTATGGTTATCACAGGATGATTTTAAACTCTTCTTATATATTGGGATAATAAGTGATCGTGACCAGTCGGATGGGATCCGTGACTGTCCTAAACAATGGTTGGAGATTGAGTAACATTTCTCAGAATCGATCATAATGGCGTAGGTGCATACACCCTTTGTCTTCTCTTAAACCGTGAGATTAAAATTACTTTATACCTTTCTTTCTATGCACTAATTCTTTCTCTCTGTATCATATTCTTATATGCAATCTTTTCTTGAAATATATTACTACCATTGAAGTAATGCTTCTATGAATTCGGTGTTCATCTTGTTGTGTTAATGAATAAAGAGTGTCAACTTGGATCGATGTATATATGTGCCTGGTTCTATTTTGTAGCTGACTGACTGACAGATAAAGTTTAAGAGTATCTGTTTTATGTATGAGTGTATGTATGTTGAGGCTTAGAATAATCAATTATTAACAAATTGGATACTGAATAAAAGAATTTATATACAACACCATGAAAATAATTTGCGAAATTATTTTTCTTTTTTGATTACAATGATGAAAACTGAACACGGATAGAAATTAGTGTATAGGCATAGGCTTTTTTACACTGAGACAACAGTTTAATAAAAATCAGTATTTTTGGAGATTTTTAATGTTAGTATACTAGTACTATGGTCAATAAATGTGCTAACCGAACTAACAGGAAACTCATGATATGTCGAAGACTATTTTTTTATAAATGAAACACTGAAAATAATTTACTTCATAGGGGTCAAACGTTTTAATGG
The DNA here is from genome assembly GCF_000237925.1 of Schistosoma mansoni. Lineage (NCBI taxonomy): Eukaryota > Metazoa > Platyhelminthes > Trematoda > Strigeidida > Schistosomatidae > Schistosoma > Schistosoma mansoni. The sequence goes on along the minus strand of NC_031498.1, from coordinate 18,752,078 downwards.
GTGCCGTCGAGATTGCAAGACCAGGACAACTTTAATGATGAATGATGAAAATATTGGATTTATGTGAAATTATTAGTTCTTTCCAAATGTGAATACACTTCCCGAGTGATTTCAGAAAACGTGAATTGAGAAGAATCGTCTGTACAAATAATGTCATTTAAAAGTTTGGAGTTTAGATACAACGAAGCAGCTGAAGACTCAAACTTCTCAGAACTTCTAACGGTATTTTAAATAACAGAAACGGGGAAAATGCATTGCCGTAAATGGGTTATACACTGAAGGGGATAAACTTAATGCATAATAAATTCTATAAAATGAAGTCTTTACTATCCAATTTAGTGTGTTTATGCAATAAATTAAGTGACACAACATTGATCTTAGATACTCGAAAAGAATGAACCATTTCATCCTCTGAAAATTTAGTACACAATTGAAAACACTACATATTCTGTTTTCTTGTCGATTTACACTTCAGATTGATAACATTACATTATGTGGTGTCTAAAAGTCATAAAGATAGTTCATGACTGCATAATACAGTTAAGACCTAGATATATTACATAATTTACCGATTGTCGTATTCGAATAACTGAATCGTGGAATTAAAGTATGATTATCATCTGCTTTACAAATGAGCTTGAAAAATAACTTTTCATAATTCATGAATATATAACACATAAATAATACTATCATATGGTTAACTTTGTTCTTACCTAAATTCCATCCACTTTCATTCATATTACGGCATACAATAATTGAAAACCAAACACAATAGTGAAATCGTTCACGTACATCAGCACATGCAATTTGAAATAAATTCGTTTTTCCCATTTTACGAAATACATTACCTTTTAATTCAACAAACTATTCAAATAAAAAGCAATATATATATATATATATATATATATATATATATATATATATATATATATATATATTATAAAGGAAAATGATGCGAAATAAAAGGAAAACCAACAAGATTTAATTACTAAATACTATCATCGCCACAAACCTTTAAAGCTGAAGAGAGATTCAAGATTTATATGTTCAGGTTTCTTTCATCTAGTCATCTCTTAGTACTAATCTCTTTCCCACAAAAAAATAAGTGTGATCAACAGTAAAATGAACAAACAGACAACCGGTAATTGAGTAGAACTCCCCTAAGACTTTTCTATTTAACTAATTCAACAGAAATTACAGTCCCCTAGGAAAGTATTTTATGCATCATCTTTTCTATAAAAATAAATACCCTATGGAAATAAAGGTGGATCATTGGTTACTCGTTCAATGGTTCAAAGGTGCTGTACTCGATAGAGGTCTGGATATCATGTTTTCGATCTTTTGAGGACTTTCAGACAATGATAAGAAAATTGTTCAGTGCCTTCTAGTTTCCATTGGTTCTCCAGATGAACTTGGACTGTGACATATATTGCTTTTGAAATGAATGATCTCCGCAAACCTCTCATCTGAAAAAAGCATCAATTGATTTGAAGACAACTGTTTGTCACTGATAAGTCTTCTAACTGAACGCTAGATTTGGTTCCTAAGCTCTTCTAGTAACCCCCAGGCTAAATCTACACAGTGACTTGAACATGAGAAAAAACCCGAAATATGGGAGGAAACGCTTTACTCCAAAGGTTCGTTCCTGTATAGAAAATCTAGAGTTTTTACAGTATTTTAGATGGCCTTGGGTTTCAAGAAAATTCTGGAATGCTATCAAACATAGTAGTAGTACAAGTAATCATCCAATCAGAAACTCTGCATGTGACTTTCCACTTTCTAGATGTTTCTGGCAAAACTTCTGGTGGATGCAGATTGGATGGGATGCTTCTCAGTGTTTTCAGAGTTTATTTTGGCTGGGTTTTTTTTCGAGGAGTTAACTGAATCTCCCCAACAGTTACCAATCAATGTTAACTGAAGAACTATGAAAAAGAAGCACTAAACAGTTACTTCGTCCTAACTTATAACCACTCAAGAGTTTTGGCATACAAATCAATATTAAATCAATCTTAAAATGATAATCTAATCATATTAATGATAATGGTCACACTCCTGAAAAATTTAAAATACAAAAATCAAGATATCTTCACTACAACTTAAGAAGATTCATTTAAAAATCAGTCAATAGTGAGAAAATGCTGGAATTTGCCGGGACTGTAGGTTTTCATATATCCACATTATAAAGTATCAAAGCTTCTTGAGATAGATTATGCACCAAAAAAAACAAGAAAAACGACAGAAGAAAAAAATTAGCAATTCCAACTTTAAAATTGATTGTTTTTTAGCAAATCTAAAAACCTAGAAGCATTGAATTCGCTTAAGTAAAATAATGTGGCTTAACATCACCAACATGACTCATTAATTGAACAATGAAACAAGCAACAATTATATATATATATATATATATATATATATATCACTTTTCATTTTAACTATGATCTAAATATAATAGAACAGCAAAGTATATTGGGAACTCACATTGTTCGAAATAAACACAGTGATCAATGATTTATTTTGTGAATTGAATGCTACATTTAAAGTAGTAACTTGACATAGCAGAAGGAAGCAGTGGGCTACTGTAATTTTGATGGTAAGAAAACAATCAAACAATATAAAAGAATACAACACAAATAACTGGAATAATCGGAAAGAAACAACATAAAGTTAACGAAACTGTTTTCTTCAAAAAGAACAGAAGAATTGATGAGTTGAATAGTAATGACCTCTTACCAATGACATAACTATGCATAAACTATGACAGAATAGAACTGTGCTGTTTGACAGAACATTGAAGTAATACGTTCAGAAACTGACAAACTAACTGCATGTTGGTGGTTGTGACTGAACAAACTTAACTGTAATTCATAAGACTGAGTAAAGTCTAGCCTCAACTAAAAATGCCAGATGGATCATAAGTACGATTATAACGACTTTTATTATCCTAGAACCAAATATCCGACTAGATAAAGGACAATAAAATTATAACACCAATAGTATTAACACCGCCAGAATGAGTCAAGTTTACAAAAAATTGATAAAGAATAATCATGATATTTTTGACCGAGCTACTTCAAACTTCTGTCATGTAGCACAATTTTATTCAACCACAGTTAAATCATGGAAGATTAGCCTAACGTAATTCCATTTGACCAATATCCCAACTTACTCTTATAATCCCTATGAGAAATTAAGGTGATATTTCTCTTCCAAGTAAAGTTTTTTATGTCGGCCTGAGATACTAGGGGGTGGATCTTCAACAAAGAGCGTTAGAACATTTACATTATCTGCCATTTAACTGAACAAAACCCATCAATTCACTACATTCCACATCGAAGACTGAGCGAGGGAGAAGCGTTACAAACAGCGAGATAACTTCATACATACTCACACTATCCTGGTTTGACTTCCGAGTGTGACAATATTGCTTTGTAGTTACCGTTTATTAGTGTCAGTCAGTCAGCTACAACGTAGGACCAGGCACACATATGCATCGATCCAAGTTGTCATACCTCATTAGCACAACAAGATCAACAACAAATTCATAGAAGTAGTTAATTTAATGGTGGCAATATATCAAAGAAAGATTGTATATAAGGATATAGTACAGCAAGAAAGAAAGATATGAAGCAATTTTAATCTCATGGTTTAAGGGAAGACAAACAGTGTATACACCTACGCCATTGTGATCGATTCTGACCCATATCACACACAGTCTCCAACCATTGGTTACGATAGTCACGCGGACCACAACCAACTAGTCTGCATCTACCAACATGCCTCAGACTAGAAGTTAGAGACTTCAAGCACTGGTGCCACCTTTTGGTTTGGTCGCCCCTAACTCCCTTCCAACCATCCCCTATACTAGTCAGCATTGCGCGTCGTGGTAATCGGTGTTCAGGTAAACATAACACGTGGCCCAACGACGCGTTCAACTAATTCACTCCCTAACCTTGGTTCAGGTGATGACGTAGGCCAGTACTGGAGCAACAATATACACTTAGAGGGGGAGAAACGCATTCCAAACATCCTTGCATTGTTACTTAGTACTATCAAAACATTCTGCACTTTGTTACAGTCTTCACCAAACAGGACTATGTTACCTGCCTGTTCTAAGTCGATAAGTGGACCTCCTGCTAGGAGATCAGTTCCTGAAGATTCAGTCGACGAGAGCGTTATTTCCAGCAGTAGGTCTATGATGAAAGTGAACAAAAACGAAGATAGTGGACAGCCTTTCCGGACACCACTTGATGTTGTAAAATTAGTGTAGCCTACCTATCACGTGTTGATCTTATTCTAGGGTGCTAATTACTCTGTACAACTACTGATTGTTATTTATCCCACCAATTACTACTGGACTACCTACTCGTTGCAGACAGTCTCTAAATAAACAAAATTCTATTACACTAGTAAGTCGGACAGTCTAATTACCACAGTTAAACAGTGACGTAAAAACGTCGAAAAGGACTGAAGACTGTTCAGCGAAATTTACTCTAAATAATTTTTATCAAAGAATAACATTAACTAGTTAAGGACTACATGGTTGCAATTTCTTAACTTGTGATTTTCCTAAACGAAGAAAAAAAGTCGGTTATTTAACATTAATCCTGTCCTAACACAATTCACAAGCTTCAATATATTATTGAAAGGTCTCTTGATCTGTAAAAGTCAAATAAATTGGAAGAGAAGCAATTGGCGAGTGTATCTCGTCCTACTATAGCCCATTTGTAACATAACATTTTGGATTGATTTGGCAACGGATATATTTGGAAAGCCATTATCTGATTCACACTGTAAATGTCTTATTCTCTTTGCAATGGTTCATTTAGTTCACTATTTTAAAACATACACCATGAGTATGTAGTAAAAACCATACAGTAAAAATGAAATACATATAATAAGCATTTGTACTGACTTACTGAGACAAAAGAAAGCAAAGCAGTACTGTAAAACAACATCACGCCAGAAAATGAAACTATTTTCTTCTAGATTATTAGATAAAACTGAATCAGATCGTGGTTTACTGATTGTAAATAATAAATCATCCAAGGCATCTTGACAAACAGCAGACAATAAACGATCTGCGACCTAAAACAAGATGAAATCTTATAAATAACTACTACAATAAAAACCCTCTATAAATGTTGACTATTCCCCGAATTAACTAATTAACCATTAAATGATTTCTCAAAAATGTCACATTATCTGATCCTAGGCCGTCTCAGTAACCTTGCCAGTAACGTTAGTGACTGCGGTGCTGAATATTATACGTGTCAAGTCAATGACAGGATCAGCTTCTTAAAAGCAAAACAAATGTTTTGTGAACTCTGTCGAACCAAAAAATATAAAACTGTTTGTTAAGTCGGCTTACAGTAAACTCTATCAGAGCCTCCAGAGGCTCATAAAGAGACCCAACCAATCAGTGATTAATTAGAAGCTATGCTACTAAAATAACGAGATCCTGATTGGCTGTTTAACACACTGCTACTATGGAAACTCAAGGTCTCTTGATTACTATAAAACCCCTGTATTTTCTGTACATAAATGAATCCTGTAGTAAAGCGCTTCCCTCATACTTTGTGCCTTTTCTCTTGTCTTCAAGTTACTGTATAGTTCTAGCTCGGGGATACGGAACTAGCTTAGGGAAGCAAATATAGCGTTCACAACCGGCAGACGTAACACTGTTCTTTATTACGGCATAAATTTGTGTACTTGATAAGTCGGGTGAAGCAGCTGAAACAATCTAATCAGATCCAACACCATTTGGATAATACTATTTATTTATTTATTTATTTAAACACATAAATATTGGTACAAGGAAGCACCAGATAAACATGCGCCTCACAAATCTCATTTGATTTGTGTGAGGGCTGTGATACTGCCCAGGTGCCCAAACTGAAGCAGGTGGTTTTCTTAGGGGGCCACACCCCGAGCCTTCGACCTGAAGGTCTAGTCCACAAGGCAGTGGAGCATCTTAAGGAGATGCAGTCCCATGGTACCCGGTGACCAACAACAGGTTCATTCGCCATTTGTTCCTTCAGGATACTGGAGCCCATATGCACCATTGGTATGGAATCAGGGTTTTCCAACTCCCCTAGGTGGACCCTCCGTGTCCACCAACCCGGTTAAAGAGCCGGAGATTCACTTTTCGTCCTCTCAAGTTCGTAAGTAACACCCCCGCCACGAGAAGGCAGTGAGTAGGACTTCCCTGACAGAGGCTATATATTCGCGTGGCCATGTGAGAGCATTTCGAGAGGGAGAGCGGATTCTTCCCACTCTCGGCCGTACCAGGGCATTTGGGGGCTTGGATAATACTAGTATTAGCTATAGGTTAGGAAAACTATCCTTTATAATAATACCGGTGTACCCCATCTTATCTCAAATCATGTAACTGAATATAAAGAGTCCAACTGGTTTCTCAGGTAGAAACGATGATACACCAACCCAATTAAATAGATAAGTGAAATACGTTAATGGGTGGATGCTATTGGTCATGGTCCAGCAGAACTTCCTAAGGAAAAAGACAAGCACTAGTAGTTGAAAATATGGACTATTTTCTGGGGGATATGCATCTATAATTTTGAACGAGTTGTGCATATATTTCCGACCCGGTTTAGCTAATAAAGACTTTTTACTCACTCTTGGTTTTTTCATCCACGTAGTCAATTGGCTTCGTATATAGGAAGAATATAAAATCAGTAACAAGCTCAAATGACCACAGAACATAACAAATGCTTCGCATAAAGCCACACTAATCATAATGAAAATTTAATCTTCTCTTAATACTCCGCCTGTAGCTCTTCTAGAGTTACTGCCGGTCCCAAGACCGGGTAAAGAAGGAGGGTTGGGCATGAGGTTATCGACCCCATCCCGTAGAAAAACTAACCCGCTAAAAAAACGCTAACCAGAAAAAAATAATTCATGAATGAAAATATTACATTAAAATAAAAATTAAATTTCAAAATATACAGAATACGCTTACCTCGAGTAAATTGAAAAAAATATAAATTTTTATCACCGATTGTGTTCTTATTTCATGATAAGCCATGGAACTGTCATATTTTGTTAAAATAACAGTACATATACATAATAAAGAAAATTTGATCAGATCACGTAATTCATAATTATACAGTAAGGTTAACCGTGATGTCTTCGATGAAGGTGTATCACTAAAAAAAAGAAAACAAATCAAAGCTAATAATCAAATTAAGCTCAATATATATAATCACTACCATATTTTTAAATTTATCAACTAATGTAGATGGGAAAAATAATAATATTTAAAAACTATATGAACAAAGGTAAAGAGATAATGGAAATAACAATATTAGTAGTAAAACTGATTGGGACTTATTGTGCAAGAGTGTAATCTTTTCGCAGAGTCGAAAAATCACGATGTATCTCAGTCATCAACTACAGATTTGTATGCTTTACTTTGAGACATATTTTACGTGCGAGGGATAATGATACAATCCAGTCGCTCAAAATAAAATAAGTAGAGCGGATTTCGAGCCTACAACTTAGTGGTTGAAAATCAAATGACCTAACCATTAAGTCACTCCCATCTTTGATGCCGTAGTTACGTTAGTTCGGTTGTACATATTCATGTCTACAACACATTAGTGAGAGCAGTCCTCCTGTATGCTTGTGAAACCTGAGTTGAGATATTCGGCGATTTTTTATGTTCGATTATCGTTGTATCCAAAGAATTTCCGACATCCAGTGACAACACTATTTTAGTAATTCTGAGGTTCAGCAATGAGTTTTCGGGTAAAGTGACAACTCAATAGATGTAACCGGACTCGACAACTTGGGAATGTCTTATAAACATTATTCCAGTGACCCCCACGCCGGGCACTACCTGTCGACGCCGAGACGCAGTGGAGGGAGCGAAGAGGTGACCAATTTATGGTATGGTATAGTGGTATGGATTAAAAGTGTCCAGTATTGGCATCTGTCAGTCCAACAAGACTCCTCAGTTTGGGAGATCCAAGAGATGTGATTCAGTAGTTTGAGACGTTATTGGACATGGCTCATAATAGGAGCCAAAGGCGTTTCTGTTGTGTATTTTTTCACATCCTTTATGAAAGTGAAAGGGATTTTTTTCGACCTGGAAAATTTTTTCTATTTGTATTTGTGACTGAACTGTTTGTCTTATTATAAACTACTCTCGTTCACTTGTTTTTATTAATTTATTTATTCTTAGTTATACTAGTCCTCCTTCCTCTATTCCTCTGTGGTTTTATTTCATTATTTGCGTGGCGCAAATTTATGTTGGTGGACAGTTATTATTTATATATATAAGGTAAATTTCTTAATAAACAGACCATATTTTTTCGAGATCTATCTTAACGATTCGTTTTTGCTCAAATGAAACTAAAACTCATATCCTCAGGTAAATTGTTAACTGGAAAAACGAATAGTAACATTCAATGCATAGCAACTGCGATAATTATCAAGTGAAATAGGATGAAATTGTTCACAGATTTGTTGATTCCCCTTTCCAATCATCTTGCTAGATATTTAGAGATACACAAACGAATGGCTTGCTTCATATGATATTTCAAAATCATTCCTTAAGATCAATTAGGGATGTATACATTTAAAATGCCATCAGCAACAGCCTACTGTGGGATGGAACAAACTAGCTTCCAAATGAAGAGGAAATTCGGAAAAAACATTGGAAGTGGATAAGACATATGTAGCGGAAATCGTCAAACTGAATCACGAGGTAAGAGCTAACTTGGAATCCTGAAGGGGGACGGAAAAGAAGAAGGCCAAAGAACACACTGCGCTGGGAATTGGAAGCAGACATCGAAAGAATGAATTGCAGCTAGAAAGGATTGCCCAGGAAAAAGTTTGATGGAAAATGCTGGTTGATGGCTTATGCTCCTTCACGAGGGGTAACAGGAGTAAGTAAGTATATTTAGAATGAGTTAGTTGATCGAAAGTATCGATTTACTTTTCAAGAACAAACAGAAATTGCAAGGGACTAAGTTTGGTGGTGGTTAAGGATGGCGATCAAAAGTAGTGATCAAACCGTAAGTCAAAAATTCAAGGATATTGACTGCCTTTGTACAAACATATCTACTTGGTGCAGGAGACATTTACCAACGTTTCACGCTATCCAACCAGTCTATCTAAACCTCCGATAGAAAGCACAATTCACTGTTCTTCAGTAATAAATTTATGATGTTTAACACCATGAGCATTGAAAAATGAGCAAGTACGGTATATCAGTTCACGTGTTTACTGTACTTTAGTGTTTGGACTACCAGTTTACAGTATAAGCACAATGAGATGTACGTAGTTATATGAGCATTTCTTCAAATTAAACTGTAAGTAACAATTTCGCCTACATTTTGGTGACCCTTTGTACAAATGTTTATGTGTGCCCGCAATTTGACTCTATTAAGAAAGGCGGTGAATAAACCAAGAAAAATAAACCTTCCATTTAATTCCATATATAATAATGAGGTTGACCCCGTGGGGTAACGGTGGTAATAAAATCCAAATACTGATACGGAGTGTTTGTTTGAGGGATTCATTTACATGGACAGATAGTAATAGGTGCAGTATGGAGAAAGGCTTTTCGGCCTACTCTAGTTGAGACGTAACTCAACATCTGTAGGCATGATAGATACAAGTAAGCATATAGACATATACGTATTATTATGCACACATGCTTAAGGTCATACATAAATGGTAAAATGCCTAGAAAGATTAAAATTCACCTGTCTAAAACTAAGGATAAATCGTGCAGGCGTATGTTGCTACAATCATTTTTCACTATATATTGTGATGTAATCATTTTCCATCCTCCTATAAACCCAGATATTTATCAAATTACTAAAAAGACGATCATACAGCTTTACTAAATGGGATCATCAAAAAAGGAATTTTTTCACGTAATTACCTTTTTTCTTTATCGAATATTTAGAGCTTACACAGATTCGCAATACGTACTTTGATATTGAAATTTCACTAAAAGTCCTGAAGATTTTCTTTAAGTTTTTACGTATCTTTTTTAGGTTTCTATATAAAGTAACACTACTATTTAAATCCACAAAATACGTCACGTTCACCAATATATATATATATATATATATATATATATATATATATATATATATATATATAGGTTCTGATTAATAGTGGCTTGGTAAATTGGAAGTCTATATTACAATATTAATATTACACAGATTATACGGGTTTACACTATTAAGGTTATTACCGGTTTAAATCCATACATACATGACTGAAAGTTATTAACCATGAGATATGAAGAAATGAAGTTTTATCCTTCTAAACAGTGAAATGGGATAATTAGACGGTTCTGTTGATTGGGCAAAACAAACACATATAAACAGGTGGCTATCTACAGAATGGTTTGAACTTATTTTTTTTACCAAAACATTTCATTAATTTCCCCTCTTTCAGCTAGTGTTAGGTGTGAAATCTGAACTGATATACACTAGTGCTACGATTAACGTTGACTACTAATGGTTTCCAGATCATTAATCCATACATGCAAAAAGACAATGCAAAAAACGATATGAAACTTTTATATCGTACCTCCGATGATGTTGTGTAAAATTGTATAACAAAACCATGAACTTGAAACTCGTGATAAAACTAAATACTTCAACCAATGTACACCTATTATCGATGTATAAATAAAAATCACCTCTAATATAAATGTACTTCAGGTCCAAATAGAAGGAACTTACTGGTATTGATTAAAAGATGTAAAAAATTGAAATATCCCACTGGATATTCTTAGCATTAAATTTAATCCAGCGAGAAAACAACGTAATGGGAGAAATGTATAAATAACCAGTAAATGATCCAAACACTGCAACATCCCATAAGCCATAAACTAAATGAATGCAGTGAGAAATTATACAAAAAATCGAAGTATAATTACACCAAAAACACCAGTGTATACTATCAAAAATAAAACTTAATAAACTAATCAACTTGAAATCATTCAATGTTTAAAAAATAAGAAATGTGGAGATCTTTATGTTAATCTGGACCATATTTGGAGCCTTCGCTACGTTAAAATGCTTGTAAAAGGTTTATTATATGAATATCTAGCAGATTGCTATTAAATGCCTTACCAAATTAAGGATGTCTTGCGACTCTTTGTGTTCGGTCATCTTTGCCTCCATAAGACTGGTCGAATTCGGTAGCAACAGGATGCAAGTATTTGCAAAGTCTGGGTATGTGTTCAGATATAGTGACGATAAGTCAGTTGGTGATATTATCGTGGATTACCCACTGTGAAATAGCTCAAACGTTGCCTACAACCGTTACCATAACGTGACTACAGAAGTATACTAAGAAAACCACAGAGTATCGTTCGTAGTAGGTATACAAGTAAGGTATTCTGCTATCAAAAAAATAGTCTGCTTGTGGTTAACCGTTATTTTTACAAGGCAAGCGATATCACAATAATTAACAATGAAAAGAACTAAAAATTAAGACTACATGAAAAAGACATAAAACATCTGACTAACATATCTCCACTGAAGATACACAAACTAACGTGTTAAATAATAATTTCCCAAGTTTTCCATTTTTCTTATTTTACCTGCCACAATAACGGATGTCAAAAAGGAAAAGTGTGGAAAAAAAATCTAAACAAAATGAAGTGTAAGATAGAATATATTGGAGCATTGTATAGCTAACATTTAAAGAATGTCAACAAACCATGGGTGGGAGATGGAACTAAATAGAACTAAAACTATTGAACTATGACAAGTCAATCATGGCTGCTGTGAAAGATCAAATAGATTCATATTACAGAAAAAAGAGAAATCTATTTAGAATTTTTCAGTGAAGCATGAGAATGTACTTCATACAATGATATCTCCAATCAGAGATGAGTGTGGGGTATAGTCGCCATATTAAAGTGCTTAGAAAAGGAATTCTCCCAACGTTTAAAGATCTCATAGTGTTCAAATCGTAATGTAGTTTGCTGGCTGTTTTATTTGCTATGACATTGAGGTGGCTAATCATTGTCTTCAGATAAAGTAAACAAACGTATAATCTAACAGTGCTCTGAATTATGGCTTCAAAGTTGCGATATTTACTGACTTTTGCTTATTACTAAAAAGGAATGTTTCACAATCTGTTAAGATTTGCACGTACACAGTTCAAACTTCCAAAGTTATATTGCTGAAAGCAAGAGAGATGGAAAAGGCAGTGGCAATAGGTAACAGTAGGCAGCTATTCAGACTCGTTAAAGAAACCGGTATTAGGAACCCAAGTATCAGTGAAACCATCTCAGATAAAGATGGGCATATCATTCATTCTCAATCCAGGAGATTGGATCGATGGGCAGAACACTTTAGGGATCAGTTCAACTGGCCTTCAGCCACACTTCAGTTACCCACGATCCCCAGTCGTCCTGAATGGCAAATTGATGTAAAGCTATAGGAAATCTGAAGCGAGGGAGAGCAGCAGGCCCTGACAGGTTTACCCCTGATATTTTTAAAGATGGTGGTCCAAAACTAGCAGCGAGATTGACTGAGGTCTTAGGTAGAATCTGGGAACTGGACGTAATTCCATCTGACTGGTCCCAATCACTGATTGTGCCAGTCTATAAGAAAGGACAAAAGTCCTCCTGTGACAATCACAGAGGAATCAGTTTGACTAATATAGTGTCTAAAATATTAGCTTCAATAATACTTAGGCGCCTAACCAAAGCTCGTGAAGAGCAGACTAGAGAAAACCAGGCTGGTTTTCGACCTGGACGTGGTTGCATAGACCAGATATTCACTACGTCAGGTCCTAGAACATAGACATACATTCAGACGTCCCACAATAGTAGTATTTCTTGACCTTAAGGCGGCATTTGACTCCGTTGATCGTGGGGTTCTATGGCAGTGTTTGTCAGTGAAAGGAGTACCAAAGAAGTACATTAACCTCATAAAGGCTCTCTACTCGAACACAACTGGTCGAGTTAGAGCCTATGGCGAACTGTCATCAGAATTGGTTACCTCAAGTGGTGTTCGTCAGGGCTGTCCACTCTCCCCATTCTTGTTTAACTTTGCCATTGACATGCTTTTGGAGATAACACTTTCATCATCTCAATCTCCAGGAGTTGGACTTTTACCAGGAGGCTCACTTGTTGACTTAGAATACGCCGACAACATAGTTTTATTTGGTGAGGACGCTGGCAACATGCAGAGTCTTCTGACCACTCTAAGCAACTATGCAGGCATGTTCGGGATGCATTTCTCTCCCTCGAAGTGCAAAATGTTACTTCACGATTGGGTTGCAGCGACACCTGGACTAATAGTAGGGAGTGAAGAAGTTGAGCGTGTCGACTGCTTCACTTATCTTGGGAGTCCCACCAGCCTTTGTGGTCTGGTGTGTGACAAAATCTCAGCACGGATGTAGAAGGCTCGTCTAGCTTTCGCCAACTTGCGTCATTTATGGAGTAGGCGAGATATCCGTCTAGCAACCAAAGGACGGGTTTACTGAGCAGCAGTTCGTTCCGTCCTACTTTATGGCAGTGAAACATGGCCGATAAGAGTAGAGGATATCCGTAGGCTACTAGTATTTGATCACAGGTGTCTTCGAAGCATTGCTCGTATATCCTGGGACCACCCGGTAAGTAATGCAGTTGTTAGGAAACGGGTACTAGGTAAGGATGGCAAATCGATTGATGAAGTAGTGAAACTTCATCAGTTGAGATGGCTGGGACACGTGTTACGTATGCCCAACCACCGACTGCCTCGATGTGCAATGCTTTATGGTGTAGAATCAGGTTGGAAGAAAGCTAGGGGTGGCCATACCAAAACATGGCATAAATCCATGAAGTCACTGACAAGTGGACTGGGCCGTGTTGGTAGGTGTAGACTACCTGGTTGGGATTCGCGAGATGATAGCAACCGATGGTTAGAAACCTTGAATGACATGGCTCAAAATCGTTTGCAATGGCGAAGGTGCATCCACTCTTTGTGTTCTACCAAATTCTAATCTTCTGAATTCTTCATGTCTCTATGTTTTTCTCTTTCCAAATTTATTTCACTGTATTATACTCCTTCAATAACTTCTTCAAACCTTTATCTTTCACATAATACTTATACTCTTACTACTTCTACCACTATGGGATTTGAATCAACAACTGCATGTCTGTGCTGATGTGGTATGGCAACTCGAACTGATGTACGTACGTACGAAGTTCTACGTTGTGACTGACTGACTGACTCTCTAGGTATGAAATTAGTAGCTCCATATTTATATTTAAGCTTTAGATGTCTAGAGTCAGTAGCACGTATTACCACAAGTTTACTTTGTAAATGTATTCAAAACTCTCTTACATCCCATTGTTACACTAAAATCAAAGGTAATGTTTCTTAATAGTGTCATAAACTTACATTGGGGTTCATAAAGGGGATGACCAGATAGGTATCAAAATTACTGTTCAAGAAAACTCATCCTTGGATAATAAAACTTTCATATTAATCAAAATCAAAGCTGAAACAAATACCTTATATTTTAAGTGACTCTATTAAGATCATTTCGTTCAAGAACTAACAAATCCGGATACAGAAGTTTCGAAACCATTTTAATGATGAATTTACGTCGAATGGATGAAAACAAACACATTATTATTATTATTAATATTACTATAGTAGTAGTAGTAATAATAATAGTAGTTAGTAGTTAGTAGTAGTAGTAGTAGTAGTAGTGGTAGTAGTAGTGTGGTGTGGTCTACTTATATCCATATAAGTAGTATATGGTGTTGGTCAGACACAAAATGTATTTCCGCAGAAGACCGATGAGGAAAGAACTGAAACGAAGCGCAACCGGAAGGAAAATGGACGAACAATGGAATTAAAGAAGAAACAGTGAAGATCGAGACTATTGGTTGTTAATTTGCAAATTGACTGTTCATTGTATGGTTGTCAGAATTTACTGAGATAGTCTGTAATTTTTGCTTAAATACATTCGATTGTCCCCAACCAGTGTTCTGTTCACTACAGTAGTAGTATAGAATCAGATAAGCTTACGAGTATAGAAACAGTCTGTAGATTATATACGAGATCAATTCCTGAAGATTCAGTCGACGAGAGCGTTATTTCCAGCAGTAGGTCTATGATGAAATTGAACAAAAACGGAGATAATGGACAGCCTTATCGGACACCACTTGAGGTTACAAAATCAGATGACAGTTCGCCATAAACTCTCACTCGACTGGTAGTGTTCGAGTAAAGAGTCTTCACAAGGTTTACGTTCTTCTGAGGTACACCTTTCAATGACAGACACTGCCACAGAACCTCTCGGTCTACAGAGTCAAATGCTGCTTTCAAGTCAAGAAAAACTATCATTGTCGGACGTCGATAAGCATGCCTGTATTCTAAAACCTGACGAATAGTGAATATGTGGTCGATACAGCCACGACCAGGTCTGAAGCCAGTCTGATTTTCTCGTGTTTGCAGTTCACGAGTCTTAGTTAGGTGCCCGATAATTATTGAGGCTAGTATTTTAGATGCTATATTAGTCAAACTAATCCCTCTATGGTTATCACAGGATGATTTTAAACTCTTCTTATATATTGGGATAATAAGTGATTGTGACCAGTCGTATGGGATTACGTCCAACTCCCAGATTTTAGCAAAAATATTAGTCAGCCTAATCGTTAAAATTGGACCGCCATGCCTAAATGTGAACTCAGTTGTTCCTGGAACTTACTTTTGACTTTCTCTTCCCCCAATTCAATTCTAATGGGTTATCTTAGTGTAGTTTTTCTGCGTCCAATGAGGAGCAAAGAAAATTCTTGCACGTATTAAAGAGTGATCAGAGTCTAAACATGTATTTCAGTACGAGCGACAATCCTCTATCAAGCCTCTCCAATGATTAATCATGGCAATATGGTCTGTTTGAGTCCATCGTTGGTTTGGTTTCGAATCTCGCGAGATGGGATCGTAGATGCACACTGCTGAGAAGTCCCACAATAGAACGAAACGGCCGTAAAGTGCTTCCAGGTTTTCCATGGTGGTCTAGCTTCAACTGACTAATGATTTCAACTATAAAATTACTAAAATCTCCACAAAAACCCCTTCTGATAAAGTTTTTAAGTGAAAAAATGCTATCGTTTTACATTTGACATATTCTTTATTAATGGATATTATTAAAACTAGTAAAATACAATTAAATATATGAGGTGGTGATTAGAGGTGGTCGACAGGAAACTCCGTGGTAATCTGTCCAGGGTTTCCTGTCGACTACATCCAACCACTATTTCATCTCAACATAGTACACGCTACGTCGAGTCACTTAAACTAGTGGCTACATTGCGACTTGGCCGATGTAATTCAGTTTGCACTAAGAATGACCTGACACACATGACATTGACCACTATCCAGTGGCCAATCAATTGTAAACAATTAAATATACTAAGAAAAATTGTCAGAATGTGTACAGTATTATTTGAACAAACTGTTGAGAAATTTTTTTATAGCTAACTTGCGTTACCAGAAAGAAATTACTTGTTCTCTAAAGAGGTAGCTTATACTAAGTCAATTCAATTTTGCATTATTTCCCATCATATGCTTTTCACATGGTTAATTTCCTCTTGTTAAAGTGTGGTGACATAAACCGGTACAAAAGTGTCACGTTCTGTTGTGTTTTTGATTGCTCATAGCTTTGATAACCAGAAAAAAATCCCATGTTTATTAAATCTTTCTGTCTCCTGTATTTCCAACGAATACATTTTGTATATTAGTGTTTTAGTATTTAACATTCATGATCTCCATTTTTACAAACTTGAAAAATGAAAAGTACACATACTTACACATGCTTAAGATCATTTTTTAACCATCGTGGTTATACGCAATGTTTTCTACAGACGGTCGAAAAAAAGTGGAAGGCCTAAAACAAATGCGTACTGGCTCGTGTGGTCATACTTTATATTAACATGGAGGGAGGAAATCAATAAAATGAGAGGCGTAGAAGAGGAAATAACAGCGGCGTTAATGAATATACCTCATACGATAATAAAGCTTTATTATAAAAAAGGGAATCAGTGAAAAATTACCAATCTTAGGTAAACTACCGATTCTAAATATCGAGGAATTGTGACAAATGTATACGCACGATTGGTAAATGGACCACATTTGCTCGTACCATCTTCATATTGTTTCTTTCTTATCGACTGAACAACCTCTTCCTTCAAATATCGAGTAAATTTGAAGTCTACATTTGAAAATAGGCAGAAGTACAGGTGAATATGTTTTACTTTTAACTGTAGTGGGAAATACTACATAGATATGAACAGTTGGAAATAGCTCTGTTCATACATATAATTCATGTGGTCAAGTTATTTGAAAATGTACGTCCTTTGGTAATCATTAACTAATATGTCCTATCTTGATATTAGCCGACTATTTTTCTGTGTAGATTATTATATCTTAACTGTTAAACTTAAAATTATGAACTGAGCACCTAAAGAGAATTCCAGTTGTTTCACTTCACCAACTGTCATGTGGATTTTATTAGTTCACTTTTCAAGTAACTGGCTTATAGCAACTTTTAGAAGTTCTCATCAGTAGCGGAAAGTTCTATCAACTATGTAACAGTTAGTTGTAATTATCTCTAATAAGTTTGTCTTATTTTCACCAGACCCTCAAAAAAGGGACCTAAGATTAGTTGATTTTTCAAACACCTTATCAGGAGCAAGTTAAGCTCGGATTTATAAAAGTATTTATAGATTTTTTGCAATCCTAGTTCACAGGAGCCTAGTGAACTGAATACACCATAAGTGACAGCAATATTTAATGAAAATCTGCCATTGAAATTTGATGTAACAAGCCACTAACACGGGTAAGACTAATAATCATAATTTGCCAGATTATAAGAAGTAGATTTTACTTCGGCAAAATAACGAGGGACGCAGAAGATACTATTCTGTCAGCTAACTCAGATAACCGTTTTACTCTAGTTTCCATCTTAAAGTAGTTATTTTGGCCAATAAATTAGAGGTTAATATCACCAAATTGTGAAATACATTTTACGAGATTCTCAAGTGATGGTGGCAAAGTTATGAAGCGTTTGAAATAATCAAGAAGTTAATGAGCATTCATGTTACAGATAAGATTAATCTCTGTATAGCCAAAACTAAAGAGACAAATGTGAAACCAAATCAAATTAGGCATATTCAAAACTTCCGTCTTGTAGTGAAAGATCTAGCCTACAATATTATGGGGTGACCTACTTTGAACCTTATTTCTCCTACCTAAAGCTGTTTAATGTTTATACCTACTGTTTCTGGCCCCATGGAAACACTTTGGAAATAGCATTGAAGTTCAACAATGTGTATTTAGGCATACCGGAAAATGTTCGCTAATATATGAAGTCGTCTTTAAATGCCATCTCTGACTGCTTGGGTACACTTTAAGTATGATTATTTGGTTAGATTTAACACGAGACCCATAATACGAACTGCTGAGACATCTAACTATAATGGATTCTGACCGTTTAAGGTAATTATTTAGACGACATAAACCCATAGTACGTATTCTCTTTTATGCATATTTCATGCTCTGCTACGTCTAAAATAAATCAATAATAAAGAGTTTGTGACTATAAAGATATTAACGTATTTTAGTGACATACTTTTAAAAGGATCATGAACCTCCCAATCACCATCGGATTCAGACGACTGTTGAACAAACTCATTGAACATCCGAGTGATAATTCAGTTTAGCTATAGTACCTGGTAAAAAAGAGTATTTAGTAAAGTAATTCATTTTTTCGAGAAGTTGAATATGAAGAGTACACCATACACAACTTCTGAACGCTTAGTTAGGATTTTTACATTATCCTTATAGAAATCAGTTATTCTCCGAAACAACCTCCGCATCATTATATGAAAGCAACGCTCAGCTTGAAATATAATTGAGGAATTCAAGAACCTTGACAGAGTTGAAACAGCCATCTAAAAAAAGATATCCGAGTGTAGGTGACATTATCATCTAACCCTATTAAGAGCGATTATCACACGGACCAAACACGATTTTGTATAAAATCTTCGGTTACTTGAACCTATGATAAGCTGGTTACCAACAAAATCATATGGAGAATCTAAAGCGCTCGACCGAGTTTTTGGAGAGCAGAAATGTATATATTATGGTATCGTACATGATAATGGGTTTTGGCCATATATAAATATAAAAGGGTGTCGAGTGGTCAACACGAAAAATGGCATATTATGGAACTGCTGAAGATCTCCATATCCTAGATATATTTCAATTGGGAAATTCTTTCTTTGAGTAGTTGTTTGCTTCCATTAGTTTTGAAGTGTATCTACTTAGGATAATAAACTAGAGATTCATATACTATACTATTCTAATCGGCCAAAAGTAAGAAGTAATTTTTGCACCGAAGTTGAGAAGTATAACGTGTGGAACAATACCATATTCAAGACTTTAAGACATAACGAATGAACGTAACAATGTGAACAACCTTAAGCTATATTAGTCTCAAAGTATATATTATGGTTTAATCATAGGTACCGACAACGCCTATGCCTGTATAAAGAGCTAAAAGTAACAGCCACTGACTACATATATTAATATCATACCTTGGGCTAGTCATTCCTAATCTATCTCCAAATTACTACTATAATAGCGCTCTGAGGTAACAGATGGCTAGGGATGAGTGATAAATCATGGTTAACTGTCTAAACAAGATTTTTACTACCCTTATCTGCTGCTATACCTAAAATTACTTATTTGGTGGTTTTGTTGTGCCCAAGCAATGCCTGCAAGACTAGTTGAATCAAAAAGAAGCAATTTACAAACATTCTTACAGGGGGCATACTATGTAGTCGTGAATAAACAAATAAAAGACTTCTGCGCAGTATCCTCGATCTTGTCTGGTACACAAGTGGCGTCGTTCGGAAGAAGCTAAGCAGATGTCCTACGTTGTTGTTGAGAATTTATCAACAACCAACCCAGTAGGATGATAAAACTCCAAATATTAGTGGGATGGTCATGGTGTTCAACTAGCCATTATACACATAAACAAGTCATCTATGTAGAAGGCCTGGCAGCCACGGTTTAGGCTTAAAAGAGAAACGTATCTTAAACATTTTTATGTTGATACTTCAAATGTTCGGAAGACTGACTGTTTTCAAGGACTTTATCTAACAAAGACAGGTCATTTGCCTAAGCCAGGCGGTAAGAGCCTATGAGCAAGAGATCTTTTTCTGGGAAACTAGATAATTTAAACGTCACTTCTAGGGATGTAACAAAAACGAAATGAGAAAAACCGGAAAGTGATGAGTCTTAACGGACACTATTAACGTAGCGAATTAAAATGGCGATTAAGTATAAGAGCCGACCTAGCACCATTTTAGTAACTTACTAACTGATTAAGTCGAACGACACATACAAGTTATCTGACCTGGTGGTCGATGTATCCACGATCACGGATGAAACTTACCTAGTTCTTCCAACTTGCGGATTGTTATGAAATCCAAAGCGTTAGAAGCCATATCAGTCAGAATGAATCCGATCTACTTTATACAACAAAATCTGTCATTCCTTAGAAACCGTACAGTCTCCTGCTCTGATTTTAACTTCCAAGCATTCAGATGATATGCTGGAACACCCAAGACAGTCAGTCGGAATGGTAATACAAAAGTTTAGGCATCAAAAATAAGCTTCAAGAAAGTGTAGACTAGTGAAATAAAGAAAATCACGGGGAATTCAACTTAGAATCTGAGGCAAGATAAAGAGTAGGTGCATCCGTGCCACCGCAAACCATTTTGAGCCTTGCAATCCAACTTCGATTTAAAAACTTTCGTCATGTTATAAATAGAAATCGGCAGATATATTGCAGTGAAAAGGAAAAACAAACAAAGCATATGACAACTGGCAAGCTGAAACTGAGAAAATGAGACAGTAGTAAGTTCATACATCAAAATCTCAAATAGACAATGTCAGTGCTTTAGAAAATTTCCAGGCAATCCCAGCCAAAAAAAAGACTGCTAACAACTAGACAGTCAAGCTGCATTTCCGTTTGACGGTCCAATCTAAGCACGCAGAATGTAGTTGAGCCTACCACTAACTCCTAATAGTAAAATGAATCAGCAGCCTAAATACGTCGTGCTAAAAAATAGAATGAATAGTTAGTTTTACCACTAACAATCACAAGCCCCCAAAAAAATAAAAATGGGCAGTTAAAACATATATTTCATATAGATATTACAATGCAAGCAAAAATTATGGCACAGAGGTCCATTAATTTTTAAT
The DNA here is from genome assembly GCF_000237925.1 of Schistosoma mansoni. Lineage (NCBI taxonomy): Eukaryota > Metazoa > Platyhelminthes > Trematoda > Strigeidida > Schistosomatidae > Schistosoma > Schistosoma mansoni. The sequence continues at coordinate 18,730,806 of NC_031498.1, read as the reverse complement.
TACTGGCCAGCTTGGTTTCTGAGGAGTACATAAACTTGTTCTTTGATCCAGTTTTTATGATGTGGAACATATGTGTATGTAGATTCATGAAAAACTAGACAACTAAGGTCAGCCAACTGATCGATGAACTGGAAAAGTTGGGATATGTCATAAGTGATAGTAGGAGCATTAGGTTTTTCACGTTTTAGCTGCTCTTCATATATCTTGCATACACCCTCCAAACATTGCTCTACAGTTTCATAATCCGACCATGTACGAGTATCTGGTTTTTTGACAGAAGGCTGTACAAGTAATATTGTGTGAGGCATCTTGAAACCTAAAGGAAAATAAAGTGGTTAACAAATTTCCTTTCTAAAGGAGAAGTGAAAAGTTCAGTAAAGTTTTTACTAGTATATTTGTGAACTAAAGAAGTACAGAAATAAGTTAGGTAGTTTAATCTGTTTAAAAAGTAGGAATAATCATTTCATACCATGTGGTATATCTGGAGAAATTACAGTAAATACAAGTCAGATTTTTACCCGTATCATACTAGTTCAGATGAAAACGCCAATGATCATAAACAGCACAACCCCGAGTGACAGTAACCCAAGGTGGTAATCTTGACAAAAAGTCTGAGAGTGGAGGAGAGCGAGTAGAGACACCTTCGTCAACATACAGGCCAGCAATAGCTACGTCAATATAACTTGATTGTGATAGTACTTCCTGGGATTCAAAAACAACCCAAAATGTCCACGGTGTTTCCCATAAGACCCCATGTTCACCAAACGCTGCTGCATTCAAATGGTATAAAAAATAATGTTCACCTTTGTTGCTTGGAATATCGCTAATTAATGGAGGAGGGAGTGGCATAGATGAAGGATACATTGCAGTCGATGCAAACGACCATGCAGTTAACTTGGTATAGTTCTCATCTGTACGAATTAAGATATGAGTATGGGGAGGACCGGAAACTACAGAGAATGTAACGTTCCAACTCAAGCGACCATTTGGTAAGTAATTCATTAACAATGTGCGTGACAGTAACTTTAACTTTACATTTGGTTCTATTTTGTGAAATTCAGCAGGAACACGATAAAAATATCTGGGGATATGAAGAAAAGGATAAACAGAGGCTACACCACAATAAGGTTGACTGTAATTGCACCCCGCGGGTTCTGCATCAACAAGCTCTTTGATACCTTTGAATTTTGACTGATTATGCTCGTTTGAATTCATAAATAATCTAAGTGCGGACATAGGGTAAGAATTAGGTGTCAGATACCGAATACCATTCGCATCAATAGGGACAATTAGGATATGACTTTCTTCCTCTGTGATCTCAGGAGAATCTGGGATATGCCGAAGATATCTGTTGGTATGGAAAACAAACAGGCGTTGATACCTTGGGCTGACAAGAGGGTCTGAAAAATTTGGAGACGGCTGGATGCTGTATGGAAAGCCGTAATTCGATGCATGAATAAGGATTGTATACGACAAGCAAGCATTTAGCAACATCAAGGAAAGATATTTACTCCCAGTTCTTGAGGTGTATTGTAGCCGTCCTAGAGATGGAAGCATCACAGATAACATGATAATAAATATACAACAAGAAAGGAATAAATCTGGTTTAATGGAGTGACCTGAACGTCCCATAATCGGTATCATAAAGTTAAGAAATAGATTAAGGTTATAAGTATGTATTGAAATAATAGCTATGAATGAAACAAAACGAACGGTCTGACAAAGCTTTGGTTTAATAGATGAGGCCTTTCGAATGTCAGACATCTTAAATATAAGCCCAAACGCAACCCAGAATGTGTAAACGTATGATGAAGGAGCATTAATTGAAGACAACAGAAATGACTGAAGTGCTATTAAAAATACACTAGAATCAAAAGTCGGTTTCTAAAGAATAGAAGTAATCCAAAGCATTGTGCTGCCATATCCTTGAAAAGCGATTAGAAATTCCAAGAAACTTAAATACAGAACCTTCGGGTATTTTGAATAAGTAAGTCTGAGACCATACGAACCACCAGACTACCGGTAGAACAAACATACCCACAATATTATAGTGATTTGAATACCAAACCATTCTGCAACCGTAATGGTGATACATAAGCCCAAGTACGACTGAAAAGACGAAGCCTAGTAGTGTGGTAATTACTTGCACCAATAAAGCAGCAACGAATCCACACCACCGGACGTACACAAGTCGTCTGGCTCTAAATATCAGGAAGCACAAAAACAAAAACAATAGATGGTTGACAGTTTTCCAGACCCCCCACGGAACGATTATCACAAAGGTACCAAACAAACCAAAATAAACATTTCGAACAGTTGCCGATCTAGTGACCAGTGGAGGGACACTGTTTCTACCCAACGGTGAACCTGAAGCTGAGACACGCAGTAATGTTTCTGCATGATTTATCGGAGTCAGTTTGATGAAACCTTGTATTCTTTCATCTTTGGCAATCAACTGAACAAAACTCAATATATTGCATCCCGACAGTCGAAGACAACGGTTCGAAATACGAGACTCCGTATCATAGGGAGTGTGATAAACGTACCCATCTTGTATATACGCAAGATCTAACCCTGGAACAAGCCCATAGTCACGAAATATTCTGTAATCTGTGTCCGATGGCACTAGTCCAAACTGGAACAAATCTTCCCCCAGAACACTGGCCAATGGTTGTTTGAAAGCATTTGCATAAGCTTCGAGTAAAACATCTGATGAAGGACCAGGACCAGATTGAGAAAGGAAAAGTCGTTTAGCAGCACCTGCCCCTTCTAAATTCATAAAAGCGACGATGTCAGTGGCCCACTTGTGTTGCGTTATGAAAGCATGACTGCTAAGCAACATGCTTTCCTCAGCCCCATTGAAAAGAAATATAAGATCATTAAAAAGAATAAACAAACCTGTCGCCAATATACGACAAACTTCTAACATGACAGAGCAATTAACAAACGCACCACTAGCACCAGGACTCCCGGGGGCTGTATCGTAATGACAGCTAATAAGAAATGCTAATTTGCTCTCGTTACCACCTTTGGCACGTAGGTCATGAAAACGAAGAGCAAAGTTCCGAACATTATTGTATGAAGAAACATGAGATAACGCCCGGAAACTCGAGTAGCCAGACCTGTGTTCATCCAACGAAACGACCAACCTCGTTTTGTTTGAAACCGATTCAATTAACTTTAATTCATTCCGAAGATAGTCAGCAGCAGCAACTTCATTAGCTATGGACCCGGCAGTTCGAGAACCCATGTTGGTGACATTGATAAGGTGTGATCTAACAGATACCACGTCAAAAGAACTGCATGACGAATTGGAGCAAGGCCAACAATCACTACTGTCATCCCAAATAATGAAGAAAGCTAGGAAAATAGCTATCACCGAGCACAACCAAAATAAACTGTAGGGACGATCAACGAATTTATCAGAGTTAGAATATTTCGAACATTCGCTATGTGCATATTTTAAACCTTGGTGAGCCGATGAATTGTCATCTTGTAAAGTCTTCGCCTTCCTCTGTCGAACACCACTCATTAAACAAACACACAGTACCACAATGCCGCGAAACCGCAGACTTCAAGTGCTCCGCGCTCAGTCTTCAATATTAGTCAAGCGGAAAGATTTTGTTGTATCCTGATAAGTTTCGGGCAGAACTGAGAAAAATATCACAAATTCGGGATTTTGAGCAATGGAAAAGAATACCATAGATACACATGAATAGTGAATAAATAATGTCAATATTATCAGAAATCGAGCGAAATATTTCATCTACAACACATCTGTTATATGAATTAACAGAAGATGGATGTAATCGATTTAGAAAATACATAAAGTATCGAAGAAACGTTCAGAGAGTGTGGGTGAGTTGATCAAAAGTCTAGAAACGATGGAGGTGCGCGCTTCCTTTACAGAAATATCTGAGAAACACGTCTTAAGCTACTCCGGTATCAATTTATCCACAATTCAGTTACAAATAAAGATGCCACAGGTATTCGGACTTCGACAACACGTTTATAATCGAAAAGAGCAAGAACAAAGATTCTAGCAGTATTGCGTGAATTCATTTTATTTCGTTAGTTCTCGTCAGCTGCTTATAATCTGTGGTGTTTAAAACCTAGTCACATAATGTGTTTAAATTGCTTACATGAAAGGGTTTGGTCGGAAGTTATAATGAAGACACAGTATAGTATAGCAAGGGTGTAAATAAATTTAATAAACTGAATATTGTAAATATATAACTTATGTAGAAGAAAATTCTATAACATTGATTGTGACAGCAGTTCAAATGTCCAGAAACAAGTGATTACACAACCTGTAAACGCTGATAGGAATGAAATGAGTAAAGCTCAGTTAATAAAATAAGATTATTAATCTGGAAGTTAGTTAAAATAAAACTCAATAACGTAATAAACACAAGAGGAAGTTTAAAAAGGCGCTTCAGATGCAACGAAAGAATACTTGTCACCAAGGTAAGGAAAGATTAATAACCATTTCCTCTTGAACACATAAGTCAGATTCTTGACGTCTGATAGCAACAGCTTCAGAAGACGAGTTTGGTTGTTTACTAATCGCCTTAAAAGTTTGCAAGGTATTCTAGGGCCAGTGAAATATCACTGAACCCTAGCCAAATCATCCGGCAGTTGGGTCACTGAATATGGGACAGATCATCGATCCCTGTCAAGGTCAAGGGCAGTCAACGCGCATCAGTTAATCATACGCCATGGACTGGCCCATGCGGCAGTGGTTCTACTTTCGCTTGTATCTCCTTTAAATAATATATTCTTGTAATAACATCCTTTGTGTTGTACAGTCTTCAGAGCATACATGATCCATTAATACGTCGATGGGGCAATCCACGTAAGGTGCTGGTCGCGAGGTGTAACTTCGAAGTCAGCGTATTCGTTACACCGTCCCCGTTTAACTCGAGTAGGCCCCCAAACATTTCGACATAGATCATCAACGTTGATGATCTACAGTATCGACCTGATGTCCTGTATCCAGGCGATACTTGGTAGTTGGATTGTTTATAGTCTTTCTCTTGATCTGAGGCTTTTTGGAAC
>NC_031498.1:18369799-18404267 GCF_000237925.1 Schistosoma mansoni | reverse complement strand
ATTTGATAGAATAAGTCGATCAGCCTCTGTCATCACATTTACCTATGGTATGTAGCTACCCTAATCCTTAATAATAATAGTTTCCTAAATGATGATTTAAATATTTTTTACAGTTATTGATAAAATTTTAGAGATTTTCACGTTCACTGATAAGCTTTATGTACATTGTGTCTATCCCATCAGCTGGCCGTTAGAACTAAATAAGCTCAATAGATTCAGAAACATTTTACACTAAAAAGTAATTGTACTGGTTGATTCAGATTGTTATTGATGAACTGGATTTTTTTATTCAAAAAAAAGTCGGAATAGAATTTTAAAGTAATGAATCTAAAAGGTGTTAATTAAATTCCACAAAAGTATCGAACGGGTGTATGAACGGGGTTTACGAAGGTTATAATAAATTGTTGAATAGTTAAATTCATGAGTCGAAGCACTGGATGGCCGTCTCGTCCTAGTATAGGACGCGTCAGCCGTGGTCGTTTCGGGTAGAGACAAATATCTAATGGATGAATGGTTGCACATTCATTCATTGATCGATTGAAGTTAGACATTAACAACGATGAATGCGCGCGCAAGATCGAAGGTCCTGGGTTCGAATCCCGAGTGTAGGATCGTGAATGAGCACTGCTAAGGACTCCATACTATGAAGACATTACTACAAATTTCATTCGCTGAGATTTTACAAATATATTATTCCTAATTAATGTCTCATAGCATTATTGTTCATTCTGTTACTTTGATTATTTAGAAAATGGATATTAATAATTTATAGTTCCGCTTTTTTGGACATCATAATGAGTTGTCAGAATTGTCATCTCTTCAGAATCATTAGTAATCTCAAACTAGTGGACGAAACTACTCTGTGTTACCTAAAAGCATAAACTACTGAGTAAAGATTTTGTATCTTTTTGAACTGGATAGTTTTACTTATGAAGAATTTTATGACAAATATAGATTTATCTGTCTCCATAAAGTAGTATTGAGCATAGATGGAACCATTGAGTATAATAAGAAGAGAATATCATGTTCAAAAGAGAAGACCACTCATAAAACTGAAATGAATTATCTGTCATTGTCTTTTATACATTTATAAAATGGTGTAAATTCTTAAGACTTTGCATAGCATTAATATTTAGTTGATTAGTGGATACAGTTCATCTAAACTGTATTGATCTTTTTGATGTAGAGATTATTTATTAGTATCTAAAACTAATATATGAATTATGAAACAAATCCGCACTTAACAAATATTTTCTGGTGTTAACGAAAATGTGATACATCACTGAATTTTTCAATCTCTCCCCCTAAGCCTTCTATATATAAATAGTGGCTAAAACATAAAGATTTAACTATTAGATTCTATGTTTAAACAACTACGTTGAAAGACGGTAAAAATAAATGAAAGTAAGCTGTACCTCGTTGTTATCCAGTGACTACTGACCATTGAACTTGACATAGGCTTTCTAAAAACATTTTTATTAACTCCTGAATGATAAAATCCCAACTAAATAATTGAGATGATTCCTACTTACAGTTTGACTCATTTTGTTTAAATCAAAGTATGATGGTGTTAACATGAAGTACTTGCATAAATCTTCACAAAAACCTAATAAGAACTATGAACATTATACATTCATAACAGGTTGTCGGTTATGAACTATCAGTAAAACCATAAACTAGAAGGTCTCATTTCCTTTGTTCTGAATCAAAAGATGATTGAATTTTAGTCCCACTAATTTCAAAACATATATGATTTTCAATTTTTTGACCATTTACCTTCATTGAATATTCGAATTTCCCAAAATTTCTTACTGATTAAAACACATTAAAGATTTTTTTGAATGAATTTTCAACTTCCTATAATTCATCCAACAAGTGCAATTCAGACTTTAAAAAATCTTGGTTGCTCAAAACGAACCCAGAGACAGAATAAATGGAACTTGTGTCACAATAGCTATATCGAGACAATCGGCACAGAACGCCCATTTTCTAAACAAGAGTGATCAAATTTCAGTCAAAAATGTCAACAGGCTAATTCAAACCATTTCAAATTCAGAAACATTTGCCATTATAACAGTTTGTTCTTTATACGAGATACAGTCTACATCTTCTCACCGTATGTAAAAAGCACCATCCTAAATGAGGCAGGTAAAAAAGAGAATATCTACCAGTTTTCAGTAATCTTTTACACATTATTCTTTACATTTTCTTCCCAGTGGATGAAAAGAAAGTACAAACCCAATATGATGTTAGATGACTAACTTTGAATTCCGTAAGACTTTCATGCTCAAATATGAAATTGGATAGACTGAAGAAATATTAAGTTTAGCTTCATACTAAAGAACGATAGTTAACTGATCAGTGATTTGCGCTTTTAATTCTCTGTATCAAGAAATTAAATGATAATGATCATTCTACACTCATATAAATGGTTTGTCATCGATAGGCTCCTACTATACTACTTCTTCAAATGTAATCGATACATTAGAGTCCATCAAAGACGACGAAATGAAGAACCATGTTTCACGAAGTCTATACAGCCGAATAAATACCTGAACATTATACAAACCAACCTAAATCACGTTATCAATATTACAGTGGTAGACTCATCATGTGTAATTTTAACGGTCAGTAATTTCTACACGAAAATTAATACGAAGTCAGTGCTGGTAAAATATTATGATAAAATAATTCTTTTCCAGCTTACAAGGGTTTTAGATAAACTTACGAGCGCTAGCTCAAAATTTTAAACATAGATCGGAAGGGGTTTTTGTGGATATTTCAGTATTTTCATAGTTGAAATCATGAGCCAATTGAAGCTAGACCACCATGAAAAAACCTGGAAGCACTGAACGGCTTCCAGGTTTTCCATGGTGATCTAGCTTCAATTGACTCATGATTTCAACTATTTTAAACATAGTTGACCATTTGTCATATTGTTTGTTTACATTACGCTTCTACCATTAGTGTTAAATATGTTAAACTGTAATTAAAATATACGTTAATTCACAGTAATCCGGCACAAATTAATTTTTAAGAAAGGTGGCGGAATTCCCAGTTATATTTCAATGTTAAATACTGGTTAAAGTTTTATAACCATAAGTTTCTATAGAATCGAGCGCAGCCTGAAACTTGATACGATAAACAATCTACGAATTTTATCAAATAGCAGTAAAACGTTAATTTAATTTTATCGAGAGAACCCACACAGAATACACATATACCAACCAGGACTGATCAAACTTCGGTCAAAATATCAACAATAGAACATTTCAAACCATTACAAACAAAATTGCGTCAATCTGTTCATTGCAGTAGTAATTAATCCTGCATTAATTTATGGTCGAATAAGTGACCATCGTATGGTGTTCTAATTTGAACATTTTAAGATCACTGAAAAGCATAATCACTAAAATATTAATGCAATTTCACTCATCCACATCGATCTATTTCATTTTACTTCGCGTTAAATACAAAAAGAGCATATCAGAACTTATCTTTTTACTTAAAACACAGTTGTGTTACCTTAAATTTCTAGATTTTATATAGGGAATAATTACAAACTGGAGGAAAATGTAAGCTGCATACATGCATACACGATTCCAGTTTTTCCATGGTGGTTTAGCTTCAATTAACCAATGAATTCAACTATAAAATTACTAACATCTTCATAAAACTTCCTTCTGATTAATTTTATCGACAGTTTTTTTCATGCTGTCAGAAGAACAACAAACATTGATTATTTAAACAAACTAGATTTGATTTAATGTTTTTTCAATCTTAAATATTTTAAATCTTTCATATCCAAAATAATAATTAAAGTAAACAGATATGTCGAATGATTTTTGGACAGTAGCTGTGAAATTGTAATCGTATTTTGTAACAAAATAGATTAGCTTAATTTTGGTGTAATTACCTACAGATTACCTGAACTAATTAACTAAACAAAAATTCTATAATTGGAAAGAAAGACGTTGTATGTGAATAATAGTAATATTTTAGTGAACGAGAACACATAAGTGGGGATGATCTAATGTATTTCAACACCTAGTTACAGAACATCTTGGTAAAATCTGTGAACCATAAAGTAAATACTTAATTTGCAAAATGTCAATCAATTGTCGCAAATTTGACTGTCCCTTCATTTCTACAGCAATCATTTTCTCTTCTCTCTGATCTTCCTAACCTTCTCCCCTCCAGACACTTCACTTTCGATTGAGGGTACATACTACTTATATCTGTAGACATCAGTAGCACACACCACACTACGATAGATTCAATCCAAAGGAAAAATGAAAGATGTTTATTTTATCTAGCTAGTTATAATGATAGTAAGTTTCATAAATTGACTACACTCTTAGTGATAACTGAAATTATCATCAAAATAGTGATGACAGAATTTATAAATCAAATAGACTGTAAACTAAGTCGAATTTTCTAATGGTTTTTAAAGAACGATACATCGAAAGAACAAAGTCAATTATTATATAATTCTAGATATCATGACTGACTTCAGACAGACTCATAAGCGTTTCTTTACGCAAAACTGGGTATTGAGGTTGTAAGTGAAGTTTTAACTTATCAGAATCAATATTAGTGCTACCATGAGATAGTTTATCTTAAATTCTCTTTTGCTTCCTTTACTTTATTTGAAATCGCAATAATTCGTTTCTTTTTTTTTTAAAAGTAGTGGCCTACACTATCACGAATTGTCAGAAATTTAATTTTCTATTCATTGAGATTTTATAATATATATCATTTCTATTACTTCGTTTGATATGTTTTGGCAATTCTTACTATTAGGTTGTTTGTTTGAGGAACAGAGTTCAATGTTTTTGTATCCAGTCTTTTGAATATATATTAAAGTTTGTTTAAGGTTGCTTTTTATCCTAGATTTCTTTGTTCCAAGGAATATTTGTTCAGCCGAACAATAAAAGTAAATAATATATGTCAAAGCATGCCAAGTTCATCGATAAGTGATCTGTGTCAAATAATTATGTCTCCTCTCCTAGGACCGAAAGCGGTCTTTTTTTCTCTGAATTCATCAAGAAAGTTTCTGTAAGTAAAAAAAATGTCAGAGATTTCAAATCACAGCATATTTTTAACGCTAATGGGTTTGTGGAGGTTGTTGGATTTTAAAGGTTACGTTAAACTATTCTTAGTTGGGTAACAACTGAGAAACCAGGAAACACTAAACAGACGCATTTTGATTAGTTGGTACTACTCAGAGATGCGCATCCACTCTTCCCTCAGTGATCTAACCTTAGACTTTCAGGTCTTGGGAAGACCTATATGTTTAGATCTATCATCGGTCAATCTGTAATGTAAATTACGAGTTATGAATTTTATTCAAAGCAATTTCAAAATGCATATCAACCGAAAATATCTGTCATATTAAAATTGCATGGCTGAAACCACGAAGTGACAAAATTGTAATTCAAAAAAACGTCTACCTTTAAAACATATCATTGAAAAAAAATATGTGTTTACTGGTGCATAACTGAAACAAGTTAGTTTGTACAACCGGGATTTAGTTAAAGTTATAAAAAATCTCTGGAGCCAGTAATGTTGTTTGCAAGTGTTTATACTGTTCTGCTGTTGATGTTAAACATTTTGTCTGATTAATCTTTAATTTTCCTTACGTTCCTGAGTATTTTGCTTTAATGGGTGCCAGGCAGAATGAGACGCGCATGATGGACGCAACTACTAATCACTATCAGATTTGAACAGACAATAAGATTAATTATTCTTCATCATTGAAATATCACTTATTTGCCAACATTTTAAGAATGTTGGCTATACTGAAAGGAATATAAATGTGAGGAATCTCTTCTTCTCTCCTTAGCCTAGATATTCCATTCTCAAAACAGGAACATTTCAGGTTAGCAGAAGCGCAGAATATAATTTGAGATCTTATTGTTTAACTTCAAGTACAGAAATAGAATGGGAATCAACCTTATATATTATAAAATGCTAGAGGTATTATATACTAAGAATGGTATCTTGAAAAATTCAATTCTATGAAATGGATCAAATATAGAATCAAATATGCAGCAGCAATTATTCGGTAATAAAAATTTCAGACGACATAGTAACTGATAGATATAAGAGATAAGTTTATTTCTGTATGTCGATCTATTGATTTCAGGTTAATTTAATAAATTGTGTCTAATACTTAAGATATATTATCTGTATGCTTGTATGTAATTTCAGTATCTACAGGAAGCATTTCGTTTCATTCAATAGTCTAACATGCTAATTTATGAAAAAACTAAAAATGTTACCTTTAAAAATCAAAAAAAACTAAAAGAATGGAAACAAATGGAACTGTAATTTAACATTCTAGGCAACAATGTTCCACAGAATTTTTAACTTGTCTTGAACTAATATATTTGATGTACATGTTTACAAGCTGTTTTCAAAGTTATTGCTCGAAATTCAAGCAAAAATCTGGTAGCTTTTTGGTTTAATTGCTTTTGGCAAACATTTTCAGAAGAAGGAGAAGAAGAAGAAGAAGAAAGGAAATTAAAGTAAAATCAATCACTTATTACTTCTGTAGAATATGTATAAGATGTATTGTTATGTACTTACCAAAATACATCATATATTTTATTGCGAGTACTTTGTAGACCACTAGATTAGGGGTGATAATTTATTTTCTACCTGTATACTGATATAGATTTGCATACTACCATTCAATAGCTATCAAGTGGTTGTTGATTTTTACTAGTTACTTAATTAATGTATATCTTTGCCTACAATGCTTGTGAATTAAGACAATGTCGAGGCAATACGCACAGTATGCACATATGCTAATTAGAGACTGACCAGTTGCAGTCCTAAACATCACTAAGAAGATTCAAACAAACAATACTAATTGAATTCAATGTACATTTTGTTTGAAAATGAAAACCAACTTTAATTGAAAATTTTTCACATAAACATTTCAACTGTTTATTGTGTGATGGATTCTGACAGTCATAAAACTACATATTACTATAAAAATTATTAGCATATTGTCATTAATTATGGTTATGAAGAGGTACTGAAAGGAAGCTCGAATTATGTTATATCCCGAAGAGAATTATGAATGATAACTATTGAGAACTATTTGTGAACCAATATGATATGTATATTTCCTATTGTATAATTGTTAGTAACTAAACTATTCATATTCATGTCACTCTATTCATCAGCTCTGTTTTGACTTATGAACTATTACTATACGATTTACTGCTCTTGAATTATGCCGCGTCTATCATTTACTAACCCTCTTATTCACAGCCATATTTGGCGAAATCCTGTATAAATGTTGTTTTCCTATTTTATGGTACGATGTGGTCTGTCTGTTTGGTATATAAACCCAGTATGTTTGAAATAAAGGATTCATACTGAAGAGGCTGTTATTGGTGTTCTGGACTGAGCTGTCTGGGCTAGGCAGAAAGCAGGACCGATACATACTCTAGACTGTTCATACGGGTTTCGTGTGTGATTGGTCCGACCGATAATTCACTGTGTTCTAACTGGCGGCATCGTCACGTCATATATTAACTGGGCGCGAAGGCAGGCAGGCTACAAGTTATAACAAATTAGTTTACATATTTTACGGAAACTTAGTGCAAAGTCTATTTCTACATTTGTACAAAGCCTAAATTTTGACACATTACTAACTATTTTATCTTTCATTGATGAAAAATAGTTCATTTAACCATATATATATTGCCCAGGACAGAGTTGGATGGGGAATCCTGGTGAGAGACCTATGCTCTTCCATGAGGAGTAACAGGCGTAAGTAAGTAACAATACATAGATTACCCTGTTCTACGGCAGAATATATTTAGCTCTGCTCTTATTCAGAGTTATAAATTATGATATTGTCTCTCAATCTTAACTATATTATCACACGTCTTGAAAATCTGGTTAACTGAAAAGTATCTGTAATTAATCATTTGGCCTTTTGACTGAAAAGTGAAGATATTTGTGATTAACTTACCTTGTAAAAAATATCATTGTCGCTGAATCGGCAGACAGTATGATATTTGAAACAAAAGTATGTTGCAAAGAAACAGAAAAGTCAACAGAATAACTAGAACAATTTGTCAGTGCAACATAAGAGCACACCATATAATCAACGTCATTTTGCACTCTAAAGTAGCCATAAGACGAAAGGATTTTCGCTTACGTGATATGAGAAATCAAACTTTTGCATTACAATCTAAATTATATTCAATTCACCTTATTACTTAGTAACATTTTAGACATTTATCCTTATCTGACTGCTTCATTTGTTTACTATAAGATTAATGAAATATATGTTAAGATTTGTCATAAAAAGAGAATGTCTTTGTTTCTATTTTTAGTCGTACAAATTAATGTTGCTTGACGTTTGTTTTATAACTAATTAAAATATTCGTTCAGTTTTCATTTCAGAATTCAATTTTTTACATAAACATCAAGATAAACACAAATATATTTACATTTACATTTTTTGTTTATTGTCATGGGTGACATGTTGGTCAGGAATTAATCAATATCTTGATACATTTACACTGCATGATCCAGAATGATTTACATCATCTAACTTATGAAAAGATCAAAAACAACAGTTCATTTAGGATTAATATATAATTTAGCTATTAGATTACAGCTAATAGTTAGCCGAATCGTTTGATAAATATCCACTTACAAGAAGCCTGTTTTGAGATAGAGCATTTACACTTGTTTTTTTATAATCACCATTTATTATAACTATATTATTTAAGTGTGAGTAAATATCTTTATTTACCAAATTACCAAATGAAAGTTCAATAATACGAATGGAAAAAATTGTAACAGCCCGATTATTAAATAGCTACAAATGGGTCTCTGCAATATAGCTCAAGTTATTTAACTACCAATATTTCGTTATATCGTGTCAATAATTGTATGCAGTACCATTTTTAGGAATCAATTACAGTTTTGTAAGGGATTGATTCACCGAACTATAACGTAAGTTACTGTTCTATGGGATTGAATATTCGTAACCTAGAAATTGAATGTCAACCTAGTCATAGTCTTGGAATTTTTTACAAACTATATTCCAATTATTTGCTGTTAGTTGATTTATTTATCAACAAAGTGCATTAAGCGATATTTATACTGAATAACATAATGGTAAAAAAATTAAGACCACTTCTGCTTTTGACACTTTTAGCGAAAACGGTTCTAATTCATTAATGTCAAAAACAAAATTGCTTTTATTTTGTTAATCGACATTTAAACTTTTAAAATCATTAAATGAAATGAATTTATAGCTAAACTAATTTTTAAATACAGTACAAAATGACTAATACTTAGAGGTAATGCTCAAATTTAAAAGAATGAACAATCGGTTTATCAAAAATAAATCCATTCCTTTGAAGAAGTGAAAATCAGTCATTCTCATTTACCGAAGTAAAATGACAAGCTCAATTTATACACAGTCGATAGTAGTATGAGAATTGTCGAAATAGTTAACTTTTTAATATTAAACTCGATGTAATGAACAATTCTCTGTTATGTATAATTGATACCCACTATACGGAGATAAATGTCTGGTTGGCAACAAATTGTATTCATATAACAATAAAAAAGTTTTGTCAAAAATTCACTCTATTTATAGGATGAAATAAATATGTTCAGAAACATTAGGGAAACCAACAGTCAGTACGTGCTTTTTGACAATACCTTAAGTAACTGCAAAAATTTATAATAATTACTCATTAATGAGCAATAATCATGTAATAAATTAGGGAAAAAAGGAAATTAGATGTAGTTTCTAATAAATCCAAAGAAAATGGGCATATCTTCATGCTTTAAACATTTGTTGGCAATTTTAATAATTCATGATATCAGTTAACTATCATTTCTCTGGTTACTTATTGAATAACTTAAGTTTTTTGTATCCAACCATCAGAAAGTTGAATAGAACATAGTTCTAAATAAAAGGCCTAATAAGAGTGAATCTCATCCTAATCACTATCTTTTGCGAGTTACTGAAATTGATTTAAAAACTTTTTATATCCAACATACTTCATAGGATTAAGGCATTTTTTTATTAGGAATGAAAATTTACTACTTTACTAGCCAAAAAGAGTAAACAAATTGAAATTTGGATTTCCATACAACTATACAATGTTATACAAAATAAACCGATATAAACTTCTAATCTGGAATAAGACTATTAAGATTAACTTATTAGTTCTTTAAAAAAAAATCACATTAAGCGGTGACCTATACCTGCGTAGTGATGTAATGTATATATGCGTCCATATAATCAAGTTGAATCATATATTCTTTTTATAATTGAAACGAACTTTGATTTCATGATTCAACATATAATTATTTCAATTTCATGATAGGTGATACAGTATGGAATAGTTTTTAGGGTAAAACAAAGATATCACAATGAAGATTATTTTCACCGCAAATATATCTCTTAAGCGACTTTAAAATATGAATTTTAACTGCATAAAAATGATCACTATGCTCAGGTTTATAATCTTCCTTTTCACGACTAATTCCTTGACTTTGTTCACGTTGTTAGAATACTTTACATAATAGTTACTAAGCTAATGTTGTTTTAAAAGAACGTTTGTCTAAATTAGAGCAAATAGTTTCACAGTATTTGGGCGTCAAGTTGATGTAAGACATTAAATAAAAAGAATATATTTGTAAAATCTCGGTGAATGAATTTGAAGTAAATCAAACCTTTCGCCTGGCAATCTGGTCCAAGTTTTTTCAAGGAAATTATATTCCTTTGATTTACTTCAAATTCATTCGCTGAGATTTTACAAATATATTCTTCTCATTCAATGTCTAATGTTGATTTATTTTCATAATCTTGAACCATTGTCAGGAGAAAATGTCTGAATTTACTAGGTTTCGTATTTCCACCTGATTTCCAGCCTCATTTTTTATTTTTAGCGTTTTTTAAAGTGTCAGATAGTAGTTTGAAAAACCTCAATGTGATCGATTCCAATTTTTAGAACCAGACCACTTCAACTTTATCTAGTTCTCAAATCAGCATATTTCAGTGTCCAAAAGTATTTCATTTATTAGATCCAACGAAAATAAGGATTAGCCAAAAAAGAATAAACACTAAAAGTTTTATTCTGTTTATCATTTTTTGTTTTAATTTTATTCTATTTAATGCATTTTTTAAAAATACTAATGGTTATGCATAAAACTCCTGTACATATACCCGACTAACGATGCTTATCAGTAATATTAAATTGTAATTTTTTAATTAATTAATTATTTCGCAGCTCTGTAGATGTAGTAAGTGTTAGATAGGTAGCATATGTATCTTAGATGTTAAATAAACGGGTTTAACCGCATAGAAGTTATGTAGCAAAGTCAAGTCTACTATCATTTTTCCTTGATTATTATATTTTTTGGAAAACAGATGTTATTTTGATTGATATAGTTCTATGGAAAACAAACGACTGAAACGCTATCAAAGTAAATCTCTTGAACTCAACAAATTTATTGAAGTACTCATAAAGGAGTAGTTGTTGAAACGGAACAGTTTGAAAAAATAAACTTTCATTTGTCAAGAATTCATGCTTTTTGAGTCCAGGACAAAAACTGTTATGTTGAAATCAAAATGTCAAAATACCAATTTTCATAGTTGAAATCATGAGTCAATTGAAGCTAGACCACCAGGGAAAATCTGGAAGCACTGGACGGCCGTTTCGTTCTCAACTTTTGTGGATTGGTTGAAGTTAGACGTTAACACCATCGGATGTCGGCTCAGTGGTTTATCGGTTAAGTGTTCCGGCGCGAGACTGGTAGGTTCTGGGTTCGAATCTCTCGAGGCGAGATCTTGGATGGGCACTGCTGAAGAGTCCCACAATAGAACGAAACGGTCGTCCAGTGCTTCCAGGTTTTTCTTGGCGGTCTAGCTTCAATTGAATCATGATTTCAACTTATGAAAATACTGAAATCTCCACAAAAAACCCCTTCTGAAACTACCAATTAATAGTATCATTTGAAAAATGTGTCAACTAAGTTATTTATGTAGTAATCGCTTAAATCAAAATTCCGACTGATTAAATGTTTATATTTTGCCGTTTCAGTAGACATTCGATGAGTATTCTGTCTGTTGGTTTTAGTTCACGATTTGAAGAAAGTTACAAAAATCAATTAGTCTATTAGTTCTTATGTGGCTGGTTAAAGAACAAAATTTTCAACATAAAATACGCGACATTTCAACTATTCCTCACTGAGTATTCAGATATCTATCATTTTTTAGCAGAGGTTAGCTGCTATTTATCTTCATTCAGAAATATTTTTGGTTGGTTTCACCTGAATGATATAAAATAAATGATTTATATATTTTAAGCCTACTGTTTTTTTGAAAGACAAAGCGAATGAATAATATAATAACAACCTTAATGGTTCCATTTGAATTTTCCAGCAAGCAGCTTCACAATAGATCCTAAAACTCATAATAACTCATCAGCAGAGATAAGTTATTCGCATAATAATTCAGATGGAACGAATTTAGAATAGGACACCATATTCATTACGAGATCTCAATTATTCAGAAAATTGGTATATAATTCCCATTTAAACATTAAAATTAAAACACAGATTTCAGCGAAGGGATCTCTTTTCAACGAATTTATTATCAAGCTGTACAATCGTATATATATATTGAAAATGTTTTGTTTTTTTCTGTATCCATAAAAGATAAGCTTCCGCGTTTGGTCGCCTCCATGTGCATCTACCAGTTCACCTGCTCTTGTGGAGCAAGGTACATCGGCCGTAGCCAGCGCTCGCTTTCAACCCGGATACGAGAACATATACCAGCTTGGTTCTACAATGGTGGAAAGAAAGCAGTTCGAAGTTCTATACTCGAACACCTAATCGACTGTAATCATTCGACGAATCCACAGTCTGATTTTAAGGTTGTTTATATGATTCGTTCAAATCTACCAAGATTTCTTCGGATCAAACTTTTAAAAATAGCCGAAGCTCTTACCATCCATGAGCTCAAACCAGAACTATGCGTACAAAAGAAGTACGTTTTATCATTATCGTTACCATGGCCTTAATATTATTATTATTATCATTCTTTTATTATTATTATTACTCCATTCCCCCTTTACTTATGTTTTATATTCTCATTATTTTATTCATGAATACTCATCACCTTATTTATTTATTTATTTATTTTACACCTCTATGACCTTTAATGACCTTTAATTATTGTAACCAAAACATTTTACCCGTCTTACAATATTCACTAAATCTATTGTTGTTATTCATATTACGTAATCCAGTATTATAATCTTGGTTATTAGTGTTCACATTTCCTCACGGAATTAGTACTTTAACAAAACATTTTCATATATATATATATACGATTGTACAGCTTGATAATAAATTCGTTGAAAAGAGATCCCTTCGCTGAAATCTGTGTTTTAATTTTAATATTCAGAAAATGTCAGTGTTTGTAGCAAGAAAAAATAATTGATTGGGCATCTATGTACTGAACAAAAATTTACCGTACTCAGTTCTTTACGGATTAGAAATGACTGATATCACGGGATGTAAGAAGATTTATTCGCCAATATTGATCAATATGATTTGCTTGAAAACAAGGTGATTATGAGATATTCACGATGGTGAACATTTATTTGATCAAAGAGCAACAATTTATCACGGTTATTCTAACTTTGACTCTATAGGGATTTTGAATGGTTACCATAAAATAACTTCAAAATAATGCTAATTTCACTTACGGATAATCTATATGAATACTAAATGAAATTATGTAACAATACTAGACAACATTTATCCAGTCAGAATATGGAAAACAAGAAAGAAAACATGGATTATCATAATGTCACTAGGTAATTTACTTACATTGGAAATTATAGTATTTTTTTCATGGTGATGAATTAATATATGCTTTCATTATGTTCAGTGAACCATGAAACTCCGTAACAATTGGATTGGGAAAAAATTAGAAAACGTAAAATGATAGGAACTGAAAGCAGAAAGCAACATACCTTATCAAAGTCATTAAATCTGAGTAATGTTACAGAATTATAATAATACTATTATGTCCCGATAAGAATTATGAATAGTAACTTTTCAATTGTTATAACTTGTGACCAAGATGGATGCCCTGTTAATGTACAATGTGACAATACCGCTAATTAGACAGCAGTGAATTATCGATCAGACCAATCACACACGAAACCCGTATGAACAGTCTAGAGTATGTATCGGTCCTGCTTTCTGCCTAGCCCAGACAGCTCAGTCCAGAACACCAATAACAGCCTCTGCAGTATGAATCCTTTATTTCAAACATACTGGGTTTATATACCAAACAGACAGACCACATCGTACCATAAAATAGGAAAACAACATTTATACAGGATTTCGCCAAATATGGCTGTGAATAAGAGGGTTAGTAAATGATAGACGCGGCATAATTCAAGAGCAGTTAATCGTATGACAATAGTTCATGAGTCAAAACAAAGCTGATGAATAGAGTGATATGAATATAAATAGTTCAGTTATTTAACAATTATACAATAAAAATATATGTATCATATTGGTTCACAAATAGTTCTCAAAAGTTACCATTCATTATGCTTACCAGGACATAACAAATTCAATATTTTTGTATGCGGTATACATGTATTTCTGTAATGAATATGAATATATTGAGTAGACTACCTGAACCACAGTTTTTAAAAGCTTTGTCAAACTGTTTATGAATTGTCCTCCGAAAATAGTAGATACGGAAATTATTTTTCGAAAAACTATTGCTTTTCTTTCATAGAATACTTTATCATCCTATCACTAAAATCTCACGTCATATCTTGGGCACCTCTCATGAATCTAAGAGCGTTACTCTGACGAAATAAAATCATGTAATTAAAAATGGTTTTTCTGATTTAATATAATGACAGAAATCTTTCGCATACTTATATAAGAACTTTCGTCTAAATTAGAGCCAATAGTTTCACAGTATTTGGGAGCCGAGTTGATGTAAGACATTAAATACGAGTAATAAGTTTGAAAAATCTCAGCGAATGAATCCAACGTTATGTCTGGCAATCTGGTCCAAGCTTTTTCGAGGACCAGACTGCCAGGCAAAATGTTGGATTTACTTCAAATTCATTCGCTGATATTTTGCAAATTTGTTATTCTTATTTAATGTCATTTTGCATACTTATTGTAAAATAATCTATTTTAAAAATCCATTTCATTTTAAGCTTTAGAGTATGATATAATTGTAGATTTGCTTAAAATATTTCTGAAAATTCCCATAGATCATCATTTCTCTTTTTGAAAAGTCGTTGAAGTAAAATCTGTAAAGACATTATTGACTAGGAACATCTAAGTATAACTGAGTTCATTGTGGTAAAGCATGCTGCCTATGCATTAAATTGACGAATTTCACAGTCACTGAGTATAACATTTTTGACAACGGTGTACAGAATTGTGAATATTTGATCTCAATAACACTTCTCGTTGATAACCAATTTTTTCTATGTCGACAGTTAACGAACCATAGGCAGACCACTTTTAATTTTTCTATAATATCCGATAGTAAGACGTATTACATAGGGTTCAGTGAAAGTTTTTAAACTAACTACAGAATGAATTATTCACCAAATAAATGGTAATGACTAAATTGTAAATCAAAGCGAGATTTGTTCAATACTATAGTGTAATGGTAGAAAGCGTGAGAACTTGGAGTCTCATATTTCTATGATAACCATAAATTCAAAATATCAGTTAAATAGAAAGTTCAACTGTCAGTCAAAAAGAGTGTAAGTTTATCACATGTAAGAATAAAGAAATACAAACAAACTGAATGTAATGCATGCTCTGACATGTTAGTTACAAGTTTCACATTGTAGAAATTATAAACGTAACAAAACACTAGTTTGAGTAACACGATGTAAAACAAAAAGATGTAACCGAAAGTGATTGTAGGTTCACAGAAAAAATAGGTATTCTATAATTGCACACTTTACTTTGAAGTTTCCTTTTTAACACGAAGTATGTATGTTGGACCTTAAACTACTATTTTGGATTGACATACAATATAATTTATAAGATGCATTAAAGTTTATCATCCATCGTCAAGAAGGGACAAGTTGTTTACACAAAATACTTAACATTCACTGGCCGGATACTGTCAGCAACAGCGTTTTATGGGAAAGGACAAACCAGCTTCCAGCTGAAGAGGAAATTAGGAAAAGACGTTGGAAGTGGATCGGACATACATTAAGGAAATCACTAATATGCATTACAAGGCAATCCCTAACTTGGAATCCGGAAGGGAAGCGGAAAAGAGGAAGGTCAAAGAACACATTACTGCCGGGAAATAGAAGCAGATATGAAAAGGATGAATAACAGCTGGAAAGAACTGGAAAGGAAGGCTCAGGACAGAGTTGGATGGAGAATGCTGGTGAGCGGCCTACGCTCCTCCATGAGGGGTGACAGGCGTAATTAATTGAGTATTAAAGTTTATCAGTAAACCTTACTAAAATATTTCACACACTCTATATGTATTTCCATAAATCTGTAAATTATTTACAGAGATGATAAACTACCCGTTAATTAGATACAATATCAGTCCTGGGTTTGAATCCCGAGAGGCGGGATCATGAATGCGCACTACTGGGGAGTCCCACAATAGGACGAAACGGCCATCCAGTGCTTCCAGGATTTCCATAGTGTTCTAGCTTCAATTGACTCATGATCTCAACTATTAGAATCTCATAGAATTGAAAATGATTAAACTGATATTGTATTTAATTAACGGGTCGCTAATCATCTCCGTAAATAATCTAAACTGACATTCCTTTCGTTTTTATAATGAAAGCAACAATCATAATGAGTTGTAAAATTTAAAACAAAATTGCGATAATTGCGATGATTTTGTAAATAACACTAGAATAAGTATTATGAAAGATGTATATTGTATGCATTCTTGTGTTTGAGAAAGCAACAGAATTATAAAGCTATTGATAAACTAATATCTGATAGAGTTGTGTAAATTTTGATTAAACTAATATTGCAGTAAATGAAGACTTGTTAGGGATAATCAAGCTGTTGATGCGTACGAAATTTCATAGTGCCTTCATAAAATATGGAAACTATACATTAAACACATTATTTGCACATCTTCCTTAAGTTTTTCTTTACATGCTTCAATATTCTTCCAACTCTCTTGTTATAAAAATTACTATCTGTTTACATTTCTGTTCTCTTTAATGCGATCTTCTTGATCTTCTGCTACCAAGCATTCCACTTCTGACTGGTGTTACATGCTACTCATATATATAAACATGAGTAGTGTACATCACAATATTATACATGATTTTATGATATTCACATTCTAATAATACTGTTTCTATTTATCAAGATAACTAATAGCTTTATACTAACTAGATATTTCTCAAGACGATACTTCAAAACCTTTAACCAAAGAAATTTTCAACTAAAACAGTTTACAAAGACCCACTTTATACAATATAAATTTACTTCATAAAAGGGTTAGAAAACTACATTTTACATGCTTATTTTATCTCATACCTACTACAGAATTAGTTAACAGAAATACTGTTGTTATTTTCACTTAGTCTGTTTAATTAAAATCGATTAGGCAAGTTGACTGTATGTTTTAAACAAAAGGTTTTTAATATAGCAAGAACTTAAAATTGAAGATCTTTCCATAATATTGTTCTTTTTCATTAAGCGTATTTCAGGAATCAGTTTTAGATTTCTTCCTTTCCTTTGATCTAAGCCGTGAGACTCGTGATTAAGTGTTCTGAAGGATGATGTGTAGCCTCTGTTTCAATACATGATCTTTGTTCCCTTTGACGTTCAAGTTCATCCCAGAATGTCTTCAGGGACTTGAAATCAAAATTAAACAAGGAAAAATATACACGTAATCACTGTCAGGTAAAATAAATGGATAATATTGTCATAATTAGTGGAATGCACAATATTAACCAGGTAAAACAGTTGTTTAGCATAGGCATCATTTAGATCTAGTTACGATTAGCTGATGATTACTTTGTAAGCTGTTCAGCCATTACTGGATTTGAGAAGTAGAATATATTTTTTCACTTACACAGTACTTCTGTATTGTGAATCTCATTTGTAATTTTAAATTAATGAGTTTCACTGATATTGAAAGATTGCAATACAGATTGTAATACAGGACGTTACGTAGTTTATAAAACAAATAGATGTTAATCACCTTCCTAAAAATAGTGGGTTTAGTCACGAATGACATGTAGTACTTATGTGAAAATACAGCTTGTATCTACTGGTTTTGCTCAATCCATTGTTTCATTTTTCTTCAGTTTTTCTTCAGTATTATTTTATATCTTATCATAGAACAAATTAATTTTATACATTCCATTAGATAATACACTGAGAATCAATACACAAATAAACTATCATAAATAGAGTCTTGAGGTTGGAATGAAGTTCAACCCACATGTATTTGGTCAGCTAAATAACAGTAGAAAAGAATTATTGATGGAATCAACATTTGTTTAACGTATTTTAGGTATTGTAAGTAGTCTTTTCAATTTCATAATTTACATCATAGACTGATCTTGACAACAACTAAAAACCATGAAACACTGAAGAGCAGTTTCATTACAGTATCGGACTCCCAAGGAGCTTACACACACAAACTTACCTCAGAATAAATTCAAGACCTTCAAGCCTTTCTGATTTCACTGGCTGTCTAACAAAAAATCATTTGTCAAACTTAAGTTTACTGATTATAAATATATTGCAGTTTTTATTTTCAGTAAGTTGAAAGCTATTGTCAATGAATTTTGAAGAAGTAAAATAGGACATAGAACACTGTATATTGAAACTATCATATGATAAAATGTCATCATTATTATTAGTGGCTTTATTTAATATCATCTTTTCGATGAAATATAGAATACTCAGCACAAAGTATTTCAACAAGTTTTATTTTCCTATTTCTTGATTGATCGTTGCGATAAATATTGAGTAGTCGCCAGTTAGATGTTAGCAGTTCAGGAATCGACAGCTGAATAGTGTATATTCCTATCGATGCATATTCCCAACAACCACGATCTCTCTGATTGGGTTATTTTGTAACTTGTACAGAGAAATGTCGTAAACGTTTCACAAACGCATCTTAAGAGATTATGAGAATAATAGGCATAATGATGTGTTAAAACAAACAAGAAAACAGATAACTTGTCGAAACATTCAGATGGAAGGAAAAGTTTAACAAATTTTTACTGTACAATAAACTAATGTATTGTTAGAAAACAAATGATTTATTTTTTAAATTTCTTACACCTAAATAATACTTTATCATATCTGAAAAAACATTTCTCCTTTAAAAATAGAGTCAAACTTTGTTGACATTTTGATTTGTTCATTAAATAATTTCATATTGTACGATATGTCGTACGTCTGAATTACTTGACATCGGTAACACATATGTATTCTAAAAAGACTTTCAAACATAGATATTTTTTCGGGTAGAAAGTACATTACTGCGTCGAGTTGAACGATCGTTATGTAAAAAAATGCTGCCGATAAATTTCTTGTAAATATAACACATTACTTACAGTCAAAGTTGTTACTAAAACTATCGATTTTTAGTCAGATACCTGAAAATATTTCTAGTTATATCTGATAATTTTTAACTCATACTAATATCAGAAGGGGGTTTTGTTGAGATTTTGGTAATTTCATATAGTTGATATCATGATTCAATCGAAGCTAGACCACCATGAAAAACCTGGAAGCACTGGACGATCGTTTCAACCTACTGTGGAACTCCCCAGCAGTTCGCATCCACGATCCTGTCTCGCGAGATCCGAAACAAGGACCTGTCAGTCTCGCGCTTGAACGCTTTAACTCTAGACCAATGAGCCGGCATCCAACGCTGTTAATGTCTAACTTTCACCAATCCACGTAATTGAGCAACCATTCATCAATGTCTTCAGTGAGTTGATATCTCACAACAGACCTGGTTGAACTCCACTAGTCACTGCTTCTCACTAGAACTCCAGGAAATATCTCATGGAGCCAGTTACTAGTGAGCATATGATAGGTCCTGAGTACGAATTTCGCCAGACAGGATCGTGCATGAGCACTGCTGAAAAGTCCCACAATAGGACAAAAAGGCCATCCAGTGCTTCCAGATTTTCCATGGTTGTCTAGCTCCAATTGACTCATGATCTCATACCAGTATGTTGAATAACAATATATATCTTATAAGATATTATATCCTTTAAATTTAATCATTTCATACTACTCAAAAATGAAATAATCAATAGTAATAAACGTGTTTCGTAGTTTAATTGTAGTTACCATAGCAAATAGTCTTTTTTTTAAATATCAGAATAATTCAAATGATATTGTTCACTATAAAAAATATCAGTCATAAAATTACTTACTTCATTCTCCTTATTTTTAACACCTTTATTTACATATTTTCTGAATTTTTTTGACTGATCACTCTTTGCATATCTTTGTCTTTCTTCTTTTTGTTTACTCAAATAATCAAGCATTTGTTGCAGTGATGGATCATTTTTGTATATTTCTTCCTTGGTAACTTTGCAGTTATTGATGAGAGTATCTCTAAATTTTAAGAAAACAATAAGAATTAAATAAATATACTTTTCTTCTCGGCCACTTTTACTTTTGTTGGCAATAATGCTTTATACAGAGGTGAAGTCCAACTAAGTCCAACTCAGTGGTTTTGAGGTTGAGCGCTCGCGTGTGAGATTATTGATGCGCTTTTCTGAGGAGTCCCACACTTCAACGAAACATCAGTCCAGTGCTTCCAGGATTTCTATGTTGCTCTAACTTAGATAGACACATGACTTCAATTATTAAATTCCATCTGTTCGATTAGATACAGACCATAATGTCAAGTAACTGGACGATAAGGTAAATAATGACAAACATTTGATGATGGAAGACGAGGAGTGGAAAAAACGACTTCGTATAGGTCCTTTTCCATCGCTCAACAAAATGGAAAACACTTAATCGATGCTCGCCGAAAAACTAATGAACGCAAATGTTGTATTTCTTAAGTAGGAATAAAATTAACTTATGTATTTTGTCTGGACAAACATCATTTAGTTAATCTTATGCTTTCACTTAAACGATATCACAGACGTGCATATAAACACAAGGATTTGTTATCGACGAGATGAAGTTACATAATGTCAAATCGTTAATTTTTCTAGATCGGATACAATACTTCAGCAGCATATATCACTCTAGTTACCATTATTTTCTTATATCAGGACAAGTAAAATGTTAATCTCTACATAGAATTTTGGCAATTATACAGACCCGAAGGACCGTTTTGGTTAAAAGTAGAGATAAGGGAGCGTCAATTATAAACATCAAAACCGGTCCACCATCTAGGGGAGAAAATTCGACTTAAGTTACAAACAAGAACGTTTCCATTTGAACAAGGTGAGACTTACCCATTTTGCATAAAAACTATATAACTAATAAAATTTTCCCTCATTTTAATTAGAACAAGACATAACAAATAATTATGTTTTCAGTAAGGCCCTCCTACATAGTCTTTTATCTGATATACACTAACATTCATATGCATGTACCCAAAATACTAAACTAATTAAGAGGATATCAAGTCATTTGTAACAAGATAATAATACCACTAATAATAAGAAATGTAAATTGATATTCTGATAACAGGTGTTCTCAATGCCGTACTAACTGTAGTATCGGTCGTAGTGCTAAAGCTCACAGCTAGATATATTTATCTACGCAATTACCTCCTCTGTAACTTTTAAACACACTGTAGTGAACGAGAACACGACTGGGGACAATCGAATGTATTTTGGCATAACAATTACAGAATATCTGATTAAAATATGAGAAACATATAGTGAACAGTTAATTTGCAAAGTAACAATCGATTGTCTCAATTTGATTTTTTCTTCTGCAAATATCCGTCCATAGTCTCCGATTATAATTGTTCATGCATTTTCGTACCAATTGCTTGCCGTTCCCGTTCTCTCCCTATCGATCTTCTACTGAAATACATTCAATGCCCGACCATCGTAATAGACTAGTTATGTGGATATCAGTAACCCACACCACAATACTACTGGAACAGAGTCACCATATTTAGTCATTATATTTGCAATAATTTTACACGGATTTTAATAACGTAGTTTCATTTTCTAAGAAAAGTTATTTTTTTTTTCTTTTTCGATTAGACAAACGAACATAAGTAAAGGACACATTTGGTCAGGAACATAATGCTTGAAATAAACAGAATTTCAATTTTCAAAAGGAAGAATAATTCGGACAATCAGATGTTTTTTCCAAGTAGACAAAATTCTGTTCGTCAAAGTAAGTAACAAATAATTTTATATCACTGAATCTGTCTGCCGAACAATTCCGACCTTCTTTAATCAATTAACAATAAATAATTCTTTTCCAAAAAACCCCAGTTATTTAGTTGTTACAATGTACGCCTATTTCATTTGGATTCAAATAAAAGAGTTTGGAAATATTTAGAAAACGTTTAACAGTCAGTTAGTAACGTAAGATGTCACAATGTGCTTCAGCGCGACTTGCTCCGTTACGTTAATAAAGTGTGATGGAATTAACAAAGTGAATACCAAGATAGTAGTAACAGTAGTATCGGTGGTTTTGGACTCAACCTCAGTTAAACAGATCTCAGTTATGTACTAAAGATACTTAAGCTATTTGTTGAGAGTTCGGTGTATAAATTTTATAATAGTTTTAGGAAAACAATACGAACTGATAAATACATACCACATTTTAACTTTGAGTTCACAATAAATTTAATAGGTTATGACAACTGGTATATGATATCGTAGTGTCAGCTATCAATGATCTAGATTGTGCGTAAAGTTAAAAACTAACTATCTAGGGTATAAAAGGTTATACTTTATTAAGTACATAGAGGGTAAAAGAATGAATACAATAGACAATGTAATGTAAAGCATATGTATCTGTTAAAAATGGTGAACAGAGGAAGTATTTAGAAATCAAACAATTAACAAAGTATTTTGATACTTTTTAGTATTATAAGCAAATATGAATAGTGGCTAGCAGTGGAATCCAGGACGTGCGTTTCGTCCTATTTGGTGCTCGTCAGCTGGATGTGCCTGCATCTCAGAGCTGAAGTTCACTCTGGGACTCGAGCCCAGTACCGTTCAATTCAAACGCCATCACATTATCCACTTAACTACTCAGTCCTGATAGCCACTTGTTTGTGTAATGAGGTCAAGTTTAACTTCACTTAGTATTGTTTGTTTGAATCTTCCCTTTGGTGTTTAGGACAGTAATTGATCAGTCTTTTTTTAGTACTGATTACACAATTACTTTAGTTATCATCTTTCAGTATATCAAAACACGTAGTACAAAATAAAGCTCTGTCATTCAGACCCGATCATACTTCCTAAAAGTATTTCTTAATCATTGTTACAAAATCGTCAAAACCGATTGATCTGTTCAATCTTTGATGTTCAGATTCACTCAAATATTGATTTAAAATTGATGTTAACCGCGCACCTTAGATTTAACTGATAGTCTTAAGTCACACGACATTAACAAACGTCACTCTTGCGAAAATAGACTAAACTTGAAAACATCACTGTAAATTGTATCCAATCTTATGAAGAAATACACGAAGACTAATAAATGGTCTTTAAACGGCTGACGTTTCACACCATAAATGTTTTTCTTACTCATTCATGTTGAATTTTTTAAAGCTTCTATGGATGGTTTTATTTCAAATCATGAACACAAATAATTAGTAAAGTGACACAAAGGTAATTCATGGATTTCATTTAAATACAGAACTAAGTCAAAATGTCTGACAGAACTTAAAGCATTATTTAAATGGGAAAAGAAAAATTAAAACCATATTTAAGTAGTATATTGATTATACTCATCATATTTTACTACTGTAAGTCAACAATTGAACAAAAGATTTAAGAGTTTGTGAACAAAATTTTCTAAAGAAATAACATAGGTGGATAGTCATTTATTTAACTGGGATGAAAAACATATAAGATCTTGAAAGGAGTTCGTAACATTTCGTGGATTTTAGTTCACTGTCTTAAATTGCGTCACACGCCCAAGATCAAAATTCAGTTATCTTATATGATATTTTGGTACAGAACCTTAAAAACGCTTCAAAGTGTATAACACAGTTTAAACTATTTTAAATGATGTAGAGGCTTGAAATAATGTAAATCGTAATTCAAACTAGTCGGAATGAAATCAAATTTAGTTTTAAAAAAATTCGAGACGTCAATCAGTCCAACGTTATCACCCTGGAAACTAACAGAAATGTAATATTTATATATTTAAGCATAACAAGAAAACCTTATTACTCAAATTCAAATGTTAGATAGAAACGTATCTACTCTTATCATAGATTCACCTGTTTCAAAAAATCAATGTTGAAGGAAATAACCCTCAGTAATCTAATGGCACCTTTACGATATGGTTTCAAAGTCAATTTTATCTAATTAATTCATGCTGTTATGTAAATTACATGATACTATAATATATGTGCTAGTTTTTATAGAGATTTGTCTTCAACGTTTGAAAACGCCCGACCTTTTACAATAGATTCTGAATAATGCGCGTAAGTATTGGCTAAAGCATATCACCATGTATGTCCACCACTGTACTGACTTATATATGTCACTAAACGTTTTAGAAACTGAACTTATAGAAATTTTATCAGAAGGAGGTTTTGTGAAGATTTTAGTAATTATATAGTTGAAATCGTGAGTCGATTGAAGCTAGACCAACATGGAAAACCCGGAAACACGGGACGACCGTTTCAACCTATTGTGGAACTCCTCAGCATTTCGCATCTACCATCCCATCCCACAAGATTAGAAACCAGGACATATCAGTTTCGCGCGCGAGCGCTTAAACTCTAGACCACTGAGCCGGCATCCAACGGTGTCAATGTCTAACTTCAACCAATTCACGAAATCGAGCGACGCATCCACCAATGTCTTCGGTCAGTTACTATCTCACAACAGACCTGATTGAACTCCACTAGTCACTGCTTCTCACTAGAACTCTAGGAAATACCTCTTGGAGCCAGTCACAAGTGAGCATATGTCTACCGGTAAGTTTCTGATGGAGTTTTGTCCTCTGAGCTGGATTGTTTGGTCGTGGAGCTTTCATCGTCCTTCTGTACGACATCATCAGCACAAACTCCGGGGAGACCGGTAAGTCCTGGGCTCGAATCTCGCGAGACGGGATCGTGAATGCGAACTGCTGAGGAGTCCCGAATTGGGACGAAACGACCGTCCAGTACTCCCATGTTTTTCATGGTTGTGTAGGTTCATGATTTCAACTATAAAATTATAAAAATTTTGCTTTAAATTTTATTCAAAAGATTTATCAATAGTATATTAGACTAATTGGTTCTCCTTATTCATTAAATATATTGAAATCTTCGATAAGGATTAATTATGAATATTTCTTTCTTAATCCATAACCAATCTCGAATGTTTTTTTAAACATCATGAAAAATTCATATTTATTGCTCAAAAATATCGCGTAACATATGAGATTGTTAATCTAAAATCAATCCAACCATTAGGTATCCATCAGTCAGTTATCAGATAATACTTGATGGATGTATAATGAATAGATTTGATGATAACTAAGGTTGATGATACAAACACAAAGTTATTATTACCTAACTGATTATCAATCTGAAAATTCTTTTAATTAAAAAAAGGAGTTATAATTATCTAACTGGTTTTAAAATTAGTTTCTTTTTTCACTTTATACAAGAATCCAACTGAAATATTATTCGAATTCAGTTAATTATTATAAACTGTACCATCTGAATCTCACGATCTATTTTTATTACACGAAACGAATTATCATTTTAGTCAGTAGAACTTCCTTCTACTTAACGCTTAGAAATTTAGATTGGACGCCAATTTAATTTTTTTTTCAAATAAAACTCCTAATATCGGATGCAGATGTAAAGGCGAGGATTGGCAAAGGAAGGACAGCATTTCTACAATTGAACAACATATGGAACTCAAAACAACTGTCAACTAATTTCAAAGTCAGAATCTTCAATACGAACGTCAAGACAGTCCTACTGTACGGAACTGAAACGTGAAGAACTACTACATCCATCATCAGGAAGGTACAAGTATTTATAAACAGTTGTCTACGCAAAATACTCAACATCCATTGGCCGGATACTGTCAGCAACAGCGTTTTATGGGAAAGGACAAACCAGCTTCCAGCTGAAGAGGAAATTAGGAAGAGACGTTGGAAGTGGATCGGACATACATTAAGGAAATCACTAATATGCATTACAAGGCAATCCCTAACTTGGAATCCGGAAGGGAAACGGAAAAGAGGAAGGCCAAAGAACACATTACTGCCGGGAAATAGAAGCAAATATGAAACAGATATGAAAAGGATGAATAACAACTGGAAAGGAAGGCTCAGGACAGAGTTGGATGGAGAATGCTGGTTAGCGGCCTATGCTCCTCGACGAGGAGTAACGGGCGTAAGTAATACCTTATTCATTTTTAACTGTCTACCTTATTCATGATATTGTGACTTGAGAGAGAATTATTGGACAACAAAGTTTTTTATAATAAGTATTGCACAAATGAGAAAATCTTTTCTACGGGTTCACTTTTCTACATTTTTAAACATGAAATTTAACTCTAGATTAACTCTAGTTTTTTCACTGTTTTTGTCTTCAACAATTTTCCTTTGTGAATTAAAATTCTTCCAATGAACAAATTATGCCTAATTCTTCCAATTATCATCTCTTTTTGTAATTGGATAGTTCACGTTTAGTGTGATCAAAATAATATAACTGCCTTTATTTTTCAGGAGAATTGTCAAAATCACGAGTTATCAGCTACCCTCAGATAGGATCATAGGAAATTGTAAAAACCACTTTTTGGATTAGACATTTAGGTCTTAGACTGAATTGCGGTTCGTTAAGTGAATCTTCCTCTGTAGATTAACTCTTCAAGCGGTATTGTTGCTGACATATAAACCATGACTATTTAAACAAAGATACTTATAAATAATATTTTTCTCCTTACACATAATTTCACGAGCTTAGTCTATCATATTTCTATCTGCTTTATTACACAAATCTTTCTTTAATGTAGGTATAATAATACTATAATTTGAATTAAAAAGACACCCGAATATTTTGGTACGGCCGAGTGTAGAAAGAGTCAGCTCTCCCTCTCGAAATGCTCTAATATCACCTTGTGCATACAAGCACTACCAGAGAAGTCCCATTCACTGCCTTCTCGCGGCATTACTGTTGTTTACAAAACGGAGAGGACAAAACGTAAATATCATGTGCTTAAACCGGGTTAATAGATACGTAGGATCCAATTAGGGGAGTTGGAAAACCACAATTCCAAACCAATGGTTCACATGACATTCAGGATCCTGAAGGGAAAAATGGTGTACGAACCTATTGTTGGTCACCGGTTACCATGGAAATGCATATCCTTACGTTGCTAAGTTAAACGACAACATATGAATATAAATACTTGACTGTTTTAGATTTGATCGATTTATTTATAACTTTAATACCGTTTTTGTTTTCTGTTTTTTTTGTTTTTGAAAACTACAATTTTTCACACACATTATTAACATAAATCGTCGAGTTCATTTAAACGAACTACTATAATATCAAAATTATTTATTGAAATAAACAATATAAGAAGTTCCCATTAAGAATAACGATGACAATTAAAATGATGATAATAATAATAATAATAGTAATGACGATAATGCGATATTCTATATAATCATTACAGCTTGTTACAGTTAAAAGTGTATACGTATACATGTAAAGGATATAAGAATAATTCACCTATCATAAGATTAAATGAATATTTATTGTTTACCTTAATGTATACTTTCAATTCATAACACTAAAAACTACAAATGAAATCCTTTCCCATCAATGAAATGAAACAGGAACTCTTGAGTATGTTTATTAACTCCCACTCATTATATATATTTATAATAAAATATTATTAAGTGTAAAACTTAATCTTCTCAAAAACTATTCTGTGTTTAGATTACATATTTTACTAATCAAATCCTAAAGAATGGGATAATTGATGTTATTGTCATACAGAATGAATCTGTTACAATATATCTTTTGAGTGAAGAAACTTTATCGATTGGTTTATAGTTGTTATTGTCCGCGTGACTATCGTAACCGATGGTTGGAGACTCTGGGTGACATGACTCAGAATTGATCACAATGGCGTAGGTGTATACACTCTTTATCTCCCCTTAAACATTGAAATTAAAACTGCTTTATATCTGTCTTTTTTCCTGTACTATATCCTTATATACAACCTACAACTAAATTAACTACTTCTATAAATTCGGTGTTCATCTTGTTGTGCTAATGAGGTATGGCAACTTGGACCGATGCATATGTGTGCGTGGTCCTAAGTTTTAGCTGACTAACTGACTGAGTTGTTATTTAGATATGACACAACAAAATTCTGCCTACATCTTATATATTAATATACATTTACAATTCCATTAAACCAAAAAAGAACAGATAATCTAGTAAATGTCTTTATAATTCTTGATTATTTCTACAATCCTATGATCATACTTTGACTGATAAAGTCAAACTTTGATATTGAGTTTGAAAGAATTATCAGGAAAAAATTCACATAGTATCACTTGTTTGAATCTTCCCATTGATGTTTAGGACTGCAACTGGACCTTCGGTTTCGCTCTTAACCTCTAGACCACTGAGTTGGAATCAAATGGTGTTAATGTCTAACTTCAATCGATCCATGATTGATCATCCATTGTCTGAGGTAGATAACTGTCTCACACCCGACACGGATTGGATTCCACTGGTCACAACTTCTCATTAGAACTCCACGAAATCTATTTTGAAGCTAGTCACTAGTGAGCACATGATTATTATCAAAATGCGGTTTTGTGGAGATTGTACTAGAGGTTAAGTGTCTGCGCGAGAGACCGAAGGTCTTGAGTTCAAGTCCCGCGTGCGAGGTTGTGAATGCGCACTGCTAAGGAGTTCCATACTGGGACGAAATGGCCTTCCAGTGATTACAGATTTACAATAGTGGTCAAACTTAGATCGACCCGTGAATTTGCTTGTGGAAATACTACAATCTACACAAATCCCCGAACTGATATCATTCTTAAACTCATTTTTGTTTGATAGTAAAATCTGACAGATCTTCATTATTCTTTAGGAAAATTGGATATTGATGGTTTGACAGCTGAGTCCATCTACATATCAACTAACACTTCACAATCAGCTCTCTTTATTTTATTTGTTAACATTAAACACATAGTAGCTTAATGGTGGATGCCCCATACACTTACATTCTTTTATCGTTACCTTTATCATATAGTAAAAATAGGTAGAAAATGATATATAAGGACTCAAGATCTCATATTAAAGGTTATATCTAATAAAACTGTTTAGTGATCAATGAGTTACTGGTTTCATGAATTATCATATTGCGTAATCATTTCGTAATTACCTGAGATGGTTAGATATTAGTTCAGAGTCCTCTATTTTTAAGAATAGAGGTTTATTACAGGTAGTGAATATTTCCAGCTTATTTTACCCTATATACCCGTACTTTTTTTAAAAAATTCGGATAGAGGATCTCCATCAATACTGTTCTGACAAAGATCGGTTATCCGAGAAGTATTTTAAAAAGTGCATGTATACGGAAAAAAATAACTTGGGAATAGTTTAAAGTCTATTTATTTCAGTAAGATGAGATAATACACATGAAATAATGATGGAACTAATGTAACGTTTGAATATTTATTATAACACTAGCTGACGTCAGCTCAAGAAACACTGTAAACTAAAGAGGACTTTACAGTTCTATCATCATATATGATGTTTATGAAATTAATCATATCAAATTTAGGCGGATACCCGTTAATGGATTAGAATATGGATGGAATCAATTTGAAACAGTGGACCTACTTAATTCCAACTAATTGAACCAAATTATTGTACTCAATACTAAGCATGAATATTCTGTCCAGTATCATCAGTATTTACTACCAAGTTATGTTGAATGAAGAGAAAAGTTATCTTAAATCCACCTTGATATCTAGTGTCTTTTCAGTCAACATTAGTCAAGTAAACCGATGTCACATATTAGAACCCCATTTCTAAAGGAAAGTGGTTGACAAAACTCAGTTGTTTTTATTTGTAAAAAAAAAATTAAAATAATCGAGAATTTTTCAACTTACTCTCCATTATTTACCATTTTTCTTGCTGCAGCTATAGTTTTTACACTTCTGTGCTTTCCAATTCGAGTAAGTAACTCTAATAAAACTTTTGTTTTCTGTTCTTTATCATTTATTATTGCATCTCTTTTTTCTTCTAATTCACGTTGTTTATTAATTTTCAATTGATTAAGGCGTTCCCTTAATTCAATTATAGACATTTCATTTAATAGACCATGTCCAGGTGTATTGGTTAAATCAATCTAAAACATAAATAATTAAATATTCAATTTTTTTGATTTTACGAAACTGATAATCAATGAGACTGGGACCAATTCTATTTTGTAAACAGTAAATTAATCTTTCATAATCTGAATTTTGATTGATAACATCAGTTTAAATGTTTACCGAAGTTTGGGTGAACGATTTTAAAATACATAACAGTATTGAAATTTTTAAAAATACAACGTCAATATCTGTATGAACGGAAAAAATCTCCAAAATGATCGATTTCAAGATTACCTAAACACTTAATTAGATGATCTCGGAAGATGTCATGATTTCATTTCTATAGCTATTAAATGAAGGAACCATCAACTCAATGGTCCAAAGGTATTTTGTTCGACTTGATACTTGAAGTCCCTGAGTTCTATCCAATGTAAAGGCTTAAAATGAAAGATCCCCAGAAATCCCTAAACAGATTACAATAGCTCTGCTTCAGTTTTGATAGTTGTCTAACGTATCTTGGTCCGAGATATAAAGTACAATCTAGTTGTCAAAAAGTTTTAAACTACTGTTTCAAAATATTTGAGTGGTTTTTGTCACATATTGATAGTAACTGAACAACTATTAAAAACCAGAGTGAATTGGACATTGTTTCGTTCTAGTATGAGGCTTTCCAAATGAGCACACTCAGAATCCCACTTAACTTGTGCTTAGAACCTTCAGACCTTCAACGACTGTCTTTGATGGAGACCACTGAATCTAAACCCATTGTTTCATATTTCCAACTTTGACCTATTCTTCGAATGCTGTTTATACGTAACTGCCTTACTTCTGATAAGGTCGAGTGAAACCAATGACGACTTCCGAAACTTTTTTTACGCAGATATTATACTGACTGACTTTAGCATCCAAAGAAGTTTAAAGCACTCATTATTATTATGAGTCAAGTTGAAATTCATTCCAGGTCACGATACGGTGTCCACTACCAACTCAACAATTAGCAGGCTTCAATTTCGTCAGACGATCTATACACATAACAAATAATCTTAATTTGAAACTATTTTACCCTGTTTTGCTTTTTGTTTTCATTTACTGACAAAATGGAAATATCTGTTAATTTTATTTTGCTTGTAGTTAGTTTAAACATGGGTAAATGTATAGATCTAACAAATTTCAGGTTGCTCTGCAGTATTTATTATCTTCACGTTTACTCAATATTACATTGGTTAACAAAGAACTAATTGAAAGATGGTTCGTGTAAAATAAGCCGAAACTTGTCTCTGAAATGTGTAAACACTCCGATTGACATTATAACTCGAAAATGAACAAATTTATCACTGATTAGTGTAAATGGATGACACAAATATTTTATTTCATTTTTGAAACTTTCACTAGTAGTACCTTTATGCAGAGTTTGTTATTTCATCAGAATTTCTTTGTTTTAATTTAGAATTTAAAATCTGATTAGGTTAAAGTTGTATCTAAGAGAATCAAATTCAACTACAACTCCTTTAGCTAGTGTTCTAAACACAAAACAAGATTACAAACCATGTGTTTGTCCCATTAACCATGATGGAAAGTCAAGGTTATATCAGTGCATAAAGGTTTTACACCAACTGCATTCATCAACAATAGTTAAGTTTATACTACTATATGAGAAATAAAAGGGTTATTTTAGTAGATTAGATGACATTTTATGTATGAGAGTATGTAATAGCAATTTCAAATATTTAATGGCAAGTTTTTAACTTCAAGCCATAAATATTGTGATCATTTTTGCCATTATTTTCATGTTACGACTAAATATTTGTTCTACATTTGTCCCACTTTTTACTACCCTGAAATATCTTATTGTCATTAATGACACGATTTATCATCAGTGAACTAACCCTTCGTTTTAATATCTCCCTATTTATCTGTCTACTGTATATATAACACATTTTGGTGTTAATTCATCTAGTCTACCACAAGAAATTGGCTTGACTCATACCTCCTCCTCTTTCTGTCAAGTAAATTGTTTATTTTTATATTGTTTCTACTAATAATTATATGACCGATATTACTGATTTAAAATCCATCCTCATACACATGCTTTTTATTTGACACCTACTACTATGTACTTATTATTATTGTCATTATCGCCATCACCAACATCATTTACTCAGTTTAAATTAGGAATGAATTGTGTTCAGCCTAAACTTCAGCACACATTTAAAAATATTCAGATTGTTCATCACACTACTGAAATAAGTTAAAAGTAGAATAATCTGGATGCGATTATCACAGAATTATCTGAACGGAGCCAAGGTAAATTGATGAAGGGCAAATAGGGATTTAATTATTGAGTGCATAACAGTTATTTAACACCTTGTGGCTAAAAAAAGTAAGCTAGTGAAATCATTGCTCTTGAGGTTCGATTACATACATATTTTTTAAACTTCAGACAAAATTTATCTTGTAGCCTAATAACACATTTTCAATTAATATGATATTCAGTTAGCTGATTTTACTAGCACGAACCGGATAAGACAGCAAATTAAATTCCCCAGTGATTTGATCTTATGTCGTTAATATTTAAGTGTGCTTACGGAACATCTGCAACATTATACAGATTTAGTTATTTGCTAAACCAGAAACCGATTCACCAAGTATAGCCAAGTCTTTTACACTTGAACCCATAGCGTTTAATAGTTAGCCCTTCTTATATGTGATATAAGTGAAAGCACGTTTTGAGAACCTACCTCAATGTTTTGGACATAAATAACATCGAAAGATGATAGAAATGACAAAAATATTTTCTACTAACTTGTCCATAGCTTTATCGCAATAACTTCTGATAAACATGAACATCTTGGTATAAACGGGCTCCTTCCCTCCGAAAACTTACTCAGTGTCAAAGATGATGAAAACTGTTTGCAGAACGTTCTGGACCTTATTTTTTTATTTGGTGTATGGCATTAGAGAGCTATTCCAACAATGAAATGTGTATCTCTCTTCACTTTTTCCTATAGTCAAAAAGAATTAAAGAAAACTTAAAACTTCTACCTGGTCTAGGTTTCTTTCAATTACATTTCCATAAATTGATTCATCATTCACCTCAGTATTCAAAGTGAATCTTTTTGACAAGTTAAAGAGAAGCGTAACAAAGATATTATCAAATGTTTTGAAACGCTATTTATAGTTCTACCTAAGAACCTCAATGAAATGAAACTGCCATCGTCTAGTTACAGCTAACGATACAGATCCGTTAGGCTATTTAAGAGGACGAATGCTAGTATCCTAAAATGTATAAACAATATCACATAATACTTTAAACTCACCTATATTAAACTTACTTGTTTTATATTTCGTGATTTCGTCATTATGGCCGATAATTCTTCCGCTTGAATCTGCCTTATCAATTCTTTTTTCATTCTCTTCTCCTCCTGAGCTTTTATTACAGCTTCGTCTAACAGTTGTTTACTTTCCTTGAGTATTTCACTGGCTGAAAATTAATTGATTCAAAATCACTTTTAGAAATAATACAAACCTTATGAAGTATAATGGCATCGTATATAGATTCCTAGTAAAGGTTTTATACTAGTAAAATCAACTTGGAGGATAATATTGTTAAGGTTGATTAATTTGCTTAAAATTTATTGATGTGTGAGAACATATGATCTGAAAGATATTGATTAATTTCAATCTTGGGAGATAAAATCAAGTGGAGTTGTTTCTTTAATGAGAGTTGTGGTCCATAAGGTTGTACATTCATAGAATTAGGTACTGTTGATCAAATGTGTATGACGAAGAAAATTAAACAATTCTGAACTGTTAAAAACTTAATTCCCACGAACTATAAATGTTATAACATATATCCAAACTCATTCTGTTCTTGTCAAACTTTTTAAATTATAGATCAGAAGGGGTTTTGTGG
>NC_031498.1:18368552-18369599 GCF_000237925.1 Schistosoma mansoni | reverse complement strand
GATTGAAGCTAGACCACGAAAAGGCCGCCCAGTGCTTCCAGGTTTTCCATGGTGGTCTAGTTTCATTTGACTCATGATTTCAACTATGGAAATACTGAAATCTCCACAAAACCCCTTCTGATCTATAATTTAAGAAGTTTGACAAGAAGTAGACACATGATGTGAGATAAAAAATAATGTTAATAATTTAAACCACTGGCTTCTCTAACAAAAGTCTCCACTTTCATTATCTGTAAGAATATCATAACAACTATCAAATCAACCTGCCATTAACACTTAAAATATTATAAACTATTATTCATTTACAGTTATCAACATTAATGTTGGACCTAATGGTTCCTACTCATTGGAGTTTCACAAAAGCCTAATTATTTTATTCATACTATCATTCATTTATTAAGTGGGATAACTTCACAAAATCTTCGTAAAATTCGAAGATGCCTTCTATCATTAACTAATGTAAGTTAACAAAGCATTGAACATTATTGGGCATCAGACAGTTCTCTAAGGTAAATCATAAAGTAATTAGAAATATATAATATAAATAAACCTGATTTTTTCTTTTCTTCCATCAATTTCTTCTTTGCGATTTTTGCATTTTCATGTGAACTAGCAACTTCTTTGGCTACTTTATTCACTTTATCCTGTTGTAATTTCTTTTTATTTAAAAATTCCAACAGTTTGGCACGCTTTTCATTTCTAAGTTTATTAGCCGCAATTTTACGTTTACAGCAAAGATCAAATTTAGCTGTTGATGATGCTTCATGACTTATCATTACATTTAAACGATTACGTTCCATTTGTTTCAATTGATTTAATTTAATTTTCATCTCCTCTTCTTGTTTCCAAGAATTATAGGCAGCATTTGTAAACGCTCCAGATTCTAATTCACAAAGTCTACAGAAAGTTTTTTTTCAAAAAATAAATTTATCTTGTTTACTTAATCTTGATTTGACTATCCAAGCAAAATATAATATTCAACATTATCTGTTTTTAACTGAATGATGCAACAACTTAGTGATTTTGATGGAGTTTTGCTCTCTGAGC
>NC_031498.1:18268002-18368352 GCF_000237925.1 Schistosoma mansoni | reverse complement strand
GCTCAGAGAGCAAAACTCCATCAAAATCACCCACCTGAGCTACAAATCTTCTCCACCATCTCAACAACTTAGTGAGAAATTAAAATATCAATATTAATTTTGCTTCATAAGTCAAAATTCTCAGCAAAATTTTTCAATGATTAGTATTTTCTCCAAAATCTGCGATGTAAATAGTCTTATAAGTAAGAAAATCATAAGTAGTTCAATTTACAGAAAGTTTTGGCTATTTAATAAAATATTAATGAATGAAGCCCGAAAAATTACAAAATCAGAGTTATTTGAATTGACAGCTAGGGGAGATATAAAACTCACTAACTTCTGACATAACTACCTAGTAAAACATTAAGCTATTTCCTGATATTTGTTCAACTAGTTCTTGAAATTAGTGAATACTAACTTGAAACTGAATAAAAAATATTAAGAAAAACAGGTAATAGGCTCCTGGACAGTCGTTACCGATGTCTATGAAATTGTTCTTTAGAATATACCTATCACACGTTACATCTTGACTTTAAGGATCTCGGGTGACCTAAAGTGCTTAGAAATTAGATTAGTTACCTAAAAATAATCCGCTTTTTTACATTACTATCTTTACTATATGGTTATCCGTAGCTGAAATAGCCAAGCACTAAAGTAAATGATTAATGCGATGAATAACACAAGTGTGAGTGTAAATTAAAGTATTTGGTTATATCATTTTTTTCTGATTGTCAGTAAAACTTGAAGTTCAATTAACAGTCTACTTCTACCTACTTACAACGACAAAATCCTTATCAAACAAAACCAATTTGCGTAAAGCTTATCACACTACTGACTATTTCAAATAACTCTGTCCATATACGAAAATCAAATAAATCTCACTTTTGTCTTTGTTCCCTCTCTCTATCTGAATACAATTTCCACTCACGTAATATACTAACAGCATTTGTATTAACCACTGCGGTTTTGTTTAAGACAGACAAATAATCTCTTTTATTTGAGCTGGTTCTTTGACTTTCCAATTTGACTGAAGGATTCATCATACTTTTATTATTGCTGGTATCTTCTATGTTGACTGTCGAATCATCTTTAAAATCACATTCATTTTGATTATTCGTTATTTTTTCATCACCATAAATTATGTCTGCACATCTTGGCTTAAGTCTATCACTCTGAATCTTTAACTTTTCAATCTTCCAACAAAAAAATTATAGAAAAATGACATTGATTATGATAAACAATTAAATTTTTCAGTAGGGATTTACAAAATGTTTCGAGAACAAATTTATGGGATTATCAGTGACCATTGAACATACTTGCATATTAATAGATGAAGATGTCAAGATATGCCTAATTATAAGTAAAAACCAAGTATGGTTTAAACATCATATTCACAAATGATAAACTGATATATCTTACTGATTGAATGCTATACTCGGATCCTAAGCTAGTCTCGTAACCCCCAAGCTAGAACTACACAGCGACTTGAACACGAGAGAAAAGGCACAAAATATGCGGGAAGCACTTTACTCAAAAGGTTCATTTATGTACAGAAAATATAGGGTTTTTATGGTATTTTAAAAGTTCTTGGGTTTTCCTGAAAATTCTAGAATACTACTAAACATAGTAGCAGTGTAAAAATCAACCAATCAGAACCTCTACATGTGACTTTTCATTTTCGTGATATTTCTAGCAAAACTTCTAATCAAACGCTGATTGGATAAAATGCTTCCTAATGTTTCCTGAGCTTGTCATGTCTATTGCGAGAAATTTGAAGGATCATCCCAACATAAACAAACAATCGTCACAAATTGTAAAAATTCTAGAATTTTGTCTATGGTATGGCGGAAATTAAAAGTTTTGATTATTATCGTTTGGTAGAAATTCCATCATCGGAACGTGTCTACCTCAATCATGTAAAAATCAGGACTATGATTGCAACAAATTGAGCCAAAAAACCTAAAAATATTGGCAGCAATGATAAACTGAATCAAAGTTTCCCTGGCTTATTATTTCTTAAAAAATCACACTTCAAATCAGAATATGAATAGTGAGGAAGATTTATGCTAGCCCCTTGAGATTGTTAGCACCTATAAACATTTATCCAATATATATATGTAAACTAGTACTTTATTCATCTTTAGTTCCTCGCCGGCTGAAAGCCTTTAACCAACATGGAAAATCAAACGAAGATTGAAAGTGACATTGTTTTACTAATTAGTAAATATCTATATATAGACTACTGACACATTTGTAAGTAGTATAAGCTAAACATCATTTTCACCATCATATTGGAATTTGAACTTCACACTGTGTTACAGTTTGACTAATGGATAAATAGAACATATCAGTCGCAAACAAACTAAACAACAGTAACTAAACCCTTATAAAGGGATCCTATTACCACATAGCATTTAAAAAGCTTTACATGGTAGAGTTAAAACACGACCTCAGCAACTGTAGGTTATTAACATCAAAAAAACAAAAAATTTTGGCTAAGTTCAATCGCATTTCTCTGTTAGTAGATAACTGCATATTAGTGACCTGGATATTCTCAAGGCATGAAAAATTTGATGACTAAATTAAAGATATAGCTAGAATATCTAAAATATGAATAATGTTTACATCCCAGTGATAAATATATATAAGTATGGAATGACTTCGAAATAATAGTTGCTTAACACGTAGACTTGCAATGGCCTTCAGGTCTTATTTCAACTTTTGACAAAAACATTTTTACCGAGAGACATTCAAATAGATGATGGCGCGTAAACAAAAAGATGTTGGGCATAAGGACATACCTGATGACGATTCTTGTTTTTTTCCATGAGTAATAAAGAAATTTCCGGGGGTTGATTGTAAGTAGACAATGGAGGGTCTCGCATTTTATGCATTTTAGGAATCTGAAAAGGTATTCGCTTTAATGATCTATATGTAAATTATGATAAACTACAATATCTGGTATAGGAATAGATCGGGGTTTTGGTTGCGTTAGCCTGAATGGTTGAACTTCTATTAAATAAAGTTGTATTGACTTGTTCTGTATTCATATGGTAGTTACCTGTAGTTTTCTTATGATCAAATGTACTTTTTTCCGATTCCAGAGACTTTCGAAAGGCTATAAATACAGGCGTCCATCTAGAAATGGTGAATAATTAAACATATATCCCAACTTTTACCATCGATGAAATACTAAACATACTTAGAGTGAATTAATTGGTACATAGAGTTATCATATGGGGTTTTTGGTAAGAATTATGAGATATTTTTAACATTAAGTCTATTATCCTAAATTGAAACTAGTCACTACTCCAAGGCAATTCAACCTATTACAAATTGAAATAGAATCCATGCCTACTTCACAATACAATAAC
Organism: Schistosoma mansoni; assembly: GCF_000237925.1. NCBI lineage: Eukaryota > Metazoa > Platyhelminthes > Trematoda > Strigeidida > Schistosomatidae > Schistosoma > Schistosoma mansoni. The sequence goes on along the minus strand of NC_031498.1, from coordinate 18,364,999 downwards.
TATATGGATGCAGTACCCAAGTGGATAACTCGTTGAGCGTTTGACATAGGAGATATTTGGTTCAAATCCCTGAATGAGCACCAGTCAGTCATCTACAACGTAAGACCAGGGACATATATGAATCGATCCAAGTCGCCATACATTATTAGCACAACAAGACCAACAAGAAATTCATAGAAGCAGGTACTTCAATGGTAGAAAAGACATTTCATGCAAGGATATGATATAGGGAGAAAGAATCAGTTCATATAAAGAAAATTGTGATTTATCTATAACTTTGCGGTTCAAGGGAAGACAAAGAGTGTATACACCTACGCCATTATGATCGATTCTGAGCCATGTCACACAGAGTCTCCAACCATTGGTTACAATAGTCATGTGGACCACAACCAAGTAGTCTGCATCTACCAACATGGTTCAGATTAGAAGTTAGCAACTTTAAAGACTGACACCACATTTTGCTTTGGCCAAGCCTAACTCTCTTCCAACCATCCCCTAAACAAGTCAGCATTGCGCGTCGTGGTAATCGGTGTTCGGGCATACGTAAAGGGTCACCCAACCATCTCAGTCGATGAAGATCCACAACCTTGTCAACTGATTTACCACAACTCTCCAATACCCTCTGTCTAACCTCACTATTACTTACCCGGTGATCCCAGCTGATAAAACCAATATTTCTAAGGCATCTATGGTCAAATACTAGTAACTTATGGGTATCCTCTACTCTTAATGGCTAGGTTTTGCAGCCTCTACAGCAAGACAGAACAAACTGCCGAGTAGTATACTCGTCCCTTAATTGGTAGATGGATATCTCGTCTTCGCCATAGGTGACGTAACTCGGAAGAAGTCAAACGAGATTTTTAAATCCGTGCTGAGATTTCGTCAGACACCAACCCATTAGGGAAGTTGCCGACGCGTTCAACTACTTCACTCCCTATCTTTAGTTCAGGTGTTGACACATGCCAGTCCTGGAGCAACAATTTACATTTAGAGGGGGAGAAACGCATCCCAAACGTCCAGCCATTGTTGTTCAGTGCTACTAAAACACTGCATTTCATCAACATCTTCATCAAACAGGACTAAGTCATGTGCGTATTCTAGGTCAATAAGTGGACCTCGTGTTAGGGGATCGAGTCCTGAAAATTCAGCCAACAAGAAAATCATTTTTAGCAGTAAGCCTATGGTGAAATTGAACGTAAATGGTGATAGTGGACAGCCACCCTGGACGCCACTCGACGTTGAAAAATAGGATGAAAGTTTGCCATAAGCTCTCATCCAACTAGTAGTGCTCAAGTAAGGGTTTATGTACTTCTGAGGTACGCTTTTCAATGACAAACACTGCCAGAAAACCTCTCGGTCTACAGAGTCAAATGCTGCATTCAAGTCAAGTGAGAACACCATTCTCAGACGTCGATAGGCATTCCTGTGTTCTGAAATATAAAGAATGGTGGATATGTGGTCAATGCAGCCACGACGAGTTCTGAAGCCAGCCTGGTTTTCTGGTTTACAATTGATCGATCACTGGTTAGTGGTCAATACCATGTAAGTCAGGTCCTTCGTAATGCAGATCGAGTTCTATCAACCACGTTTCAATGTGGTCACTAGACTAGGTGACTCGACATTGCGTGCACTATGTTGAGATGAGATGGTGATTGGATTTAGTCGATAGGAAACCGTGGACCTAGGCTTCGTGCAACTTGGTTGATATAATTTTATCTGGACAAAGAAGGACCTGAAATACATGGCATTTTTCACTACCCAGTGATCAATCAATTGTAAATACATCTCGTTCCTACAGGAAGTCAGTTACTGTCCCGATAGCTAAGTGGTAAAGTCTCTGGATGTGAAGCTGAGTGACATGGTATCAAATCCATCAGGGAACATCAATTCTTTTAAGATTACAGTTACACCTTGCTGGAGAGTTCCAAGTACCACAGTTTCCTGTCGACTACCTACAATCACCATATCATCTGGTATTCTCATGTTTGTAGTTCACAAAACTTTGTCAGGCGTCAGGCAACTATTGAAGCTAGTATTTTAGATGCAATATTAATTAAATAAATCTCTCTAAGGTCACCATAGGATGATTTTCATGCTTTCAAGCGTAAATCTAGGCGGTGAGTCCCAATAAGACCGAACGTGTGTCCCAGATTCTACTACCAATCACACTATATCCTTTTGCGTATTGAACTCAAAGTACATCCAGTGGACATAAAATGATGGTGCTTGTCCTTAATGAGGATTCTAACCAAGTGGTTGAGTTGGAAGTAAACTTTAAAATCAAACTGAGATAAGTCTGCAGGGCAATACTGTTAGCAGCAACAATACTCGGAATAAAATCTACATGCTTTAATTTGTAATTTGTTTGGAACATTGATAAGCGCCCTAGTATGGACATAAAAATATTGATTTTAACAGTTGAGATAACGAATCGATTGAAGCTAGACCACCATGAAGAAACCTGGAAGCACTGGACGGCCGTTTCGTCCTATCACGGGACTCCTCAGCAGTTCGCATCCATGATCCCGCCTCGCAAGATTAGAAACCAGGACATATCAGTTTCGCGCGCGAGCGCTTAAACTCAAGACCACTAAGCCAGCATCCAACGGTGTTAATTTCCAACCGATCCACGAAATCGAGCAACACATCCACCAACGTCTTCAGTGAGTTGTTATCTCACGACAGACCTGAATGAACTCCACTGGCCACTGCTTCTCATTAGAACTCTAGGAAATACCTCTTGAAGTCAGTCACTAGTGAAAATACGTTGATTATTATCAGAAGGGGTTTTGTGGATATTATTGTAATTTTAATAGTTGGGATCATGAATCAATTGAAGCTAAACCACTGGGGACGAAACAGTGGTCCAGTGCTTCTAGATTTTCCATGGTGATCTAGCTTCAATTGATTCATGATTTCAACTATTAAAATGACTGTAATACCCACAAAACCACTTCTGATAATAGAAATATTACTTGCTGCAAGTTATAAAAGTATAATTTAAAAGGGTCTTACGAATAATGATATGGAAGTACGTAGCTACGGCGAATGAACACATGCCGGCTACAAACAGGAACAATAACCACGCTACGCTAAATTTATAAGTTTTTAAGAATAGACAGATGTTTAATTGACACACAAAAAAGAACAACCATAATAAATGATAAGATAATAGGATTACAATAAAAAAATTGATCATTTCACAAGCATATGTAAGTACTTTGAAAATACACACATTGAAACTAAGATATGTTATGAGCTGTGACTAAAAATGTTTAACAGTGATATACGCTAGTAAGTGGGTAGACAATACACTTGCATAAACAAAGTCATCAAGAAATAATAAAGGCGTAAAGAGCAAACACAATTAACAGACGTAATGCTTTTAAAAATGTTAATACTCTATAAACATTCAGAGTATCAATATTTGGGCAGCTTGTTGATTTTAATTGACAGTCCATTTGAGTAAACTTGAAGTAATATGTCAGTACACAAATGAGGTCAGATAATTACATTATTCATGATATAAACTAACCTTACTAGAGGTTCAATCAAAAATTTATCCACAAACGATTCATCATAAACATGAATCCACTCCGATTTCAGTTCGTGCATTACTTCAGATGAACATAAAAATCTAAGGAACTAGAGAGACATACATAAGTATGTTGGTGAACTTACTTCTTTACAATATTGAACTTTCATACAACAAAGAAAGTGCCTCAATCCGTTTTCTCCAAAGGTCTCCATTCCAAGTAGTGATACGTAAAAAAGAACTGTGAAAATTATGATTATTTACTGGAACGTTATGTGTAAATTTTATCCGTGACTTGTCTCACGCATGAGAATCAACTTACAAACAAACTCGCTTTTGAATGACGGAAGTAGTGTAAAACTGCAAAATTTGTAAAGCTTCGTCACACATGGCTTTAATATACTGCGAAACTTCAAAATTTCAGTGAATAGATCAAATGCTTTATCATTATAGTCTAACTTCTCCTTAAAATCCTTAACAATGGATAAGTTTGAAAAAAGTGGTTCTACTTCTTTGGAAAGAGCTAACGCACTTCTTGACCAGAAATGTTCCTTTATAAGAGAGACAGTTTCTTGAAAAAGCATCGGAAGTCCTTCCATTACTTTTGAAAATTTACTGTTTATGATCACCTTAGGTCAAGGACATATGTACTCATGACATAAATCCAAGGTGCTCAATGAATGGGCAGTAAAGAAAAACCTTAAAACTTTTTACTAAGGTTCCACATCCGGATCTCTTATTTCGTGTAATTTCGCAATAGATAAGTCAATAAAATGTCTTTTTAACAACACACCAACAAAAATGAGCTGTTGACTTCAACTTTAGGAAAATCAGCGAACGGTTTGTTCCTTAGGGTTCCATTTATGGGTAGTGAGAGAGCTTTATTAATTGCAAATGGATGTGGTTCCTATTGTGCTCCCTCTTTGGACCAAAGTTAGAAACAATCGAATCAACCATAAAGAGGATCGATCAGTAACACTTAAAATGGTCCCCTCCTTAGTATTGACTGAACTAAAGTAATCGTTGAGCCCTCTTCCGGAAGATTCCGTGGAGAGCAACATCCCTATATCTTCAGTTAGGGAGTCCTGCGATTCATGGACTCAAAATGAGTAGAAGTTCCGCATTTTTGTGTGAGCTCTTTCCTGTCCTCTCTTAAGTGATTGTCCTTTTAAGTTTGGTTCAACACTGAAACGTATCAGTGGTCTTTACTGCTAGCAAAAATACTGAGCATTGTCCTACACTATTGTTTTACATCTCTCACCATCCTCTTGTACCGCTACAGGTTTGTTTTGTAGTCTGTGTACCCTTATAGTCGCTCTTTTTCAAACATATTCCAAGGGAACGGTATCCTCTTTAGGAAAGGTCTCAGGGCTAAACTCAATGGTCAGGAAACACTAGGTAATTGTGTCCAAACAAAGCCATTGCTCGTAGATAAAAGGTCTTCAACTGTCACGTGATTAACTTATAAACTGAGTGAAGTATTCAAGCTGTTCTTAACTATCATACAGGAGTCTCAGATATTTAAATTACTATAAGCGACTTTTGTGTCGCACTTTTACACAAGTTCTTAGGATATTTACTTCATCCGAACTTTGAACGTGGTTTATTGCACTCAAGCTGTGAAATCTTGTCCATTATTAATCAAGTTTGCGAAAAAAAGCAAGTAAACACTATCTCAAAAATATAATACCGTGTTACATTTTCGTTGATCAATTGTGTTAACGTTCCAATTTTGGCACCAGCATATCGAAATTTGTGACCCTGGTTTAGTTCATGTACTCAGTGCTTATACTTTGCAATTAGAGTTCAGGGTCTGCGAGATTATCCAAACGAAGTATAGGTGGCATTAACGCTGGTTATTATTACTTTAGACAATAGTAATTAATAATGGTATCGAAAAACTTCACTATATCAGTGACTGAAACTTATTGTATTTGCTGGATAAAAATGTTCCTTGTGTCATTATTGCCTATTCTATTCTGGTTTTCGGCTATTTGAAACACTGTATCTCGTCCAAAATTTGGATGTAGCTTCCGAAGTTATGACAAAGACTTTTATAGTAGCTGTCCAGAGGGAAGTGACGATAAGCACTGAGCAAATAACTAAAATTAACGTTTTCAACTTAACGACCATGCATTAACCGAACTATTTTGCACTGTACATGGCTTTGTATCTTGTTTTTACTATTCTTCAGCCATCAACTGTTTGTCTAGGCGCAGAGGTCATATATTTTGTTAACGTTTATAATCTGCATTTCAGTTTTACAACCATTAGTAACATTCTTATGCACTGCCGCTTGTTTCCCCAGCTCATAACTCTAGTATGGTAGAACCTGCAGAATCCGCTTCGTGACTTCTATGTAGCCTACAAAATGGTATGATTTATAAGTATTCCCGAGTAGCAAGGGATTCAACCACCGTTGACAAAATGGGTTATTTCATATCTAAATTGTCTGATTCATTACATGACAAACTAATCTTTATCTCCTGCTATATCTAGACATCTTGGCTCAGTATAAACTAAAGTCATTTATTCTGGAAAACTTAAAGATTTGGTTGTTGTTAGCCCTGCCTAATCAGCATAGCATTTAAGTTACCTGAAAAAATAGTTTTAGCTAATTTGCTAAGTCCCATTAAATCAGAGGATCTGTTGTTTTTTGAGCAAAACAGGTTTCGGATTGAACATTCATACTTAACCAACTTACTAATAGTGAGGGTGTGTTGGACGGGGGCTCAAGTTAATGGTTTATATCTTGATGTGATATTCATATTTTTTAGCGATAGATTTGTCAAAGTTCCTCATTTAGGGCTTATTCAGAAGCTCTCAAGCTTTTGAATAGCAGGTGCCCTACAAGAGTGGATAAGAAACTTCCTCTGTAATCGAGGAAAAGGGGCTAGGGTAAATGGTACATTGTGTGAACGAAGGCCGGTAAAAAGTGATGTACTTGGGCGCACCATTTTAGGTCCCATATTTTCCTTCTCTATGATAATGAATTGATGGTACTGCTTAAGTCCTTGAAATTATTATTTGCCAATGATGTCGAAAATGTGGAGAACAATAAGTAATGAGGCTAAAACTTTTGACTCGCAAGCTAGCCAAGGCAAATAAGTTAGATTGTCCTAATCCAGAGGCCTGGAGATGAAATATAGGGGGAATGGGCTAATACACATCGAACATGGTGATTACTAACAGCATACTATCAACAGTACATCACTTCCACGAATTCAGGAATGCAAAACTTGGGGATAAAAGTAATTGGTGACTTTAAAACGACTGCACATTACAACTCATCGGCCACCAAATGCTTTGATATCTGGGATTTTTCATCCGATGTTCACTTACTTAGGCTGCACCACTGATCAACAAGGAGGGTCTGATGAAGGCGTAAAGACGATGATTGTCAAAGCAAGGACAGCATTCCTACAGTTGAAGAACATATGTAACTCAGAACAACTGTCAACCAATACCAGGGTCAAAATCTTCAACACGAACATCGAGACAGTTGTACTTTACGGGGCTGAAACTTGGAGAACTACTACAACCATCACCAAAATAGTACAAGTATTTATAAACAATCGTCAATGTAAAATACTCAATGTCCATTGGTTGGATATCATAAGTTACAACCTACAGTGAAAAGAACAAATAAACCTTCAACTGAAGAGGAAATTAGGAAATACGTCGGAATCGGAAAGACATATATTGAGGAAGTCATCAAACTGAATCACGAGGTAAACCTGGAATCCTGAAGGTAAACGAGAAAGTGGAAGGCAGACAAACACACTGCGTCGAGAATCGTGAGTACACATAAAAGGATGGACAGCAACTGGAAAATACTGGAGTGGTTGTCCGGGACAGAGTTGTATGGAGAATGCCGGTGATCAGCCCATGCCTCTCCATGAGAGGTAACAGTCGTAACTAAGTGAGTAAGTATGTATGACTACACCATAAACACTGAGTTCAGTTCCCTCTTCGAGTAAATATTTTAGTTTTGATTGTATACTAAGGTTTAAGGGCTTCTTTTATATCTAGTTAAGTCTGATTTTTTAGTAACAGTAAGAAATGAGATCTCATCCATTTGCACTATTATGACGCGAAAGCCGGACTTCCGGAATTCGATCGCAGTGACCCTGAGTTGTGGTTTGCCTATGTAAAGCTCTATGTCACGAGACACAATGTTAAATCCGAGGGAATTCGCTATGGAGAATTTCGTTCTGACCTTCTCATTCAGTTGCCAAAGACGTCTGTGACTTGATTCTAAGCCCACCATCACCACAACCATACACTATGTTAAGCCGAAAGATAATAAACCGTTTGTCATGATCAGACGGTCAAACAACCCGAAGGATTTTTCAAGGAGAAACAGTTGATAGGTCGCCGTCACAGCTTTCACGTCACCTCTAAGTCTTAGTGGATGACAATAGAGTAGACGAAATAGCCCTAAAACTAGAGTGGATACAAGCTCTCTCGTGTTCCGTCCAAAACTGCTCGGATGCTCAAGATCTTGGAACCACTTTATCTCATTTAGCGCGTATAGCCGACAGAAAAGTAAAAGGAGGTCCCCCGACCGGATTACACACGATAAATCACGCACAAGAAGAATCATTAAGGGACTCACTCATAGGACTGATCGCGAGTGGTAAAAGTCTCACTGAGGCTGTCGCCTAAAAGCGAATGAGTCATAGAAACCGGAGAGGCAGCCATAACGCCCAAGATTGAAGTCAAAAGCAGGTCACAAATGTCCAGACAGTCATGACAGTCCTGTTTGTACCACTGGGTGTTTGTTGTCAACCCATCCAGTGCAGACAACCATGCGCCTGGCTCAAACAGAATCCCAGGAATGCGGGAAACAAATAACCCCCCAGGTCGCGAAGACTGAGGAGAGGCGCCTAAACGGTGGCTTGTTCTATGTTGGGAACGGAAACTCACGCTTGAAATTCACGGTAGATGCTGGCGCTGCTCTTAGTATAATCCCTTAAAACAAAACTAAGCTGGGTCGACAAACGTCCCCAGTTACGTCTCAAGCTGCCAATAAAACTAAAATCGTTATATATGGGCAGAAAACTTTAACTGTAGATTCAGAGTTCAGGAGGCAATTCCCCTGGGTTTTCACTGTAACCGATTTAGATCTGGCAATACTGGAAATGGCCTTTTCAAAGAGATACGAATTTCTAGTCGAAACCAAAAAACGACGCTTAACACTGAAAGAAACTTCGAATTACACAAAAGGCTAAAAAGTCACGTCACATCTCTCAATTTGACACAAACTCCCCCAGTACCAACAGCGAAATTCCAGGTTATACTCGCTAAATTTCCTAACTTAACTTAACCGAACCCACAGCTTTCCGAAAGCAAGCTAAAAGTAAGTCATACGATCAAAAGCGAAGGTGCACCTGTGTTTGTCAGACCCAGGAGAATAGCACCATATAATTTTAAAGTGACTAGGACCGAATTTGACTACATGCTACAGCTGGGTATTATACGTCCCTTTGGTGGTCAATAGGCATCCCCTTTGCATATGGTTCCAAAGAAAAATGAAGGCGATTGGAGACCGTGCGCGTATTACAGAGTCATCAACCGTTGAACCGTACCAGATAGGTACCTAATACCGCATATCCAGGATTTCACGAACGGTTTACAGGGTATGAACATCTTCACTGAAATTGACTGAGGGTATATCATAATATCCCGGTAGATAATGAAGATATCTTCAAGACAGTTATTACTAAACATTTTAGATTGTTGAAGTTTATACGCTTGCCATTCAGCTTGAGGAACGCGACACTCACATTTCAAAGATTCATGGATAACCTATTTCAAGACATGCCATTTGTATAGGGGTATAAAGATGATTTGCTAATTGCCAGTCCCGATGTACAATTACACGAACAGCATGTAAGAACAGTGTTAAAACGGCTGGACGAAGATGGAATGAACATACATCAAAGTAAATATATTTTCCGTGTTCAAACTCTAGAATTTATCTGGTACATAGCAAGCCCAGAAGGAATTACGCCGATCAAAGAAGTGGACACCATCAAGCAGTACCCCATACCTAGTTCTGTAACACAACTTTTATCGCAGATTCATACCCGGTTCTGCACAACTAATTCAACCTTTGCAAGACTCTTTAAAAGAAAAACCAAAAGAATTCAAACTGAGTTCTGAGGCTGTTGAAGCTAAAAGATAAACAAGCTCAATCCTCCACGTCGATGTATCCGTGTTACATTTCCCTACTTGCTTTGATGATGGATGATTCGGACAAAGCAGCAAGCGGTATCCAAAACCAACTGTTCAAAAACGCCTGGAAACCAATTGTTTTCTTCTTAAAAAGACATTATTTAACAAAGACAAGGTACTCTACTTTTCGGCGAGAACTTCTTGCAATCTACCTAACCACTGAGCATTTCTGACACATGTTAGAAGACAGAGACTTCATAGGTTTTACGGATCACAAACCATTGACCGATTCACTAAAAGCGAAAGTCGATAAATACTCACCTCGAGAAGTTCGACAACTTGACTATATATCACAGATCACAAGTGATATACGACATGTCAAAGGTCAGGAAAATCATTATCTCGACAAGAAATGAATTTGATGCAACAGTCTACGGTAAATTTCGAGACACTAAGATACAAACAAGAAGAGGACCACGAATTATGAAACCTACTTACAGCAAACAACACTGTAGCTGGCACACAATCTAAATAAAGACCTATTCACTATTAGTTTGGTCTCCTCTATCAACAGAACAAGGGTTACCTACGGGCACGAAAATTTTACTCCCAAGTATAGTTGAGTTCCCAGTGCTACTATTCGCCCATGAAAAATTTGACGAGAAGTAGCAGGAGACGCAGATTCATGTGCACATGAGTCTGACTTGGATGTTCTGATTAGTTGGTCTGAAAATTGGCTGATGCGTATCAACGCGACCAGGTGTGTCAACAAGTATATTGGGGATACAATGTTGAATAGGTGCAGCATAGGAGAAACGCCTGTTCCCGTAGTCCGATCTAACAAGGGTCTAAGGGCGACAGTGATCCATGATGTTAAGACCACAGTCCAATGCTGCAAAATTGTAGCTAGATGGTTTAGAACCCCAGGGGCTTCAAGACGGACATTTGCCAATTTAGATGCTAATATGTTCACCACAGTATACACAACCTTAAAGAGATCCAAACTTGAAAACTGGATTCAGGCTGCAATGCTCTGTAATAAAAATGACTCAGGTATTCTTTTAAGAGCACGGATGAAAGCTAGTCGTGCAACTCCAGAACTCCGGGGTTTATCATACAAAGCGCACCTTGATAAACCAGTTTTCTTTACTCTGTCCTACCACCGATCAATAATTGATCTGATTTCAATGTATAGAACAATGAAAAATGATTTTGAACTTGATATATCTTCTCTTTTGCTTTCTACCAGGTCGGGATATTTCAGTGGACATAGCAGGCGAGTAGAAAAGCCGAGAAGGAATAGAGTACCCCTGGCTAGCAGGTTTCCACACCGAATCATAAATTATTGGGACCAGTTGCTCAAAAAAGTGGTGTCCGCACCTTCAATCGACTCATTCAAGAGAATAATAGACACTTTCAAAAGCTTACAATAAGAGGAATAACACAGGCCGTAATCCTTATGTCCTTAATAAATAAATATTAATTCTGTGTCTAATAACGGTTCATGTTCATGCCTTATCTTTTCGCTACATTCAGAACTAATCATCTCCGAAGCCATAGCAAGAGAGTTCAAAAACTTTGATTCAATAAACTCAGAGTAAGGTTCCGCTTTTCTCATCGTGTAGTCAATGAATGGAACGCCCTGTAGATGACTAGCATTGATGATATGTGTCAAATGATTAGAGGCCCACAAGAGTTAGACAAGAATAGTGTTACGAACAGACTAGCTTCGAAGTCGCGTTTTGCGGTAAGCACCTAAGGTGAATTACCCTTTTGTCATATCCAGGTACTATGGCTACCTTGATACCGTATAGCAAAAATAGCATAATTACAAAAATATATTGCTAAGGGTAGGTAGGTAGGTAGGAAGCGAGTGCGACCACCACCTTAAAGAAAACAAGTCTCTGTCGCTGACAGTTTACAGTTCCTAAGTGTCTAATTCTGTTCAGTCTATACTTAGCAGATTAAATGAAAGCACAGAAGTATAACTGTGAAATGAAGTCATGATTTCATCGTACGAAATCATTGATCACTTCGTGGTCAGAGCTTGAAAAACCTATGATTGGTGTTACAAACAGTAAAAGTCGTAGACCATAGATTGAGAGTGGCAGTGACACGATGAAATTGTCTATAGAGGGTGATAAATGGTGAGTGCTGAATGTAAGTTAAGTAACTAAACCGGAAAATATGGAAGAGAACATAAGAAGTCAAGTGCGTCACTGTTGACTCATGTCAATGATACTAGCAAAAAACGCTGTCAGTGTTGGGATAGGGGCGACAGTGTCGTTTTCAGTTTGCAGGAGATTCGCTCGACTGCGTTATCTGATGATTCTCGCAAGTGATAGTGTCGTCAGTCCACTAATTGAAGTGAGCAAATTTTAGAACGTCAAATATTTGAACAGCTGATTGATGTACCGAAATCATCTGCTACATAACAGCTACGAAGAAACAATACTTCATAAAGTAAATGTTACGACACAGAAGTTGAATAGTCACATTAGTTCTGATATGCCATAACTTCACAGCGTAATAACATCATTCTTGTGTATACTGAAGGTTGCCCTGAACGTCCGTTTAGGTATTACTAATGCAACAGCTGGATGCATATATACAAACATACGAAGACTGTGGTGAGGTTCGTAGGGAATTCTAGAGGTCGTTCAGATATCTTGCGAACTCGTATTGCATGCGAATGAACCGAAAACGGAATTAAGAAGACTGACGCGTAATTAGAATGTGAAGTGATGGTCTGCCATACGAGACAACAGCAAAGCGTATGGTAAACATTAATTCAAGTGGTATCTAGCATCAGGTAACATATAAAGTACGGTAATACGACAAAGTATCTAATTAGGATATGGACTAAGATTACTTGTGTACGTACAATACGTTTTTACACTGTATTCGACTCAACGAGCATAAGTACACATGATTTCGACTAAAAATTGATGGCAATTACAGAATATATGTAAAGATGCCATAAGTATTCTCAGTTTGACAACGCCTTAACCAGTTACACCACTTATAATAAAAACGTGCCAAACCGGTCAAACCAGGAGTCAGAAGCGAAGGGGTACGAAGATGTTTTTGATAGGTTATCGATATATCAACTCTAGCTGGATACTGGTTGTGCGAGATGTGAAAAGCGGCGTACTCACTCGTGACCTGGTGTGGATGCGTGACCGAGCACCTTCAGCTAGTTGAGCCCGTAAATTTAATAGGGCACACATCAAATGTCGAGGACTTACAGTACTATTTATTTTAGTGGTTTATTTACCGTTACATATTACTATACGTGAGAGTAACTAAACAGTGTTATTAGGCATCATAAGCACAGTGCGAAATAATTCAATGCAACTATGAAACTCGCCTGTATTACTCTCGCTTCTAAGTAATGAAGACTTGAAGTAGACAGCAGCTCAAATTTGGATGATATATGAGGTATTATTGATTTAATTCTTGTCGTAGCATTGGGTTGTAGACTGAATTTGGCTAACGATGACTCCTAGGTCATTGTGTGTCTTAACAACAGGTAGCTCAGTGTTATTCATCGTGTATGTATCTGTACCTCGATGACCGATATGCATGACAATACACCTTCCTCCAATCCCGACATTTCTCAGCTTATATAACAGCCTGTTGTGCGGAACGTTGTCGAAAGCCTTGCCGAAATCGATGTAGGCTACGTCTACAGGTAACTTTTTGTCTTTAAGAGCTCATCAGCTTTTACGAGCGACTAATAAGTTAGTGAGACAAGAATAACCTATTCTAAAGCCGTGCTGCTTCTCCTAAAAGATCCGGTTTTCATCGAGGTACTTAAACAGCTCCTTCCGAATAATCTTTTCTAAGATTTTAACAACTACGCTAGTTAGGCTAAAAAGTCGGTAATTCTCAGGTTTATGTTTCGTACATGTTTTGAAGGTAGGGCTTACTATGATATTCTTCCAGTCTCTTAGTAAACGACCCCGGGTTACGGATAGATGAAAGCATATACTTAAAGGGTCCGCAGCGAGGTTAATTAATTCCTTTGGTAACCTAGAATGCAGTTCATCGGGTTCAGTCGATTTTCCTGTGTCAAGCTTATTTGGCAGATCAAAGACATCGAGTTCTTTAGTAGTCACACTGTCCAGTGTTTGTGTGTGGGGATTTTCATGGACTGGTGTGAAGGGTGTTTCTATGGTGTATACATTGCCAAAGTAGTTTGAGAATACTTGGGCTTTACCAAAGTCATCCTCCACTAATGATGGGGCAGTACTGTCTCCCCATAGTGAAGGAACAATTCTTCTATTTGTCCTTTGATTTATATACGTGTACAAGCGTTTAGGACATTCTATGAATTCCTTAACAATTTTCTCTTCGTACAACTTTCTATACTTACGGAGGGTCGAGGCACATGTATTCTGAACTTTTTGATACAGAGATGTTGTCTCATCAGTCCTCAGTAACCTAAATCTATGCCACATTTTCCTTCCCTTTTGGAGAAGGATGCGGACCTCCCTACTAAACCATTGTGGAGAGTTTCTCAGCCCACTTGGTGTAATCCAAGGGGTGTGGGGCGAGGCAACTTTTTAGTGTAAGTTACGAAATACGTCCCAAACCGTTTCGAATGAAGACTCTGGGTCTGTTATCCAATCTATTGACGATTCTGAGTCCATGATGTCTTTTATGTTTGCTTCCCAGACGTTAGGTCTGGATTGAGCTGACATGTGCTCATGATTGACAATTACATGGAAGTCACAGGTTAAAAGTGCATGATTACGTTTACCTAGAGGCGACGTGTAATCCAGGTTTGCAACGTCATTTTCATAGTGAGTCAATATAAGATCTTGTAAAGATGATTCAGAAACCGGACCGTATCTGGTCGCTTCTTTCACATGTTGCATTGGGGAACATGTGATAACCGCATTAACTAGTTTCTGCTCGAAGGAATTATCTGATGATTCATTTCGCAGATTTTCCCAGTCTACCATGGGTGTACTAAAGTACCCTAGGATTCGACATCCACCACTTTGTGACCAAGTATTGAGACTGCTTAGCAGGACTTGATTGACCTCAATGCTTGAACTTCGATAGACCAAACCAAGCAGCAGCTCTTGTCCCTTGCACTTCAAGCGGCAACTAACTAATTCACACATCTCACTCTCATGGGATACACTGTCGATAACGGCAAATGAGATGGCATTTCAAAAGTATTGCCTAGTACTAATCCATTACTTTAAGGTGCACCAGAATGTTGAAAGAAAAATTATTCTATTTCGTTCACATTCATTTGAATTATCTGAATCATTCAGAGGAGATTTGAATATAATATCACTTCAAGGTCACAGGCGGATATTTGCGAACTTTGTTATGATCGACCTAAATACAAATGGACAGGCTCTTTGTTCAGCAGTTAATTGTGTTTTGGATGGGAAATGGTCTTGGTAAGAAGGACACATCATATTGATTTCCATAGGGTAATCTTTGGATATATGGGACTAACCCATACGCTAGACGTCAAAGATCAAGGTTGCCGTTTTCGTTTTATTTTATATCTTCTATTTATTAGGTCACGACTTGGATCAATTTCTAAATAATTTTTCCTCTGGAAAGGTTCTCTATGGCTTCATTCGTGTTGAAGTTGTGACTCCTGCAAAATTTGTTTTGATCGTCTGGGTAAGCTTATCTGTCCTGTTGATTTATATGTTGTGGTTGGATTTTTATGACTCAGTGTTTAACTCCGAAGTGTAGGTTTACACATTTTGACTATCTGGGAGTTAATATTTGTGCTAAATTAGATATCCTAAATCAGTCTATTAGCAAGATATCTGGTTCTTACAACGTAATTGGAGTTGAAAAATAAATTGTAGATGTAAATTTGCAATTGAAATCAAACATTTAACCATCATAGCGTTGATTGAACAGCTTTTGGGTCGTTTCCTTTTCTCAGATACTTACTGTTAGCGATTCAGTCTTGTTTATGTTTTGGTGGGAAATTCCAGTAATTCATTACTTGGTGTGAGAAGCAGAACTCCAAACGTGCACAGTTTAATCTCAGATTTTGAACTTTCCTAGAACGCCCTTTCAAATTACCGGTCCTTATTTTTTCCTTCCATTTAGGACTGGTAATTTGAGAGGGCATTCTCAGAAAGTCCAAAATCCGAAATCAAATTGTCCACGTCTGTTGTTTCGGCAGAAAATATATCAGGTACCTCGTTCATCTATCCATAGCTTTTAAGTTCGATTCCGGATTCGATTGTTCGAATGTGTGTTCTTTCAATGCATTGAGAGACGAGACTTAATAAATACGTCTTCATTAACTAAAGCAGTGATTATATTTCTGCCGCCTAAATTGACATGTCATTACATTTGTAACTGCGTCGTTCATTGTGACAGTAACTTGGTGAAATGCAGAAGTTTATTTATGATAGAAAGTCAAGATTTGGGTTTAGTCGAACTGAAAACTACGTTATAACAGGAGTTAGATAGTTCTATTAAAAATTGGGACTTGTAAATTTTCTCCGTTACCAATTGTTATGGCTTTTATTTTCCGCGAATCTTCGTCACCAATTGCTATTATCTACGTTGCTTGATACCTATACTTGGGAAACGAGGAACCACTTCATTTCTCACGACTCAAAGTACAAGTAAAGATTTATTACCCTCAAGACGAGGCAAGCACTATAGTCGAAAATGCTCTCATTTACATGTGGACATGTTCACACATTTGACTATTAATTAATAAGAAGTCATGCACATGCAATGTAAGCACAATCGTACTCTGCATGTCACTATGAACTCAGCTAACCATAATTTTATCCAAGAGTGTCATATAATAAACCAACACCATTTGGCGCAAGCGGAATATACGTCTTCCAAACAAAGGACGAGTTTAATGCTCAGCAGTTCACTCCATCCAACTCTATGGGTGTGAAACATGACCATTAAGAATAGAGGACATTTTTAGGTTACTGGTATTCGATCGTAGGTGTCTTCGAAGCATCGCTCGTGTATTTTGGGACCACCGAGTGACGAGTGTCATTGTTAGGAATGGGAAACTAGGCAAATATGGCAAATCGATTGATGAGGTAGTAATTGTTGACCAACTGAGTTGGTTGGGATACGTGTTACGTATGTCCAACAACAGCCTACCTCGACGGGTGATGTCCTCCGGTATAGGAGTAGATCAGAAGACAGGTAGGGGCGGCCAAACCGAAATATGACATCAGTTCACCAAGTTATCAACAATCGTACTGAGCCATGTTACCAGGTGTAGACTACCTGGTTGGGGTCTATGTGACTATCGTCACCATGGCTGAAAATCGTTTTCAATGGCGCAGGTGCGTCCATCATTTGTCTCCCCCAAATCCTGAGATTCTCGGTTCCTCACAAATTCCTTCGTTTTTATTGCGCAAATTCATATTGTATTTTTGAGTTGTATCTTCAATTCTCAATGTTTTCTATTACCATCGATACCATTACTACTTGTGTTGTTCTGGAATTCGGTTTGACAATATCATTTCTCTATGCTAACAGAGCATGGATCTTAGACCGATGTAGATACACACCAGGTTTGATATTGTTACCGACTGTCTTCGGGTTTATTCTATATAAAACACTAATACCATTACATCTTCGATACCCAAGAACACAATCCCCAATATGATAAAGACGGTTATGAGTCTGGGAGTTTTCGTATGTTTAACCATTCTGTACAGGGAGAACTTTTGATGGGTACTTTAGACAATAAAATATTAAATTTAATCATCCTAATGTCAAATTATCGGTTACAATTTACCAGTTTATCGGTATTGAGGTGTAAGAGATTATAATCCCTGTTCATTACTGATATGACGGGTTAACAAGGCGAAATTATATTTTGAACTCATTGGGATTCTTTCCCAAAATTACTTCTATTTTTAGTTCTATGTGATGATCATTCAGTGTATTAATTGTTTTTTCAGTGTGCTATTTTATTCAGTACGACATTTATTTACTTCAGTGTGGTGTTTATTCAGGAAATCAGTTACAATGTCGAACCTGATGTGTATCTACATCGGTCTAAGATCCATGCTCTGTTAGCATAGAGAAATGATATTGTCAAACCGAATTCCAGAACAACACAAGTAGTAACGGTATCGATGGTAATAGAAAACATTGAGAATTGAAGATACAACTCAAAAATACAATATGAATTTGCGCAATAAAAACGAAGGAATTTGTGAGGAACCGAGAATCTCAGGATTTGGGGGAGACAAATGATGGACGCACCTGCGCCATTGAAAACGATTTTCAGCCATGGTGACGATAGTCACATAGACCCCAACCAGGTAGTCTACACCTGGTAACATGGCTCAGTACGATTGTTGATAACTTGGTGAACTGATGTCATATTTCGGTTTGGCCGCCCCTACCTGTCTTCTGATCTACTCCTATACCGGAGGACATCACCCGTCGAGGTAGGCTGTTGTTGGACATACGTAACACGTATCCCAACCAACTCAGTTGGTCAACAATTACTACCTCATCAATCGATTTGCCATATTTGCCTAGTTTCCCATTCCTAACAATGACACTCGTCACTCGGTGGTCCCAAAATACACGAGCGATGCTTCGAAGACACCTATGATCGAATACCAGTAACCTAAAAATGTCCTCTATTCTTAATGGTCATGTTTCACACCCATAGAGTTGGATGGAGTGAACTGCTGAGCATTAAACTCGTCCTTTGATTGGAAAATGGAGATCCGCAGTACATCAAAAGTGACGCATGGTGGCATCATGTAATCGAGCCTGCTGAGTCGGTCTGGAGATTTCGTTAGATAGTAGACCATCAGAACTGATGCGAATCTCTAGATAAGTGGGTTAGTTGATGCGTTCGACTACTTCTTTGCCTATCAATAGTTGAGTGGTTGGCACAAGCCAATCCTGAATCAGCACTCTGGATTTGAAGGGAGAGAATCGCATTCCAAACATACTTGCAATTTTTACCTTACGTAGTCAGAAGACTCTGCACTTTGTTAGCATCTTCACCAAACAAAAGTAGATCGTCTAAGTATTCTAAGTCAACAAGCGAATCTCCTGGTAGAATATCAACCCATGAAAAGTCAGACGATGAAATTATCATCTCTCTACTCATGATAAGGTTAAATAAAAATGGGATCAGTAATTTGTGTGTTACCTGAACGGAGTGTATCAAGTGAGGGAAAATAAATTACTTGGTGATTTTTTCCTAGCTAGTATTCAATTTGACGGTTGTTGTGTTCGAATGTAATCTACTTTAACAAGTCAAGCTTATCGAAGCTGTGCATTTGTTAGTTAGAGATTAATCGTAGCTTAGCCACAGTAGGACATCTTTGGGAGTGTAGCTTGTGATCAGAATTATAGTTCTACATTATTTTCGTCATCAATGTATCAGGATTGATTCAGTACGCTAGAATACTGATGATGTACGTGTTTTAACTAAAAATTTCTATTAAATATAGAAATACAGAAATTTCATTCAGAATTCCATGGTACAGATATGTCGCTTGATAGTTTATTTACGATTGACCATTTTTATCCTAAATTTGTTTTTACAAACTTATTGATGAGTGTTCGTGCGAATATCTTGGTGGGTCTGTCGCTTAGCTATTTATTCGCTTATCATCCAACATTCACAACTCCTACTAAGGTTTAAATTATCAAGTGTTATCATAATTGATCGAACACTAGGTTATCATAAGTCCATATGTGGTTGCATAGTTGACTCTAAATAATAATGTAAGTGGACTTAGATAGTATTACTCTTCTTTTAGTAGTTTTTTATCTTATGTCTTGCGACTAAATTCACTTTGTGGTTGATTTACATAGTTACGCAATAGGCATACGAGTTTTTCTTCCATGCAACCCAAACTTTCCTCTTGATTTTAACACTGATTCTTATAATTTTTAATTTTATGTTAATTAGCAAGGAGAGGCGTCGTCCGAAAGCTTTAAATTAGCTTGTCCAAGACATGTCGACTGTGTGAAACGGCTATGCCGAGTGAGTTTATGATATTTTGATTTTAATTTACTCCTGATAAGTAACTAAAAGAGTGTTGTTTTTATTCAGTCTGAGGATCGTTAATATATCACTTTCATATATTTTCTTAGGGTAATTATCCCTACACTTTTTTAAAGCTATGCATTTTGTGAGTGCTGTTCTTAATTGAAAATTATGGTGATTTTTATGTCCAAGTCTCCATCTCGATATTGTTCTCTTCAGTTTCGATTTCTTATCAATGTTTAGCTTGTATAATATTGTAGTATATATTTAGAAATAACTATTATTACTATTTATTAGTGTTTTCATGTCTTTTGATTTCTGATTGACATAAATACTAGACCTGTGGATTTTTTAAAAATGGCTTAGCATTACTTTATTCTTCAAATAAGATATACGGCTGCTCATAGTGTTAAGCATCAATTTAAGGGATAATGCCGCAAGTTTGTTGATAGTTTGGTGCTTATGTAAACAATGACGGAAAAGCTTACCGTTTTTTCAGATCTAGTTGTTAGAATTTTTCAAGCAGATAATTTTATACGTGATATTTAGTTTAATGCTCTACACAGTATATTTGTGATATATGTGGAAACGTATTTAATTGTTGAGACACTAGTTTCAAGATTTTGGTTCTAACTTACTAGATGTTTTTGAGGTTAGAGTCATCCGCATTTTTGTTAATTTTCCCTCAGTTGGTGATAAGTTGATTGCATATATATTTGGAAAGTCGCTTGTTTTAATGACATGCCAAATGAATACCCTTTTTTGTGAGAAAGATATACTGCATTATCGATATATTAGTTCGGGATAACAAATAGCTCGTCTATATATAATGTTCGGTAGTTACTCTTATCATGGAGATGTAACTTTCAGCTACTTGGAACTAGTAAAGAATATCATGAAATAGCATCTGAAAGAATAGAAAAATTACAGAGCAATACAGTTTGCGCAGTTTACATATTATGTTATGTTTAATTATTGTCTTGTTATCGATAAAAATTAGCATGCATCAATATGAATTAGTATGAGATGCGTAAATGAGCAGTAAACTGCTGAGACTTTCTATAATATTGAAAGTCATTTTATGTGAAACGTTATGATCCTTTTAGACTCCGGTTTGTTTAATAAACCGCAGGGCATTTGAGAGCAGCTCAAACCAATGGTGCACATGGGCTCCAGTATCCTGAAGGAACAACTGGCGTATGAACCAATTGTTTGTCACCGGCTACCATGGGACTGCATTTCCTCACGATGCTCCACTGCCTTGTGGATCAGACCTTTTGGTCAAAGGCTCCGGGTGTGGCCCCCTAAGAAAACCACCTGCTTCAGTTTGGGCACCTGAGCAGTATCACA
The DNA here is from genome assembly GCF_000237925.1 of Schistosoma mansoni. NCBI lineage: Eukaryota > Metazoa > Platyhelminthes > Trematoda > Strigeidida > Schistosomatidae > Schistosoma > Schistosoma mansoni. Next base: position 18,343,928 of record NC_031498.1, on the reverse strand, counting down.
GCCCTCACACAAATTGAATGATATTTGTGCGGTGCATATGTATCTGGTGCTTCCTTTTACCAATATTTATGTGTTTAAATAAATATGTGTATGAGGCCCCACTTCATAAACCACAGTAGTGTTGCACTTCTTACTAATAAACCGCACGTCAACGCACCAAACAGTATGTCTAAAATATGGTTCAGTTGAGCTAAAGAAATACAAACTGGGTACTTTGACAAATTCTTATTTTACAAAAGTCAAAGCTCCAAATCAACAAATGAGTGTTAATCATTACCTTTTGTTGGAGCCAGGATTGTGAATAAAAGCCCTTAAAACGGTTAAATCATGGGATATTCTTGAGTCTAACTTTCTTTACCTAAGAATGCATTGTGCTTACTAGAAATTCGTTAGGAAGCACATGTGAATAGCGCATCTCGTCAAGTGGTATATGTTAGATTGATCTAGTTGACTGAAACTATAGGTGTTTCCTACGAACACTAATTTTAGTTTCAATCCCGTTTGTTAAGCAGATGGTTGTGGATTCTTTCTCTTCTTCATGTTCTCAGTTCTATCTTAAGTCATTGACAAACCTCAAACTGTAAGAGGTTGATGCAAAAAGTCCAAATTCCTTGTTTAATTTACTGGTCAGTATCAATATGTTAATGTAATAATGGTAATAATAATAACGTTAGTAAGAATTCTAATATACGTAGAAACTCACCCAAATGTTTATATTATTTTATAAACTTTTGCCACTTCAACACGGTAGTAAATGTGACAAAGTCTTACGACTGTTTGTTGAATGTTTAGACTAATAAGCTAAGATAAAATGTCACTTGATATTTCACACTTGATGAATTAATTCCTAATCCCTGCTCTGGAAAATTAGTATTTTCGCTTCTTAAAGTGTAAAAAATTGTTTCTAATACTTTTTTTTGAAATAAAAACGAGTTGGAATATGTCTTTTAAATTTCTTTTCTTGTTTATTTTCGAAATTTTTATGATAGTGGAAAGTTTTTATGGTATATAACGGAGTTTCCTAACACTATGTATAATTTCTACCCTAACATTGTCATCAAGCTACTCGATTACATGAAATGTCGACTATTTCATAAAATCTCTTTTTAAAATTATTTTTGCACTAGACAGTTCATGTTACAATCAATGCAAGAAGTGAATCCAACTTGGATTGGAACGAAATCGTTACTAAAGTTCAAAATTTAACTGGAAGTGTTTCTCATACTCAACCAACCAATTCTAATAATACGGATGATGAGTTTGTACCTACAGTTAGTTTTGAACTATTATTTTGTGTTTTGACCTAAATTGATTTTAAAATTAGAGCTTTCACGTGTTTGTTTTTAAAATAAAAAACCGCTACCACAGACCTCATATGGTTTTCGGTTGTGTCAGACGTAATGATGAACTCAACTTTTTTATTTTCAAGTAACTCTTTTATATTTTGCGTTGTAGTGCATTCTAAAACAGCTCCACTTATTCTAGCTGATATTTAACTTAACTTATTTTCTTTGTCCATGTAATCTATTACTGATAGCACAGAAAAAATTACCACAAAGACATCTCATAACAGCGTATCAATCTATACTTTACGCAAATCAGTTGATTTCTAAGTAATATTTTCACCATAAGTAGGAACACCTTTTCTATTTAGCTGATTTGTTTTTACAAGTTTGTAATATGTTTTTTAAATTATGATTTAAAAATCTCAATGACTTCCCTGGTGCTGTTGGAGAAGTTTTCATGGTATTTAACAAGCCACTAAAACATCTAGACATTTGGATGTACAATACGTTCCTAAATTCTATGTAAAAATATATAGCATTTTGGACGCTGTAAACTACCAAGGAAGACAATGATAATCTCATCAGATATTACTTAGAAAATAACCATTGATTTTTTGATGAAATTATTCTTTCTCGCATCTTTCCTTCATCTCTTTTTACTAAACAACTAAGGTCAAACTGTCTAGAATATTTTCTTACTATCTACTGTCTATATTACAACTTGCTTTTCTCATCTTGTTTAAATATTCTTATAGGATTAATAAAAGATGTATTCTTTCACCATCCTTATTACTATTATTACTACTGTTATTATTGTTATTACTATTACTGTTACTACTAAAGATTTGTCCTAATTAAGGTTTATATTCTAATTGATTTAGTTTTCTACTTTTGAATTCATTCCACTGCATTCATCCATGTTAACATTATAACAGGTACAGATATGTAAATAGAAATAGACAGATATCGGACAATCATATAAGCATCTCATTTGCCTATGATATGACCATACCATCACTTCGACTTAATTGTATTATATATATTCACCCATACAGATATCAATGTATGCGTATTTATTTGTATTCTATTCGTTTTTGTTGTCAATCCTCTGATAATATTTTCATCTTAAGAAATGTAAATGCTAACAAAATCTCGTTTTTTTTGTTATCTCTTTTTAAAGTAAAAGTAATACGTATTATTTCTTTTTAATTATTACTGATATTATTAACAGAATGTGTTAGAAAAGAAAAATATACTTCTAGCATTAGTGTAATATTAAACATTTTATTATTTAATGATTATTTACAGGGTTCTGTTTATGTACGTGCAAATCCAAATAAAGATATTCCAAAAGGTTGTGTATCACGAAGTATTTGGCAGTCACAACAGGAAAAGCAAAACGATTCATCAAAATTAAGATCTCCTGTCAAGGTATTAGTTGGTTAAAGTTTATTATTATTATTATTGTAAATATTCAGTTTTTATATTATTGACTTATTCTACGTTAGTACTTGTCCAGGACAGTACGTTGATGTTCACCAATGAATTCTGAGTTATTTGTTAGCTTTAAAAGGAGTAATTGAGAGTCATATACCTGACTGGTTGACTGTGTTACGTAGTTAATCTAAACTACTAAACTATTTCTCTACTTGTATTAAAGTTACGTCCAGAATTCTGTGTAGTGATTATATATTTACCAAATGATATCTATTAGATCCTATCATCCCAGACTTTTAAAGACTTGTGTGTTCAATATTCACAATTAGAAGCGTTTTATTCACACAATTATTAAATGAAGTCTTCTGTACCGTGTATAAGTCAGTAGATGCTTATAACCGTGTTTTTCGTAAAGTCAAATGTATCGGTCTCTGGATTGCCGGATTCAGTGTCCTTTGTTGTGTCCATGAAATGTTTACGGAAGCAATATCACTGACTTCAGAACGCCAAACTGGAACATAACTTGACAACTATGTATAAGATCGTATGATAAAGACTTTAAAACAGTTTTTATATGGAGAGTAATTTATTTCGGAGAGTTCGTTAGGTAGTGCGGAGTTGAAAGACGATATCTTTTAGCTAAGTGTTGATTATCAAAATTAGCGACCGTAACTTCAGACTAGGATCAAGGATCTATCAAGCAGTGGTCTTTTCAGTCTTGTCGTTGACATGCTTTCAGAGATAACACTTTCATCATCTCAATCTCCAGGAGTTGAACTTTTACCAGGAGGCTCACTTGTTGACTTAGAATACGCCGACGACAGTTCTATTTGGTGAACACGCAGACAAAATGCAGAGTCTTCTGACCACTATAAGTAACTATGCAGGCATGTTCGGGATGCGATTCTCTCCCTCGAAGTGCAAAATGTTACTTCATGATTGGGTTGCATCGACACCTGAACTAATGATAGGGAGTGAAGTAGTTGAGCGTGTTGACTGCTTCACTTATCTTGGGAGTCTCATCAGCCCTTGTGGTCTGGTGTGTGATGAAATCTCAGCACGGTTACAGAAGGTTCGTCTAGCTTTCACCAACTTGCGTCATTTATGGCGTAGGCGAGATATCCGTCTAGCAACAAAAGGACGGGTTTACTGTGCAGCAGTTCGTTCCGTCCTATTTTATGGCGGTGAAACATGGCCGATAAGAGTAGAGGATATTCGTAGGCTACTAGTATTCGATCATAGGTGTCTTTGAAGCATTGATCGTATCTCGTGGGACCACCGAGTAAGTAATGCAGTTGTTAGGAAACAGGTACTATGTAAGGGTGGCAAGTTGATCGATGAAGTAGTTAAACTTCATCAATTGAGATGGCTGGGACACATGTTACGTATGTCCAACCACCGACTGCCCCGACGTGCAAGGTTCCATGGTGTAGGAGTAGGTTGAAAGAAAGCTAGGGGCGGCCAGACCAAAACGTGGCACAAATCCATGAAGTCACTGACAATTGGACTGAGCCATGTTGGTAGGTGTAGACTACCTGGTTGGGATTCACGAGATGATAGCAACCGATGGTTAGAGACCTTGAATGACATGGCTCAAAATCGTTTGTAATGGCGAAGGTGCATCCACTCTTTGTGTTCTACCAAATTCTAACCTTTTGAATTCTTCACGTCCCTATCCTTTTTCTCTTTCCAAATTTATTTCACTGTATTATACTCCTTCAATAACATCTTCAAACCCTAATCTTTCACATAATGCTTATACTCTTACTACTTCTACCACTATGGGATTTGAATGGACAACTGCATCTCTGTGCTAATGTGGTATGGCAACTCGAACTGATATACGTACGTACGAAGTTCTACGTTGTGACTGACTGAACCTATTTCTGGCTATCTGTTATGATAGGATGACTGCTCCGTTGCTTCGTAGATTAAATGTTTAAGTCAAAAGGATCAGCTCACTAGGAAAACCACTTGCTTCTATTTGGTTGCCTTTGTCGGTATTTCAGTTCAAACACAAATTTTAATTTGTGTAACACATTTTATTTTTCTTGCTCAGTTTTATGAGATTTCAAATAAGTTAATTAATTAAATAACCTTAAGAAAGGAATGTTTCAGTTAGTCTTACTCAGCTGATCTATCATAATAGTTAATTACATTAAATGATTAACTATTGTTGAATTTATGATATTTCTTGTTTTATGTCAAAGATTTTATTCAATTTCTGTTCAGTTTTATGTGAAAAAAATAGGAAACTATCTCCTCTAATTTTATGATAAACAAGATAAATGCGAAATTTTTATGCTTAGTGATCTTGTTTTTAAGCAATAATCTTATCAATATATATTCTATATCAGTCCTGGCAATTTATTTATTTATTTAGTTGTCTTATTATGTAATACAATGAAATGATGATATGAAAATGATATAAAATGACCTATTAAATTTTTCAATCAACTAATCAACGTGATCTATATTCACGTTTCTTATATAATGACTTTCTTCATTTAATGATCAAATCTTTTATATTCGTATTGTATTCTGTCTATTTGTGTGTGTGTGTATGTGTGTGCAAATATGCTTGTACTAATAATGCTGATACTGTATACGCAGATATAATAAATTAATTTGGTGTTAATCTCTGTTTTAATCAGATTTCTTATTATTGGACCGATGTTTCTATTAATTATTTGTCTATAGCAGAATTATTATTATCACTATTATTATTATCATTATTATTATCATCATTATTACTATCATTATTATTATTATTATCATTGTTACTATTGTTATTATTATTATTATCATTATTACTATTGTTATTATTATTATTACTATTATTATTAAATAAATCATAACACCATAATATTAATCATCAATCTATTTTTCTATTTCTAACTTATTATTATTATTAATTCAATACAAATTAGTTACTTGTATTTAGTTCGTGCCATGTTTTTATATTAAAGCTTAATTGAATATTAAAAGTTGTGTTATTATATATCAACTTGATTTGAATGGTTTCAATATATATAAAATAAACCAGTAATGAGAGTATACAATATTCAATTCTTTTGGTAATTTATTAAATATTAAATTCATAAGTTGTTTTTTTGTTTGGTTTCTGCTTTTGTAGGCTTTTTTTATTTATCATGCTTAATACATGATAGATTCAGTAGAAATTATGATGATGTTGTTTATCTAATGAATTATGGGACATATTTAAACTTATTTAAAAATCTGTTACAATAATACAATGATATTTAGTTGTTATTTCAATGGAGTTTTGTTCTCTGAGCTGGATTGTTTGGTCGTGGAGCTTTCATCGTCCTTCTGAACGACATCATCAACACAAACTTTGGGTAGAAGTGGTGAGGATTTCGTTCAGAAGGACGATGAAAGCTCCACGACCAAACCATCCAGCTTAGAGAACAAAATCATCCGCCTGAGCTACAAATCTTCTCCACCATCTCAAGTTGTTATTTTATATTCTTGACAAATTGAGTATATTTCTATAAAAATTATTTGTTGATTCACTTTTTGAATTGTCATAGTGTATCAATTTTTTATTGCTACATCAATGATACAAGATTCTTAAATTTGAATGTTTGTTTACCATTCAGAAGAAGGTCATTTGATGTAGTTGTACTTTAAAGATTATATACTGTTGTCCAACCATAGACTTAAATGTTTTTCACTTAGTATTGTTTGTTTGAATCTTCCTATTGATGCTTAGGACTGCAACTGGTCAGTCTCTTATTTGCCATGAGTGCATACTGTGCGTATTGCCTCGATATAGCCTAAATTCACAAGCACTGTAAGACAAGATGGATAGTGGCTAGCAGTTGGAAAATTCAAACAAACAATGCTGAGTGAATTCAAACTTCACCCCATTGCACAAGCAAGTGGCTATCAGGATTTACTAGCTGAGTGGATAACGCGATGGCGGTTTGAAGCGAAAGGTACTGGGTTCGAGTTCCGGAGCGAACATCAACTTCGAGATGCAGGCACATCCAGCTGACGAGTCCCAAATAGGACGAAACGCGCGTCCTGGATTTCACTGCTAGCCACTATCCATCTTTCCTTAAATGTTTTTGTGTGTTCGATCGATAGTAATCAAGATAGTAAACAATTATTTAATAATTCTAGTAGTCGCTGCAAGATATGTCTTATAAAGATTTATTACTTATTGTAGATCCGTTGTTTTACTGATATCATTCACTTTTCATAAGAACAAGAACTTTTAATTTCTAATTTGAAAGAAGGCTATTGGCAAATTCGTTTGCATTGTTTGTTTGGAAAATATTATATTCTGAAGAAAATATGGTGCTTTGTTCATCGTCTGTGATTAAGTGTTTTGATGAATTTTTTGTTTCTGAACCATATTTTTACAATAACAAGCTATCAATGCTTTAAATAATATAAGTATTACCAAATTAATCATTTTTATTCACTAGTTCTTATTTGGCTAGTATTTATATAAGTAAAATTCATCTGGTAAATTTCTTTCAGTTATTGTTATGAATTTTTACTTGGGTTTAAGTTGGTTTGTAACGTTGATTGTCTGGTAGACACACACATTTTCTCCACTTGTTGTTATTCATTAATCCGAGATTTTTGTTTTGATAAATTTCATCAATGTAACAATAGACTACCCGTCATCACTTTTACGTACCTTTCCTCTTCAAAAGAATACATTTTCTTTCTTTTCTTTACCGGAAATTTTAGAAACCCGTTGGTTTTGTTCGACCTGTTTGTGAGCCAGAGACAAATAACAATAACAATAATGTAGACTCTGAAAATCAATCACAGAATATCATGAAGCAAGTAGCACAAAACGAGGTGACTAATACTATTAAAAATCGTATAAAAGCTTTAGAATCCAAGCTGCCATCAAATGAAACGGTTAGTGTTGTTTAAATATTCCCCTTGTGTGTGTAATAGCAATTGATATAATTCATAATTTGCTGTAATTTCGTATGATATTTTAGTAAATCGGATATAGCATAATTATATATATATATATATATATATATATATATATATATATATATATATTCAATGTTTATATACCAAATGTGATGTTATCTAATAGAACATTTATGTAGGCGGCTTAAAGATGTCTGCGTATTTGTATTCTATTAGAAAGGCTTTCTGTCTACTAATCTATCGTAAGCTTAAACACGCATAATACTTAGTAATGTTATACTAATTTGTTGTATAAAATTTATTACTACAATTGAAGCGTTTAGTGGAAAGTTTTCTAGAATAGTGAACTGATCATTCTCATCTTGATATTTAACAGAAAAAAGAACGGATTGAGCGAAGAGATTTCTTCCCAATTAGTTCTTCATCATGGCTCTACACTGATCAATAAATGTATGATTTACAATAATGAAATAATACTTATCGAGTAGTTACGTTACGTATTAATTATATAATAACACATTGATTATTAAATAATATTGAGTAATTGGAAGGAAGAGGATTATAATAATCAAAGTAATTATTGGAAAAATCAAACAGTTGCTACGTTGCATAATATATAAAAAGAAAGAACAAACAAAATATTTTGATGAAAGGTCAATATTATAGTTGTTATGTAAGAATCAAGGGACGAATGATGGAAATATGTAAAATATAAAAATTGATAGAAATTAGAAAATAGTTTTAAATAATTTTGAAGGAAAGGGTTTCATCAAAGTTCAGTTACAAACTCACTGTTATACCGATAACCAGGATGACGAGAGAAAGGAAAAGAAGACCAAATATATTTACCGTCTCTAAGAAAGTACTGTACTTAAAAATATAATTCCTAAATGATTCTACCGAGAAAATCGCGACTCATAGGTTAAGAAAGGGAATACAGAAAAAATTTACTGAAACCCGACTGAATGCCGTTTTCTACAACCAGATCATAATAAGAATTCTTAATAAAGACATGCTGCCTGAATTCGCCATATCCATATGTATTCACTAATTCAACTGCTCCTGTGGAGTCAGTTATATAGGGCGTACAATTGATCTAGTCCGTCATTGCATATCAGAACACCATCCATCTTGGTTAAGCAAAGGACAAGTGAGAGTGATTAGTTCTATTCTCGTTCACTTGGTGGACACATGTCATCACCTTGACTTGAATGAAGCATTTAAGGTTATCCACTATATTCCATCAAGCTTCCCACATAGTTTACGAGTTCTTTTTTGCATATTGCTAAAGCCATCGGAATTTATATTCATAAACCAAACTTTTCCATCAATTGAATCTTACATAACAACTATAATATTGACCTTTCATCAAAATATTTTGTTTGTTCTTTCTTTTTATATATTATGCAACGTAGCAACTGTTTGATTTTTCCAATAATTACTTTGATTATTATAATCCTCTTCCTTCCAATTACTCAATATTATTTAATAATCAATGTGTTATTATATAATTAATACGTAACGTAACTACTCGATAAGTATTATTTCATTATTGTAAATCATACATTTATTGATTATCTTATTCCGCCTCTCTATATTCCGTTGTTTAAAGTTTATGTCTGGTGTAACTGACTGATACCAATCATAGTTGCCTTTTTATGAACTATTTTGGGGTAATCGTTTGTAATTTTGTCGACCGTCTTTCCTGATTTATAAAATTTCAGTGTCGTTATCTATGTATAAATGCATGACTAAATAATTTTAACTTGTCGTTAATTATTTTTTAAAAAACTGAATAGTACACAATCGTAACTGTTAATTTCAAACCTTGTCATCGCATCATTTTTGCATCCATGCTACATAGTACTACTGGTTCTATACTTGGGACATCGACTACCTTAGACAACAAAGATTAACATCATTTCCCCACTCAGAAGTAAAATTCTGACTAAAACTATACTTGCATCATTCGAAAAAGAAAATGCAATCAAACCTTTCCTAAGCTCAAATAGTTTTTGGTATATCTTCAAAGATAAAGGAAAAATCGGCATAGTAAAACACCAATTGCAGAAAAACTTCTTTAATTGTGGTAAGGATGAAGGACACATAATATTGGTAATTATGACGTAAAAAATGTGCTCACCTCGAAATTGAACAAAATAGGTAGCTAAACTTTAGTTGTCACAAATAGTTTTCCAAAAATTTACTTTCAGTTATAAGTATAACAACAACGGATTCATGAAGCTATGTGACATGAAAACAGATCTTCCAGGAAGCATCAGATACCTCAAGGTTACAAGTACACCTTGCTTACTAGTGCCAAGTAGCACGATATATAGGTTCAGGGTTTCCTGTCGACTACCTTGAACCACCATCTCATATCCCAGCATATTGTACGTGATGTAGATTCATCTAGACTAGTGGCCGTATCGCAAATTGATTGATAGAATTCGATCTGCACTAAAAATGATGCAGATGGTATTGGTAGTATTTTCTGTCACTGAATAACTATTGCAGTTGTATTAATCTCCACAAATCGCTCAACCAAACAATAACCGTTTCGTCATCACTGCCTCATTTCAAGATGTTTTCACGAATTTTATAATTGGCTTTATGATCTGAAAAATATATCACGCTTTTTCAGGTATACCAAAAACTAGGCGTACCGCAATTTATGTAGTTGTAAAAATATCAGATTACTCAGCAAATCGATAACAGTTATTTTTTAACAATAAAATTAATTTTATTTTTTGTTTCAACTACAGGTTTTTTCTTCTTGACTATGATGATTATAGACGATGTAGTTTGTAAATATCTATCTTTCTACTTTTAAATGTTCGCTTCATAAAATATTCATACTAGTGTGTCTGTGTTTGCGCCTATGATTCATTGCATGTTATATATCTTCCGTTAGTAATTATAATCCACTCCTGAAAATTATGCACAATGGATTTTTGATCAATAGGTTATTTTTTCAGTTTTTTAGTTTATTTGCGCGAAAATTAAAGCTGATAATTTTATATAGTTTGGTAGTTAAGAGTATACGATTTAGCGTTTCGCATTTAGCCTAAAGGTGTTTTGTGTATTAGGGCAATACGCAGGGTAGTGTGATTGAGGAAAACTGGAAAAAATAGTGTTCCGAAAACCTAGGGAGCGTACACAATGCGCTTACATTTATTAAGGAAAGCAATAGACATCACAAGTCTCTGATTAAAGTAGTCTAGAAATCGAATCTAGAAGCAGCTGGTTTAACCCGCTACAATCTCATTCTAATCTCTCAGGTATAGCGCTTTCCGTTTAGAGGGCACTTACAATATTTCCTCGCGCTATGTGAAAGCTAAAAGATCGTTTGAAAAGGTTAGCTAATGAGATATCATGACGATAGATGAATTGTTGGTATGCTACTGGAATTACTGAACAGATCATAGAACCCAGTTTAAAATGTAAACTGAATAGATATTCAAAGTTAAGTTTTTTTCATGAACTGACAATGGAAAAGCCATAAAAAATTGGAGATAGTTATTACGTACACAGTCAACCTAATGGCGATCAAGACAGACACGCATCGATAGTAATGTATATATGTCATAGTATATCGTAAATTTATCTTAGTCAAATAATAAGACCATTAAATTTCGACTCATTATCTTAACAGACCTACAGTTGGCAGAAAACTTGAAGTTTCCGAGTTCTATTTGATCTTGGTATGTAGGTGCTCATCTGCGTGAAGTCTTAAACGATAATAAAACAGTTTAGTGAATCATGGTTCATAATGATTCTGTTACTGTTGTCACACTCTCCAAAAACCACCTCTATTCTTAATAGATATTATTGAGCAGTACAGAAATTAGTCTGTCGATTTACATGCTAATAGTTTCACTAAGTTAGCTGCTCTATAGGTGTTTATTTGATAAGATAAATGAAAACAATAATCATTAATCGACCTAAAGCTTTCACTATTACATCTTGTATTTTATACTGTTTATTCGAAATTCATCACTGTCAGTGATATACTTTGCTTTTTATGATTCGTCAAATAAAAATGACCGAAGAGTGTATAATTAATAATGCTTAGCAAATCAAAACAATAATATGATATAAAATGAATGATTCGAAAATTCGTGGTCGTGAGTTATGTGATCAAACTGTCTCATATTAGCAGTATTTTCGATGAACATTTTGTACATATGAACATGTATGACTGTTCGTTGACCCTTACTGTAATTTAGTCTTTTGTTCTTTCATTTCGATTAAAATTGTTTACCTCTTACTTAGTAAACTTTGTCGATGAAAATTCTGAATGAGATTATGCAGAATAAGTATTTTATATTTTAAGGTTCCAGTGGTTACAACATTTATTTCCTGAATGGCAAATGTTGTGATGAGACGGATGAAGTTGGCTAGTTGATCCTATCAAACTAGTTTTGAATGCGGATTGGCTCTTCAGGAAAGGGAAAATTCTCAGTAAATATTTGCAAGATTACAGCACTTGAGAAAGCAAAGCAAGCGTATATTTTAGCAGTTTTCTTAGGTATAATCCCTGTTACAGTTAAGGAATTCGAGGCAACTATACTTCATCAAGGAAACGAACATGCTAAGAGTCCACTTCTGTACAAATTCACCAAGGATTCTAGACATAAGTTGTGTGTAATCACTTTTAGTCAGTTAATTTCTGTATGGCATTTGCACATTTGATGGTGCTGGGCAGGGATCTACTGTAGATGTCGTGATCTAAAGTTCCTTCATTTCATGACCACATATCTCTTATAAGAGCATATACTTATTCGATGTTGAAAGATTCTGATGATATTCTGAGTGCAGCTCAACTGATCTTAGGTAATCTGTGGTTTGTTTGCGAATAAGCTGAACTGCTTCCTATCCATGTATAATTTCCGCAATAAAGTTAGGCTACTCAATCAATAAATAAGTAGTATGAAAGCTTGTTACGAGAACATGACAAAAGTGATCAGTCTTGTAGTTTCAAGTAAGGTGGAATTATCGATGTTATTCCACCAAATGGATAACCTAAACACAACTAAAAAGTCTGCATGTAAATCCAAATTTTGAGGGGGTGAAAAACGAACAAGAAAATTTCCTTTGCAGTGTATTTGTTTTCTAAAATGCTCAACTGCCTTTAAATAAATCTTTGGTCGTTTCACATAAGAGAACAAGAAAGTGTGGAACATATTTATGCTTATATCTTGAACTTTGTAGTCAAAACTATGACAGATATCAAAGATCGAAAAAATTTGGTAATACCATATAAATAGGTTTCTTCTGGTTAAAACAATGGTTAAAGCCCTTATTGAACAGAAAATTCCTAGTAATATATTACTGAAGTACAAAATATTATTTTGTAATAGCCAGGTCAAGCGTATTCTGCTTTCCAATGAGAAACAATGACATTATAAGGCTGTTTAAAAAGTAAACAAGACAATGAAGAAAATCGAATTGGTTGTACAATATAATATTGTATATAGTTTCGTAGTGAAATTAGTCTAGTTTATTAAAGTGTTTTCTTTTTATCAAGAAGTGGTCGGTTATTTCAAGTCTTATTTTCAAAATACTTAATTTTTGAGTATTTTTGCAAGCTGACTGTATGTATATAACGTGATAATAAGGTTAATAAAATAGTATGATGAAAAAGATACGCATTAAATTCTCTCTGGTTTTTGATAGTTACAACCTTTATTTTTCTAAGTACAAGTTTTTACCATGTTTTAAAATGAATGTTCTAACAAAGGCTGCTCCAAATGTTTAACTTTGTTCGCTCTACAGAGTTACTGCGAAAGGTTTGCCAACTCTACTAGACTGGTAGTATGAAAGTTTACGAGTATTGTTATGAGTTAGCCTTTAATGTTTTATGATGAAAAAAACGTTTGAGGATTATTATTGTTATGCTAATGAATGGAATGCGTCAACTGGTTAGTAAGATTCAGTGCTATCAAATGATAACTGTTTACGAGATCAAACTATTGACGTTAACCCCCAATCGAACTGATGTCAAAAGACAAAGTAACTGCTTAGTAAGATGGTGTTTTTCCATAACAACATAACACTCATATGTACAATATACTGAACATTAAAATAAACATGTTTAGATTTATGTAACAAATTAATGAGCATACGATTTGGGAACTATTGATCAATGGTATTACTTTTTAGATGTCAGGTTTAATTCTTCCTTTGGTATATCAGTTCTAGAATTACTCAAGTAACGAAAGAACTATTCTTTTTCAAATGTATCAATCTTACAATTCAATGAATAAAATTGTTCAGTTGTATTCAAAAGCCTCATGTATTAGAACATTTTCAAACATGATTAAATCATTCATGTATTTTACAACATATGACTTTAATTAAATTTTATTATGATTATTCTTTAGGCTTTAAATTATCGAAAAGTTGATCCACGTGCAGAAATTATGCTTGCAAGACAATTGTCATTATCTGTAAATAATGATGAAGATGAAGAGGATACAAACCATGTGGTAATAAACGTTTTGTTTTTATTTATTCCATATTTTTGTCATTTTTTGTGTGTGTATGTTTTCTGGTCTATCTTTTTTGTACAGTTATGTTTTATCAAACATTTTTGGGAACATTGGTTCTATTTGTTTTATAATCAACTGATTTAATTATCATAAATATTATTTTTCTAATAAGGAAATACCAAAAGATATTTGATATGAAAATCAATAAATTGGTATTTGTTGTTGTTGTTGGAGAATTCATACAGTCATATTTATATATCTTCATCATATATGTATATGGTCTTTGAAAATGAAAGACATTCATAGACTTCAAGTTTTTGATCATTTTTGTGGAATGACCGAGTGAATGATGTTGAGGTAAAGGACAAAACTCTAAGCAAATATGACCAATCAGTTGATAAGATTGTAAAATATACATCTATCGAAGTAGTTGAGACATTTATCACGTATGTTCAACCACCGCCTACCTCGACATGTGGTATTGGTACGGCCAAGAGTGGGGAGAGTCCGCTCTCCCTCTCGAAATGCTCTCACACAGCCACGAGTATACAACCTCTGCCAAGGAAGTCCTACTCACTGCCTTCTCGTGGCGGAGTTGTTGTTTACGAAATCGAGAGGATGGAAAGCGGATGTCCGGCGCTTTAACCGGGTTGGTGGATACGGAAAGTCCACCTAGGGGAGTTGGCAAACCCTGATTCCAAACCAATGGTGCACATGGGCTCTAGTATCCTGAGGGAACAAATGGTGTATGAATCAATCAATGGTCACCGGCTACCATGGGACTGCATCTCCTTACGATGCTCCACTGCCTTTTAGATCAGACCTTTTAGGTCAAAGGCTCCGGATATTGCCCCCTATGAAAACCACCTGCTTCAGTTTGGGCACCTGAGCAGTATCATAGCCCTCACACAAATCAAATGAGATTTGTGTGGAGCATATATTTCTGATGCCTCGTTGTATCAATATTTATGTGTTTAAATAAATAAATAAATAATAAATAAGATTGGAAGAAATATAAAGTCAATCAAACCAAAAACTGTCACCAATCAATGAAGTCATTGATCGTTGGTTCGAGTCATGTTGGTAGATTTAAAATGCTTGATCTCAATTCACTCGATGACTACGACCGGTGACTGGAGACTTTAGATAAAAGACCATATAATTGTTAATAGTGATGCTGATTCATTCGCTCCTTATCTTTCTCCCGGTTTCGAATTCCAGTATTTTTTCACACATACCTTGCCACTCTGTCTTTTCGAACTATATTCTCAACATTGAATTTTCCTCATTGTCGTTGCCATTGAATTATTCCATTTTTTTAATACTCATCTTTTTGTGCTAATGTAGTATGGCAACTAGGGCTAATCTACTTCTATACGAGGTTTAACATTGACGACAACTGACTGATGTGTGGAAATTATATTATTTCAATCGATCTGTATTTGAAGAATGATGTATGCTTTACTGTGTATGTGATGTATTCATCTCTTAGTTTACTATAACTAATAAGATATATGTTTATTAATTCAACACGGTGGAGAGGTGGCCTAATATTTAAAACACTTGGATTTCTATTAGTCGGTCAGAGATTCGAACTCCGTTTTATCCACTTTAGTTTTGATGGTCCAGGTTTTATGATTAGCTTTCACAAAAAATGTACAAAACAGTATAGTTGATAAATGAGTTACAAAATATTACCTATACTTATTTATTGCTCATCTCAATTTCTTTTTCATTTACATTTTAATTGTACACTACTATTGATGTGATTTTCTGGTTACTCTTAGTTAACTGCTTTGATTTGTTATTGTAAATTATGATAACTTAGCTCCCTGCCCTAATCAGAGTTGGTTATTTTACTACGATAACATTATATGGTAAAATGTAATTGTGTTTTGCCTGCCTACTTTATTAAGATTGAAATATTCCTATATCAATATAGTTCATTTCTTTCCATCACGTATGTGATTTTTTTTGACAAAAATCTAAGTACAGGTTCTTATTATTTAAACCACCCACTCTATCGTTTGTTTATCATGCAATTGTATCTTTACATTCTCTCGTGTTTTCTCCTATTACAATTGTTGACATGAAAACATACTTTCATGATCATCTGTTTAAATATAATTAAATGATTAGGTGAAGATCCTGTAAAATTGTCACGTCCAAATTGCATTTCATGGTAAATCCATACATAAATTAAACCATTCATTAATGTAATTGAAAGAGAAACTTATTGAGATGCTATAAATCTTAGTTTGTGTTTTCATGATTAACTAAATGAGATTTCTGTTTTTAAAGTAATTAATTATCAGTAGATTCAGAAGATACATATCTCTATTCTGGTACATAAAAGTTACTTTAAGAGACCAGGAAATTCCAGATTGTAGCTACAAAATCATCCAAAATCTAGATATTCATCAAAAAATGCAGGGCTACTGGCTGTTATATAATTGTTATACCTCTAAAAATATGTAACCGCCGCTGTAGGCACTGACCATCTTAAGCAAAAGGCAAGCATGTTTGGTATGCTATTCTCCCTCCAAATCCAAATCTGATAATGAGCTATATAGTAAAAGAAACACCCCCAAAGATGTCCTACTGTGGCTAAGCCACGATTAATCTCTAACTAACAAATACATAGTTTCGACAAGCTTGACTCGTTAAAGTAGATTAAATTCGAACACAACAACTATCACAGTCAGTACTAGCTAGGAAAAAATCATCAAGTAATTTATTTTCCCTCACTTAATACACTCCGTTCAAGTAACACAAGAACCACTGATCCCATTTTTATTTAACCTTATCAAGATAATTGTGCTTTCGCATAAAATGAAGCTTTTTGGATTGCCTTTTTTATTTCTTTGTGGTTTTATTCCAAATTCGATGTGTTGGTTCGTAATTCTGAGTTCGTTTGTAGTCAGTAAGTTGATCGATAGAATTTGGTAGATATCGATCCATAACTAGATAGATCTTTATCCTTTCAAAGCCACTGACCTATTAGTATTTATTTATACGAATTTCCGCTTGTAAATCCGAAACTATTATGTGTTTTCTCTCTACTACCTTTGATATATTCGCTGAAAACATTTTTACAATTGTTACTTACTTCCTGCGCCTATGATAAATATTTTCAGGTATTTTTTTCACTCCCGGTTTTTGTTGATGGATAATTATGGTACCGTATGTGTGTGTATGTTTGAAAGAGAGATAGAAAGAAAAGGACGTTACCTGAGTGTAAAGGCTTACAGTTGTCCATATTTATTTTACTTACTATCTATCTGCCTAAATATTTTATTGGATATTCTGTTGACGTGCATCACTGTTATCTTTTGTTGATGATTAATATTGAAAATACTTGTTTTATTGTCTTTGAATATTAGAAAACTCAAAATTTCTCACGGTGGTTCTTTTGTTATTCTTTCGAATAATATTTTCTCCGCGTGCATTATTTTCTATTATTGGCATTATAATATACAGTCATCCAGTTCATGTTGATTACATGTGAATCATATCAGCTTGATGATTATTGAGCTTCCAATATTTTATATTAGCTAATGTGTCTGTTTATTCATTTTGTGAAGCGAGACAATGTGTTTTCAATCCATAAGGCTATACTTATTGGGATACAAATTGTTTACTGATTTCTCCTTCTTTGATATAATGTAATGGTATATTCCAAGTAGGCGTGCCTATTCGTTGATATAAAGTTTAAAGAATGAATATTTTAAAATCAACATCAGTAAGGTTTTCAAAATTATACCATTCTATAGTGGTTGGTCTGTGATTTTTGATATTTTGATGTTTCTTAGAGCTCCACTATATCTGCTAGATATACAAATATATGTCATGTTTGGTTTGTTCAATTTTCAGTTTCTGTGTATATTTAGGGATCGTTGAGTGTGAATAGTCAATCACTCATTCACGCGCAATGTAGGATCTGGCACATGTTTATTTTGGTTCAAGTTGCCATACCCTGTTAACGCGACGAAATGAAATTTTCAGTTCGTTGATAGTGGTAATAAGTCTTTAGAGAAATACAGTGAATACTCAGAAAGAAATATCTAAACAACCTCAACTTCCAAGTGAAAATTTATGGTAAATTTCGTACAACAGATATACTTGCTATGTAATGTCATATTACTACATGGTAGCGAGTTGTACTTATTTTCCTAAATCATCTTGGGACGTTTTTCTTATCTATTACGAACTTATATTTCTGTTTTTATTCTGTTTGCTACGTGATCAATAGTGTATTCTAAGTTGTGCATTTCGTCATGTTTGTAACTCATCCGGTGAATGTACCTGCATCCCAGTGTTGACCCTAAAACTGAGACACTAACTTCAGTGAATGATCCTAAAATAGGGAGTTAAGCCTATGCGTAACAGTAGTATGTATGATAAATAAAAAAACAAGCGATTCAGTGAAGAAAAATTCTTCCCTACAAAATCATTTATTGAAGCTATACACTCGCATTTACAGTTGTTTAGTAAATACATGAGTCTATAGAAGAATGTAATGAAATTTCATCATAAAGTGATCCAATGTTTTAAATATCAAAAGATGATTGCTCAATGGTGGAGAGTTTAGAGAAGAATAGGAAGATGAAAATAATCTACGGGTGAGAAATATATGAGACAATTGTCCACTTTATCCGTCTAACCTCTTACCCTTCCAGCGCTGTGATTCCCTTCTTCAGTATGTTTTGTCCTGTTTTTGTTGCGGTCAATATCTTGTGCTTTTTAAACCATAATCACTTAATATTCTTTAACAATTTTTTTACGATTTATATCCTATCATTATTATTGTTATTATTATGACCTTTACATTTTTCATTTCTTTAAATCTCTCACGTGGACAATCATCTCTATATTTTTGACCTGTAAATTATTTTCATCTTATTCTCTAAACTCTCCATCACTACTTAACCTTTTTTTGATATTGGAAACCTTATGTTCATTTATGATTCTATCTTTTCTATCTTTCTATAGAGTCATAGATGTACCATAGTACAGCTTAAGTAAATGTTTTTGTCGGAAAGTGAATTTTTTTCCTTAAATCCTCTTTATTCTTATTCAATGACTCGATAATAAACCACTTGAAATCTATGAAAAGGCAGAACTAAAAATGCGATTTAGGCTTGCTAAATAACAAGTATTGTGCGCACTTTTTGATTCGACTGAATTATCTTAAAATAGATCAACCTATAGTAAATTCAATACTAAGTGTGACCCACTAAACAATTATTTAATAAGGTTTAAAGCAGTAGGGAACGCTAACAAATGCCTCAAAAAGTTTTTGCCGTAGGTATGAGTTTAAAAAATAGTTTAGTCCTTATGCTAACGTGGTGATGAATGCTTCATAGAATTATAGTGGCTGACCGTTTGCTAACGTTTAAGCTCTTTAAGTAAATTTCTGATGATTTGCATCCAGACTTTAAAGTCAGTAAGTAATAATTCAATTTCTTTATCTATTTTCTCAATGAAAGATAATGTAGGCAATTGGGAAGGATCACAAAAAAATCCATTTGTAGCAACACCTAAATTTCCTGTTTGCCATAAGTATCGATTCACCAGTATTAAACTCTTTTTTTTACTAATTAGTTTCATTAACTTCATATTCTATAATCGCCACTATATATATATATATATATATATATATATATATATATATATATATATATATATCAGTTTATCTTTATCTTATGGGATTTAGGGCACATGTTATAAGAAGCAAGACCCAAGAGCTGAAATTTTGGCAGCTCGTGCATGTAAACAGCCTCAAGAATCTGTCTTCGATAACAGTGAACCTGTTGTAAGTTTTACTTTTTCACTGAACTTTGTTAGTTATTCCTTAATGTTTTATTTTACGCAACTGCTAAGACAATTCACTCATTCATGAAAAGTTACTTCCAATATTACCAACATTACCAGTTTTATTTTAATAAGCCATATGGTTTTTTATTATCTGACGGACTGTTAACTTGAAGTCTACATCAGATTCAAATGGATTTTCAGTCAGTTATAATTCATTTTGACTGCTTCAGTGTGAAGAGTGTAGCACTATTATGCAGAATGAATTAAATTACAAATAGTTGAGTTGAATGAGATAGAAACACTGTATATTTTCATTGCGAAAGAACATGTTTGAGTCCAAAGTTCAGTAATTACCTCCATGAAGCAGCAATCGTGTTCGGTTTTCAACCGAGTTCTTTCTCGAATAAATTTCCTTCTGTATTCTACAACTGCAAATTACTACACCTTTTAGTATTCCTCTCTTCGTGACAGTCCAACCTGTAAAATATAGACTAGTGCAACTTATAAGTCTTCGGCTGATACCTGGAGATTCATATCAGCAGGCTCCAGTATAGACGAAAAACGAAAACTCTCTGAGTGCAAATCAAACACCAATCACTGGTAGTGAGTTGTGAAAGCGAAGGCGAAGACACGTCTGTGGTTCACTTCAACGGACGTAAGAGATACAAAAAGGAGTTTGGTTAATATTAACCTCAAACGTCGTCGCAACACTGAAAAACAATTTAACTGGATTGGTTACACTCCAGTCGCCCACAATCAGATCCTAACGCGCATAGGACTTTAAATTTGGCCATCTTAAGGTCTGAAACAAAAAAAGTATCTGGGAATAATTCCAGGAGTATCTAGGGAAAGCGACTAGGAATGTTCAGTTAGTTTAATTGAAATATTAACTGGACTACGGGACGCGAAAGTTTTACACTTGTCTTGATCCCTAATCATTTTAGTTTATGAAAATGGATGTAAATCAACCTATGGTAATTGCAGAACCTTCAGTGCATGCAACAAAGCCTTTCAAATGTTAGTTTCCGTAATCATATTAGGATTAATTTCAAATCACTTATCATAACAACATGTGGGGTTTCAATGTTAGACGTAGATGTGTTCTACATATCACAACTCAGTCTGGGTTTTAGTCTCCTTACCACTACCGTAATCATTTCCTGGGAGTTAAAGTTAGTAAACAAAGCTATTCATTGAAATTTTCAGCGGTGTTATCCGATTTTTCTAAAAAAGATTTAAAACGTATTTTGTATTACAATGGATACTTTTCTACTATGATATATTTTGATATATTAGTTGCCTAGCCTATTTTGACTAGCATATCAGTTATCCGGTGATGAAATCTAGGGTTTTGTTTATCTTATTTGGGAAAATTTCTGCATAGATGTTCATGCCTTCCGTACTAGCCTGCTTTCATTCATTATATTCTATTAATTACCTGTTTTATGGGTCCATGTAGAGAGAAACTACTTTTTTATTATATTATTATTGTTTAATTATCTTTCCATAGGGTGCTAATTATAAACGACCAGATGTTCAGTCGGAAATTCGTTCTATTAAAGCCGCGAATAATTCAAATACTTTATCATCAACAAATGAAAAGGTAATGTTTCTTATAGATTCATGTTGAGCCAATAACTTGAATATAATGTGTATTTTAAATAGTTTCTGACCGCTTCATTGATATATATTGTGTTTGTTAAGGCTAAACATTTGTCAGCGTTTGATCATATATAAAAATTCTATATCCTTATAAAAACATGAACTTCAAGCTGCATTTAAATCATTGCGCTCCGACCAACGCCTGTTGGTCGTCGAGTAGCTCCCAACCCAGTGTTCAGTCAGGAGACGAAGATAACAAGAAGAATAATCTTTTCCCGTACATTATTGAATCATGACTTAAAACTCACATAATGTGTACCTCGGATATCCTACTGAATAGCAACAAAAAAACAACAATATATGAAAAATTCAACCATAAGTGATATTAGAAGGGAATACCAGGGAAATAATATTTTAGTGATAAGTCTGTTATGATAAAACTTATATCAACGATATGCAGATTATTGTTATTAGTAATGGCTTTATTCAATATTTACTTTTTGGAACAACATAGAATTCTCAGCACATAGTATTGCAACAAGTTTATTTTTCTTATTTCTTGACCGAACCTGACGATAATTATTGAGTGATCGCCAGTTGTGTGTTAGCAGTTCAGGAATCGACATCTGAATAATGTTCATTCTTTTCAATGCATACTGCTAGCCACCATGATGTCTCTAATTGTACTTTTTTGTTACTTGTATAGCGAAGGGCCGTGAAGTTTTCATAAACGCGCCTGAATAGGTTATGCGATGAATAGACATAATGATGTGTTAGAACAAACAAAATTAGATAACATTGAAATATCTAGATAGCACGCACAGGTAGCCCAGATATTCAAACAGACTGCTAGACTGGTTAACCAAAAGGTAACGATTAGGAGAATATAAAGATACAATAATCCAAGTGTCTAATATTTATGCAAGAATATATAAGTAATAATTTCCCGTACGATAGTTCTTAAAGTTCAATCTTCCACTAATCTCCTTTGATATGAAAAAAATACTTTGAATTCGTACATTTATGTCTAATAATTATTTTACTCCAAAAATCTATCTGAAATGATACTTACAGCAAAATAACCAATCTAGTTTTGTTTTTATACTTTTTCGATGAGTTTTTACCCGGATGCATATAAGTTCGTTTGGCTCATTCTAGGGCATAGTTTCCAAATATAACACTGTCTTAAGTATGTTTTAGTATTACATTGCTGCTTTAGGCATTATTTTATACACAAATTATTGCTCATGACAACATATATCTGATAAGTTTCAAAAATCACAAATAAAAGTTCTTTCGGGTAAACTGCCCATCGCGAACTCAGCTTCAGTATCACTTTTACATTAAAATCATTAATCGATCACTGTTAGACAACTATTGAAAACCTGGGAGCACTGGATGGCCGTTTCTTCCTAGTAATGAACTACTCACCATCCATCATATTAACGATGGGAGTTTCATTTATATTAGTGACCATTGTAAAATATAAACTCAGAAGCCACATCATGTATTTTAAAAAAACTGGTTATACAGACGTACTGGTGACTATGATCTGCTAGATAGTTACGTATTATATAATCGGATAATAATCCCATAGATTGTAACCGTGTATATTATACAAAGTACAAGACTACGCTCTACTGTTGATTCTGGACAGTTAAAACTTATTTAGAAAATAAATTGGTTTAGCAAATTAAAATTATAGTTTTAAAGAGTATATTTTTTATTGCTGTACATGTATACATTTTTATCGTTCATTGTCATATAGAAACTAAATGTTTACTTTGCCATTTTTCTTCTAGTCTGATATTAATAATAATTTAAATAGTCAAGACCAGTTATCATATCAAAATGGTTATCATCATCATCAGTCGTCTTTACAACAATCCCAACAACAAACCACATCACCTCCTTTTTCTTTATCGCCAATAGCAGATATTTCAAATAATCAAAGAAACTCTAACATTGAGCAACAGTTAAACAATGGTAACAATAATATTTATCATCAAAACTCAGTTTCACCACAGAATTCAATGTATAAACTAGCTTCATCATGTATTGATTCATCGCCTAACACGGAAGTGCACAATAAAAGAAATTCAAATCTTAAAGCTGTTTGTCTATATGATTATAACGCTAGTGAGTTTATAATAATGTATTTAGTCACTACTATTTATAACAGTTGCTTTCAGATGTTTTCTCTTATCATTATTATTTATGAAAGAAAACGATACAGAATATTTATATTCTTACGATTTGAAATAGTGACTAATTTTGTGAGGATTAAATTAAACGATACAGATAACTAATTCATTTTTGTGCTGTAACTAATTTAACCTTTTAGCTGTATATACATCAATGATTTATTAACTCTTTGTATAGCAATATATTGATGCAACTGTCTTCATCGTCAGCTCAACATCCTAGATAATGTTGGATAGGACTTATTTTTTTGAATAAATTTACAGTATATTTTAAAAGAAAATTAGTATTGTTAAGCATTTCAAAGTGATGTTCGTTGTTATACCCGAAAGAAGAATAAATGAATGTTAACTGCTGAGAATTATTTCTGTACTATTACTATATACATTCTTATTGGATAATTCATATTTCTTTCACCATAAGCTTTCATTTGATATATTGGTTACTGTTATACTATTTGTCATTGTAGATTTATTCCCAATCTTTTGGTTACAGTCTCTTATACTCACAGCCACTTTTAGCTTAATCTTGTATAATTGTTATTTTTCATTTTATGGACTGATGCAGTTTCGTCTGTGTGTATGTAAACCACGTATGTCTGAAGTATACTACTCATCTGGCGGAGGATATAATTTGTGTTCGGGACTGAACGGGCTGGGTCAGGCAAGATGCTATTGTACAGAGAACTAATAAGGATCAAGAGTTGACTCAAGGCTGCTTATGCTGGTTGACGTGCCATTGATTTAACACAGTGACAAGATCATAGAAGTAGGCATTCCGATTGGCGATTTTATCACGTGATATTTGACGGGCCATAGGAAATAACATTAGTCCTCCTCAGACATAATGAAACCGTAATTCATATATTGATAAAGTTTTACGATGAAACCTATTTATTTAAATTAGAACGAAGAACTATTGAGATGCTTTTTTGAAAACTTTTAAATGAAATGGGCACTCGTCACAAATTATGAATAAATTTACAATTTTATTTAATTACTGGATAATTTAATAATAAACTTACAATCTGGTGCTTGATTTGGCAAAACCTTATAGTTCCGATATTAATCTTTACATTTCCTTTTTTATTCATTTATCATCTGTTGTGTGTAGATGAAGATGATGAATTATCATTTCGTGCCAAAGAACATATATTTGACATTGAACAAATTGATGAAGGTTGGTGGCTTGGTCGAAATGCTGATGGACAAGTTGGATTGTTTCCAGCTAATTATGTTAAATTAATGATGTAAAAAGCTGATGAAAAGCAAAAAATATAAATGTAGTTCTTTGATAATTTAGTTTATAAAAACAAACAAACACATACTATATATGGTTGCAGTTTTGTGTTCGTTTCTAATTTATTCATACAAGGCAAAATGGATACAGTTGTATTCTCCTCATATCAATTCAGAGTATAAAACATGTTTTTCTTTTATTTTATGGAGTTATCATTTATATTACCATCAATGATGTTACTTTGACTGTTATTATGTAACTGATTTGTTGTTGCTTCCCAGTTCTCTTAATACACATCAATGAAGAATTGTTACAACGAATACTAAAATGAAACACATCATAGACATACATTTTTAACTTCCTTATTGAATTTATTTCATTACTAACTTTCATATGATTTTTCATTGTTTATTCTTATCTTCTATGAGTTATTTAACTTTGTGATCACCATATAGTTTGATGCACAACTTAATTTCTAGGTATATATTTCACTTGTGTAGATTTTTTTTTATTTATATCCACATATATGGCCATACTTATGTTGACGGTTTTTTTCTTTTTTCATACTTCAATAATTTATACTCACTAAATGAAACATAAACGGATCATAAACAAAACCATTAGTGTTTCTATTAAGAAACATTGATAGTTTGGTAGTTTCATTTTTCGCATTGTTTTTCAGCTTTTATTTAATTTTTGTTCATTATTCACTTGTGTATACGACTATATTGTGAAAAAAAGGAAAAAAAAATAACCCAGCTAAAATGTTTTCGTTTTAGTTGCTTTACGTTTCCGTCTTTCTTGTCATCTAAATATTTCTGTGTTGATATAATGATCTCATTTATTGAACAATTTTGAAATCGTCAATATCACTTATTCAGTACAAGATTGGAATCTCACTAATCATTATTTCAGTAACCTCTATCTCTCTGCATATATATATTGCTTTTTTACTAATACTATAATGATTGGTTTTTGTTTTTTTTCAACATTTCTATCAATATCATTGTAAATGATATGATCCTGGTGTTTTTGTTTCTTCTGTTGTTGTTGTTGTTGTCACGTTTACTTAATAAATTGTAGTATGAATTGTTCTTATTATGTGCTCAGTGTCATATGATTCAGTAAATTATAACATCGTATTAGTTTAATTCACGAAATTGAGCGACTATCTTCCACTGTTTGAGGTAGATACCTGTCTCTATCTGACATGGTTGAGGTTAGACATTAACACCGTTGGATACAGGCTCAGTGGACTAGAGGTTAAGCGTTCTCGTACGAGACCGAAGGCTCTGTGTTCTAATCTGGCGAGCGGAGGAGTCTCACAATGAAACGAAAGGACCGTCCACTGCTTCCAGGTTTTCAATGGTAGTCTAACATCAACCGGTTCATGATCTCAATCAAAAAAATAATGGTTTTTGTCGTAAATAATAGGCTTTCAATATTTATAACATGAATCATGTTTTAATTAACTTAGTGTTTCGGTACGTTGTTACCAATTTTTTTCCCATAAACATGTATCAACGTAGAATTCGTCTAATTGTTGTCATAGTTTAGTGCACACATCCCCATAAATAATATTTGTAATCATCCAATAATTTACAGAGCGAGTATTTCGACTGAATAGATGTCTTATTAATAAATTTATTATTTCTACAGTACACATATTCATATATTTTGAGTAACTATTGTGGAAAATAGATTTGTTTCAAAATATTCATAGATTCATAGAATGATTTGTAGTCAGGATACTGTTTACCTAATTAGTTAATAGAATAAATGGATAACCATAAGAAGCATTGAGCAAGACAATCGGGAGCATATGGAAAAAAGTGGTTATAATCAATCGGATAGAGACTGTATATACTATGCTAGTTCTCAACTTATGGAATCATATATAAAGATTTCAGAGAGATGTGTTGCTCAAAATTTCGACTCTATAGACGTATACACTCACGATAGATTAAGAGATCGCAACCAAAGCCGTCGAATGTCCTCTCAGTTAAATCTGTAGATCTAAAATTTAAGTTTCAGATTCTAAAAACCACTTGAAATGTGAGTGAATGAATAAAATCATCTACAATATTGAAATTACCTGTTAAGAGTTTGAAATGTTATTTGAGTTCTCTGATGTGAGATACGAAGCAGCAGTAGGTCTCAATATACACAAAGGGAAAAACAAGATTCTCTGATACAACACAGCATGCACCGATCGAATCACAATTGACAGAGAGGCTTTGGAGGATGTAAAAACATTTACATGTCCGGGCAGCATCATCAATGAACAAGTTGGATTCTGATGCAGATATGAAGACGCGGATCGGCAAAGCTAGAGTAGCATATTTACAACTGAAGAACATCTGGAACTCAAAAAAACTGATTATCAACCAACAATAAGATCAGAATTTTCAATACAAATGTCAGGACAGTTCTACTGTATGAGGGCAGAAACCTGGAGAACTACGAAAGCCATGATTTAGAAGATACAGGTGTTTATTAACAGCTGTCAATGCAAAATTCTCTGAATCCGTTGGCCCAACACTATCAGCAACATTCTACTGTGGAGAGAACAAACCAGATTCCAGTGGAGGAGATAAATCAGGAAGAAGCGCTGGACACACATTGAGGAAGGCACCCAACTGCGTCACAAGGCAAGCCCTCACATGGAATCCTGAAGGTCAAAGGAGAAGAGGATGACCAAAGGACATATTACGTCGAGAAATGGAGACAGACATGAGAAAAATGAACGAAAATTGGATAGAACTAAAAAGGAAGGCCGAGGACAGAGTGGGTTGGAGAACGCTGGTCGGCGGCCTATGCTCCATTGGGGGTAACAGGTATAAGTAAGCAAGTAAATTCAATTGTTCGGTCCCTGTTATCATATGCGTCATGAATGTGTTACCTCGATTAGAATAGTTTTGTGTCACAAGTTTTAGTATATTTGGTATTTGGCTAGCAGCAGACTCCAAGACGTACATTTCGTCAGCTGGATACGATTCTGTAGTTATGTGTTCATTTGGACTTATTTAGTAAAGAGATAGTATGTAATCATCCTTTACATAATATATTTACTATTATTATTGTTACATATTTTTTTCGGTAATGTTAACTTATATTTAATCATTCACACATCTACTACTTTAAATTTTAATGATTTTTGACACTACAATGAAATTTACATAAGTTTTAACTGGCCTTAATTAAGTACATCGAATTTCTTTCAGAAGTGTATTTAATTTAAATTGAAAAGTTTCAAATTTCATTTGACCTATTCAGTGTTTATATGACATATCCTCAAGGATTCAAATGATTCGATTGTGTAGGTGTAGTAGTAGACTTGCATGTGAGTAAACCAATTCATAATATCCACGTTTGGAAAAATAAACAATATATTCGACTTTCATGATTTTTTTTCTAAAAACTTTATCTAATGAGTTATTTGGATTATTTTTTTCTGGTTAGCGTTGGAAGTGGATCGGACAAACATTAGGAAAATCACCAAACTGCATCACGAGGCAATCGCTAACTTGGAATCCGGAAGGGAAGCGGAAAAAGAGGAAGGCCAAAGAACGCATCACGCCGGGAAATAGAAGCAGATATGAGAAGGATAAATAACAACTGGAAAGGAATGCCCAGGAAAGGGTTGGATGGAGAATACTGGTATGCGGCCTATGCTCCTCGACGAGGGGTAACAGGCGTAAGAAAGTATTCGGATTATTATTATTATTATTGACAGAATTTAGCCACAGCATTGTCGTTAATTTGCTTGCCATTAAGTTATTGAATAGACTTTACTGTAATTATTATCTTCATTACATATTAACTTAAAATTATAGAAATTTGAGTCAGTTGATGAAGTTTTGTGTGGAATTCTAAATCATCCTTTTTATACATACAATCTTGGTTAACATTTAATTAGTTTTCAGTTGTTTAATTCTTACTAAATCGAAGTTTAACAACATGAAGTAAAAAGTATCTTCACAGTTTAAATGCTATTTATTAATATTTACAGTTGAACTATGGCCTTATGAAAATAATTATCCAGTGCATCCAGTTGTTTATTCGTTTATTAATAAGTGATATTCAGTGAAGAAACAGTTATAATCAAATAGTAGCTATACTATATCTGATCGAATTCAGTATGGACATAATTCATGAGCAGGCAGAATAACTTGAAGTTAAAGAATCAATCTGCAGTTTGGAAGTCGATCAACTTGTGCTTTGGCTTTTTGCAAATTTAGTGGACTTTCCAACTAACTACTTACTTCTGTTACTCCTTTTGAAGAAAAGGATGCAGATCAGGATTGATTTCAGCCTCTCATAAAACTGATCCTTAATGTCTTCATTGCTATCGTTGGTGGGTGGATAACATTGGATAACATTCATGGTGATCCCTTCTTCCATTTTTTGTGGAATGCCTTGATGATCCTGGATCCATTAGATCCCCATCCAATAAGTGCTTTACGTGCTTCTTTGGACAGTATCCAAGCAACTCCCCGAATGTGTGGAGCATTTTCTTCTTCGTGACCGGAGTACATCAGCATCTTTCCCGAATATGATTTTTTATGTCCAGCTTGAGACCGACGGGCTTTATTTATTCCTAGCACTGCCAACTCGTACCTCTTCATTTCCGTAGCTATTTGACTGGTCCTTCCGGTTTGCCACATTGTCCGAACATTCCATGTACCTATAAAAATTCATGCACTGATTGTTAGAAGTGTCATCGGTCTTGTGACCAGCTAACTTCTAAACCATTTAGTCACTAAAAAAATAACACATGTTTTTTCACCACACATTTCTATCCCAAGTATCTTTCGTTGCCAATTAAAATATACTTAATAAATTAAGTGCATAATAAACTTAACTTCTAAATAGTATTCTGAAGCATACGTAACGAGAAATTTATTCAACATTGATAAATTTTGATTGTTTTTCACATAGCAACAAGCTCTTTGATAAAACTTGGACGCTTATAATGTAAAACATTTTCTTTTGAAAATTCCCGCTGCATACTATATATATATATATATATATATATATATATATATATATATATATCGAGAGAGAGAGGGAGAGGCGTAAAATGTAAACTACGATTGAGGACCACCACTCTTTTTTTTAACTTGTTACCATAGTAAACCTTTCATACTGATATTGGTAATCTTTGTAACGAAAACGTCTTTTGATCATAATAACACTTAAATATTTACCGCTTTCCTTAATTGTTTAAAAGAAATGTACAAATATACACTGAAATAATCTGATGGATGTAGATTTTAGTTACCCACTATATGAAATTATTCTGTTTACTCATATATTTGGATTTGTTTATTAAAGGATGGTACTTTTCTATTTTATAATGGACTAACATATACATAATTAACCACAAATATCAGTGTACAGGGGAAGTAAAATGACGTCAAAGAAAAGAAAATTTTCTACACTGAAACAAAAGTTTCTTTAATAATAATTTTTTTCATATTTAAAGCAATTATTCCCTTTGATAAATTCTGATAGTGTAATAAGAAGACAAAGGTTACCAGAACTATGTGATATATTAGCGCAATACATTCCGAACAATCTGATTATACATATACCTGTTAAGAACATTTATATATATAAACAAAAGATAAGAGGAGACAAAGATAATAAAGAAAATTTGAAAACAATTTGAAACCTTATCACTATGGCTAATAAGCTAATATTACCAGGGTAGGTTTTGGGTGAGAACAAACTGTTTTTGAATACACAAAGAGGGTTTGAATTTCCGTATGGCTAAGGCTTAAATAAACTTTTTACACTTTTATACAACACCACAAAAGCCGAGTTAAGATCAATCTTATAGCCTGTTTCGATTATATGTTTGGCAACAGAGGATGATTGATGTTTATCATCCTCTCTTATTGGGTCATTTGATTCTATTTGTTTCCGCATCCATTGGGGTACATATTTACATACCTTAATTTTGAGATCACGATTACTCCTCCTTATGTATGTGTTGCCACACACATTTAAATTGGTGAACACAGTGGGATGTGAGTCAATCATTTTCATTTCGTTTAGGTTTTGGATGAAGCATGGACCTTCTTCTTTCCTTGATAATGACTTTTTCTGCCCAATATGTCCTGTTGACAACTAATTTAAGCCTTTGTTTCAATAAAAGTCTGTTTGAATCACCTCTGAATGGTAAGGCGATGTGGACAGGCTTTTTTTATTCCAAGGCTATAGTAGGTTTCATTATACCATGAACTTCCCATCTATTTATGAATTTAAGGGGATAGCTATTTTCCGTTGATGTTTTGTTTAACAACCTAACATCATCAATAAAGTCATTTGTGCAAATACGATCAAACCTGTTAAATAAGCAAATCCTATTTGTATTGCACTGGCAAAAACTATAATAATTTAGGTACTGGCCTGTTTACGTTGGTTTTCTAAAAATGAATTGTTTGCATGAGCCATCTCCTCGTCTACTTAGAAGTATATCTAAGAAAGAAAGCTAGTCGTTCTTCTCCTCTTCGCATGAGAGTCTGATGTGGTTTTGAGTAGTGTTAAGTTTATTTACTAAACAATTCATATCCTTCTTTTTCTTCACAGATAACTAAGATATCGTCCACATATCTCTTATAGAGTGACATACTTTCGATTATTACTATATAATACATTACATATTACATAACGTATCAATAAGTAATTGAAAGCCCAAGAAATGTGTAAAATAATATCATTACTACGTAGTCAACGATGGATCCATCAAAGCAATAATATACATTTATTTTGATTTCATATCGTCTTAAAAATAATGGATTAAATACATTTCTAGCAATTAGTAAATATATCATTATAGAATTTTCATATTTTAAATATTCACATAAGATCATTTGTTACATACTTGATCTGAAATAGTTTCACATGTTTTTCTTCTTTTCAACGGTGACAATTCATTGTATCATATACTCGAAAGTTTATGAACGAGTTTTCTCCTAAAGTAAAGTACATTTTCACAGTATAAAAATGACCGTTTGATTTATTCTTCAATTTACTTTTTATTTACTGATAAATTATAGGTCATTTGTTCAATTAATGCATCAAGCAAATCATCTTTTCACTTTGACTAACTTCAATGAAAGGTGAAAATTTTGAAAAAACATCGAGTTTAATCGACACTGACAATTACAGCAATGATCATGATACCGGTTTAATAAAGAAGGATTTGTTAAATTCAATACATAAAATAGATCGAGTTTACTAGTACTAACAATAAGATCATTTTATATGGTTGGAATCATGAGTCAATTGAAACTAGACCACCATGGAAAACCTGTAAGTACTGGACGGCCATTTCTTCCTATTGTGGGACTCCTCAGCAGTGCGCATCCACGATCCAAACTCGCGAGATTTGAACCCAGAACTTATCAGTTTCGCGCTCGAACGCTTAAACCCTAGACCAGTGAGTCGGCATCCATCGGCGTTAATGTCTAACATCAACCAATCCATGAAATTGAGCAACCATTCACCATTGTCTTCAGCGAGTTGATATCACACAGCAGACCTGGTTGAACTCCACTGGTCACTGATTCTCACTAGAACTCCAAGAAATATCTCATGATTTCAACTATATAAAATTTCTAAAATCTCCGTAAAACCCCCTTCTAATAGAAGTATTATTGTCTGACATGAATACAGCAATAATTCTTCAACAAAATATTCATTATTTCTTTGTTTAACTATAATTGATATGAAGTATTAGAACCCATGCATTGAACATATCAATAATTCATACTTATTAGTATTTCTTGGTTTTTACTGCCGTATACCATCAAAAAAACGTTTCAATGAATAATAGATTAGATAATGAAATATGAAGTGAGAATAGTTTACTTTTGATTAGATCCTAAACAAGATCAAAGTTACTGAATTCTTGGAAAGAAGCTATTTATTAAACAGAAAAGCTAAATAACCTTTAATAAAAAACACTGTAATAATATACTTCAAATAAATTGTATTCTATCCAAGAAAACTTGGTGAAACCAAGATAATGACATGGGTTATTTATTTATTTATTATTAGCTTCATTCATTAATATACTTTTGGTACCATATAGAATTCCCAGCATAAAGTATTTCAAAAAAATTTCCTTTTCTTACTTCTTGGTCAATCCCGCCGATAAATAATGAGTGATCACCAGTTAGATGTTAACGGTCTAGTCAATCGATATGTAAATAATGTACATTCTTTTCCCTGTATATTGCCAACAATCATGATATCTCTGATTGGGCCTTTTGTAACTTGTACGAAGAAAGGGTGTATACTTTTTAGAAACGCACCTGAATAGGTTATGCAAATAATAGCCATAGTGACGTATTAAAACAAAGAAAATTAGATAACTTGTTGAAATATGTAGATGACAGGAACAGGTAGCCCAGACGTTCAAACAGGCCGCCGAATCCATAAAAGAAGTTTGTTTATTTAGCTATTGTATGGGAGTGTTTTTAATCAAATGTTAAATCAACACAACATTCTGATACCATGTTAAAGATTAAAAAAATACCGATGGTCGTGAATATTACTGCTTAGAAATATTAGAGACCAAAACATACTTTGAACGAATGCAGCCAGACACGAACGTGTTCTATCTATGGTGGTTTTATAAACTACTCATTAGCTACATAGTTTTAATTAGGTGATATCAATAGTAACAGAAATAACTTAATTTAAACTTGTTTACTCAACTGTTAACTATTTTAATTTGCTTCGGATAGTGGAATTTTCACATCAAAGCCAGACGAAGTAAATATCAGGATTTTTGATAATTGAAGCTAGTTGATTAATATTAGACTACTAAGCATGAATCTATTGGTCCATATACATCACTTTAGTTTACTTATTATTAAACGTAACCTCGAACCAGAGTCATCGTTCTTGAGCTATTTCATCCCAACAATAGTCTGTTTTAATTATATTTAACTTTTAAATCAGTGTAAGTAAAGTTTTCTTAACTTTGTATTAACTACTGGAGATAACAAATATACTTTTACTTTCTCACTTATTGATCTTAAAAAAGTGACTCAATCGATGACTAAATATATATATGTTAATTTATATTTGACAATGCTCTTAGAAGGTAATTGGTAGGTGATGCTAAAATTTTGTTCTCGAGCCCTGTCTTGGTTGCCGTAAGAATATTACTGTTTAATTAACAAGCTTGTGACTTTTGACTTCAATATTCAACTGTTATGAGTATTTAAGTTAGGATTTTTAACTACAAATTGTTAAATTATAATGTGTATTTCTTTTATTTCACTCTGCTGTGACTGCGTTGCCAATTGTTATGACTAGTCGTCGCTAATTGTTATATCGGAATCGCTTATCACTTATACTCGAGAACGGGGAACCACTGCGATTACCACGACGCGAAGTAAGAACAACAAGACTGATGCAAGTGAAGATTTATCAAACGCAAAACACAACGACAACCCTAGTGAAAAATACACTCATTCATGCATTGATTGTAAACCCATTTCGATCATTAATTAGGATGAGATCACAAATATTGAAAGTTTCTTGGAGTTATAACAAATCATATGCTACTTGTCATGCTATGCAAAGTTCATGTTAATTTATTACAAGAATATCATATCTTGAATAAACATGACACTGAAATAAATTAATGTTATACCGAATAAATTGCCATAGTGAAAAAAATAAAAGAAATACTACACTGAGTGATTATCACATTGAATTAAGCAAACGGAAGTACTGTTAAACAAAAACCACAATGAGTAAAAGAATCTAATTTTGCTTTTTAATCCCGTCATATCACCTTCTAGAGTCAAGGTCCAAATTTCAGTGAAATGTATCCAAATCATTGAATAAAGTTAATTTAACTTAATCCTGATATTTAACTACAGCTCCTTGATTTGAAGCACTTCTCTGGCTGATAATCTGTAATGGAAAAAAAGCCCATCATTAAATTTCACAAATCATCATTAGCCATCCAATTAAATAAGACCAGACCTATTAAACTTTTACATTGAAACTTGGATCTAACAAAATATCATACACAGGAAATGATAACAATTATAATCCTGGATCCAGTTGTTAGTTTTTAATGGTAAACAATGTATGTTTAAGAATAACTTTAACTATTTTCTTAACCAGGTAAGGAGTAAGAAACGCTTATGGATCTATTAAAATTATCAGAATACTAGGCTTCCGAATGGTATAGTTAGTACTCAATTGTGTTATTCGAAATACACAACATATTTAGCATAATGATTGATACCAAAAAGTGAAACTATTTATAAACACCTTATTAATTTAATTGTTTCATCTCATTACTGTCCAAATATGAAACTGACCATTCTCATTAAGTAGTTTTAATTATTGTGATTAATATAAATTGATCAATATTGTATTTTATGTTTTCAGTATTAAACAACTTTCTATATAGTTGAAATCATCAGTCAATTGAGGCTAGACCACCATGGAAAACGTAGAAGCACCGGACGGCCATTTCGTCCCATTGTGGGACTCCTCAGCATTGCGCATCCACGATCCCGTCTTGCCAGATTCAAACCCAGGACTAATTAGTCTCGCGCGCGAGCGCTTATCCCCTTTCTATTAAACAATTTATTTAATTTTGACAGAGTTAGAAAGAAAGATGAAATACTTTATATTTACCCATTACGTATTAGTATAATTTCTTTGTTAATTTTTAAATATCCCATCCCAACATTTTAAAAGAATATTCAATCGCTTATTTCGTAATTTTATACTTCATTTTTCATATTATTAATATTAAAAAGTAACAAAATGTTTATCGGTAAAATAACTATACAAAATGGACATTATCATAGTCATTGAACCGCAAGGTAAAAGAAAAGGTAAGTGAAAATATAATATTAAGCTAACAATGAGAATAAAGAAGAAGAAGAAGGTAGTGGATATTGTGAAAAAAAGAAACTAAACAGAATACTATAACAGATATATGTATATATGCAGTTGACATGGTTACACAAGTATAAAATACACTTTTTGTCTTATACTTATTAAACAACTAAAATGTCTAGCAAATTGAGTTAAAATGTAATAGATTGAATGCAATAACTTGTTAGAATATTCTACTGTAAAACTGTTTATAAATTTTAAGTTACCATATCTGTATTTGAATGATGATGTATGGTTAGAGCAATGTGAATGATTAAATATTCTCTTCACTTCTTTTGTTTACTCAAACTTTATAAATGACGAATATTGGTTTTCATAATTGAAGATGAATTAAACAGAAATTATCTGTTTAGTCATTGTCGTGAGAAATTAGTTTTACTCTGATTTACCGATTACCTTATGATTTCTTCTGTTTTGTTGAAGATAGTTTTTATTAATGAATTCATTTTCTAACATATTTTCTTATCATCAAATTAGAAATTTTAAAGTTAAACGTAGAGTATCAAGTACGTATGACAATTCTATCGAAGAGTTTGTGAATCTTTATCGACTGAGATGGTTAAGACATATATTACTTATGCTGACCCACTGACTAACTCGATGCCCAGTCACCGTTAACAGAAGAAAAGTAGAAGCGGCCAAACCAAATTATGACATTAGTCCCTAAACACACAGACTGTTGCAATAAGCCATCTTCAGGGGTTGAAACTATCTGATTAGGGTCTGCGTGGTCCATGTAACCAGTGATTCGAAACTTTGAATTACATAGTTCAACGTTTTTGGTGGAGTTTTGTTCTCCAGCTCAGAGCACAAAACACCATAAAAATCATCCACCTGAGCTACAAATCTTTTCCATCATCTCATGGCTCAAAGTCCTTAGCAGTGTTCCAGGTGAATTCATTCTCTGTCTTCCCTTTGATCCCAATTTTTTAAATTCCCCATAATCTTTTTATTTCAATAACTTGAAATTCTTCGAATCGTATCTTAGATTCACATTTTTTATATTATTACTAATACTGCTGCTACATCTATTACTCCGGGATCTACCCTAACAATTTCACTTCACTATGCTAATGCGATAGGAAAACCTGAACCGATATACACATTGGCCAGGTTCAGTGTTACAATTGATCTGTAGTGCAATGCTTCGCTAGTCCTTCACCTCCATAACCGTTATAATAAAAATCTTAACGGTGCATGAAATCAGAAGGCAAAGAGAAGCTGCAACTACAGTTTATTATCAAATGAAGCAGGCCACAAAGCTAAAAGTACATGAGTAGTTATCAGAGAGCAAGCACGAACAATTACATAGGCAAATTTATAGTCAAACTGTATAAGGGTGCAGCAAGATAAAGCAAAAGCTAATAATAAGATTTGAGTGCATACATAAATGGGGAAGAGGATGAATCATCGAATGATATTCAAGCAATCAACGTTTTGGCTAGAGTCTCTCGTGTGCTCTAGTGATCAAAATAGTACAAAGATATATTCGAATTGTTACTATTCAAATGACAATGTCTATTAAGTTAATTAAAGGACTTAACCAAAAATAACCATAATCGAAATTAGGTTTAGGATAGTTTCTATAGACTGACTGAACATGGTATTAATTTGGTCCTCTTCAAAACATATATTATTCACATCAAGCTACCATCTACCTTAAAAGCTTCTATTCTGTGGATCAGGAGAGATATTATTTTCAGAGTTCACATAAAACCTATCCCCGAACATAATAATTATTGGGTCAATAACTGAGTGTTTCATTTTAAGACACATCTCAGTTTATTCATTTGAAAATCAAGTTAAAAATAAAATAGACTAGTGAATTTCCAAACTTATTCTCTTTAAGACGTTCATATTATCAAGTCATGAAAAAACTGTCATTCATAAGAATGTTTTGAGTTATGCAACTTGGTATAACATAATACGAGTTATTTTACACGTTACTATAACTCATATTTGGTAAATATATGTTAGATTACCTAAATTCTGAACAGATTTTTCACATAAAGCAAGAGTTTATAGGTTCCTTTTTTCTAAGAAAGACATTTGGATTATCTAATTTCATTATGACATTGTAATGATTTGAAAACTAAACATTTAAAAGTGTAAAATGACAAAACTTAAAATCGTCAAGTTAATAAACTAAATAAGCAAATCTCTCATAAATTTTCTTTGGTTATAACATTATTGATGAATGATATTTACTGCTAAATACGCTCGACCATTTGTTAATACTAAAAGAAAACTGAAAACATTCAAAGAAAACAGTTGCTTAGTAGATTGGATTAATTGATGATAAAAAAAACTGGCGACTACTAAGCCAATAACAAGCGAAATAATCCAAAAAACTAGTCGTTCACTAACGTATTACTAATGTTCTTGACCAATTTTGTAGTTAAATTTTAAGTAACTACATATAAGTGTTTCTCAAAGAATCTTCTTGATAATCCGTAATAGTTCAATCTTTGTAACATATTATTTATATTTCCATTGTTGATCTTCGAATTTTATTGTGTATGACAGGTATCTACATTAAAATATTTCAATCGAGTTATTCAATTATGATATTTAAGCTGACCTGTCTTCATGTGGTCAATATCATTTATAAGAGATGTTTATGACAGTTATAGAATGTATATATAGATTAATGGCTTTTAAATAATAATATTTCTATACTCTATCTTACACAGATCTTTTATACCTTTCTATTTATGTCATCTTTGCAAGAGAAATAGACTCTCAAAGCTTATTAAAGGTCAGTTAAGGTCAGTATTCGAGTCTTGAGTTAACCATATCTGTTACCAACAAATATATGAAATAATGAAATGAGACACAATATCATTAAATCTTTGAAAATATCGAGCATATCTTAACTGGAAATCAAAGTGATTATAACCATATCAAACGAAATGAATACTGGTAATCTTGATGCTACACTACCGAATAATACTTACTTACTTACTTACTAACGCCTGTTACCCCTCGTCGAGGAGCATAGGCCGCTCACCAGCATTCTCCATCCAACTCTGTCCTGAGCCTTCCTTTCCAGTTCCTTCCAGTTGCTATTCATCCTTTTCATATCTGCTTCTATTTCCCGGCGTAATGTGTTCTTTGGCCTTCCTCTTTTCCGCTTCTCTTCCGGATTCCAATTTAGGGCTTACCTCGTGATGCAGTTTAGTGATTTCCTCAATGTATGTCCTATCCACTTCCAGCGTTTTTTCTTAATTTCCTCTTCAGCTGGAAGCTGGTTTGTCCTCTCCCACAGAAGGCTGTTGCTGATGGTAACCGGCCAACGGATGTTGAGTATTTTACGTAAACAGCTATTTATAAATACTTGCACCTTCTCGACGATGGTTGTAGTGGTTCTCCACGATTCAGCTCCATACAGTAGGACTGTCTTGACGTTCGTATTGAAGATTCTCACTTTGGTATTAGTTGACAGTTGTTTTGAGTTCCATATGTTCTTCAATTGTAAAAATGCTGCCCTTGCTTTGCCAATCCTCGCCTTTACATCTGCATCCGATCCTCCTTGTTTATCAACGATGCTCCCCAGGTACTTGAATGTTTCCACCTCTTCCAGAGTCTCGCCATCAAGTGTGATTGGGTTGGAGTTCTCCGTGTTGTATTTGAGAATCTTGCTTTTTCCTTTGTGAATGTGGAGGCCTATCGATGCGGAGGCTGCTGCTACATTTGCTGTCTTCATCTGCATTTGTTCGTGTGTATGAGAGAGGAGGGCTAGGTCATCTGCGAAGTCCAAATCATCTAATTGATTCTGAGCTGTCCATTGTATTCCGTATTTCCCCTCAGATGTCGAATTCTTCATAATCCAGTCAATCACTAGAAGGAAGAGGAATGGGGAGAGTAGACAGCCTTGTCTGACTCCGGTCCCTACTGGAAATGCATCTGTCAGCTGTCCTCCATGCACCACTTTGCATTGTAGTCCATCGTATGAGTTTTGGATAATGTTGACAATCTTTTCAGGAACTCCATAGTGTCGAAGAAGTTTCCATAATGTTTTCCTATCCACGCTGTCAAACGCCTTCTCATAGTCAATGAAGTTGA
This sequence comes from Schistosoma mansoni, assembly GCF_000237925.1. Lineage (NCBI taxonomy): Eukaryota > Metazoa > Platyhelminthes > Trematoda > Strigeidida > Schistosomatidae > Schistosoma > Schistosoma mansoni. The sequence goes on along the minus strand of NC_031498.1, from coordinate 18,303,907 downwards.
CGTATAGTGATGAGTTCCACTCAACTGATTGTTCATCGATGATCCGTAGTGTCGCAATCTGGTCTGTGCACGACCTATCCTTACGGAATCCAGCCTGTTGATCCCTAAGTTCGGCGTCTACTGCGTCTTTCATCCGATTCAGCAGCACTTTGTTGAAAACTTTTCCTGGTACTGATAACAAACTGATGCCTCTGTAGTTCTCACATTTGCTCATATCTCCTTTCTTTGGTATCTTGATGAGATATCCTTCTTTCCAGTCCATTGGCACTTGTTCCTCTTCCCAAACCTTCTTGAATAGAAGGTGGAGCATATTTGCAGTTATTTCAATGTCTGACTTCAGTGCTTCTGCTGGTATATTGTCAGGTCCTGCCGCCTTCCCACTTTTGATTTGTCTGATGGCCATCTTGACTTCTTCGATCGTTGGTGGAGTGACATCTATTGGAAGGTCAGTGTGTGCTGCTTCGATGTTCGGTGGGTTCAATGGGGCTGGTCTATTCAGCAGTTCCTCGAAGCATTCTGCCCATCTTTTCCTCTGCTCTTGAATCTCAGTGATTGTCTTTCCTTCTTTGTCCTTGACTGGTCTCTCTGGTTTGCTATATCTCCCTGCCAAATTCTCCGTTGTATCATATAGTTGTCTCATATTCCCTTCTCTTGCAGCTTTTTGCGCCGTCGTTGCTAGTTCTCCCATGTATTTCTGCTTGTCGGCTTTAATGCTTTTCTTCACTTCCCTGTTTGCTTCCGCGTAGTCTGCTTGTGCTTTGACTTTCTCTACTCGTGTTCGGCTGTTGTTAATTGCTAGTTTCTTGTTCTTCCTTTCTTGAATTTTGTCCAGGGTTCCCATAGAGATCCATTCCTTGTGATGATGCTTCTTAGGACCAAGAACCTCCTGACACGTTGAAGTTAGGGCTTCTTTTATCTTTTTCCAGTTGTCCTTCAAAGTAGTTTCTTGTTCTCTCAGTAGATCCTGTAGAGCCTGGAACCTGTTGTTGAGAGGTATCTTGAATTCATTGAGCTTGTCAATATTTCGAAGGAAGGCTGTATTGAACCTTTGTAGTGCTGTTTGTCCAGTTGTCCAGTGTTTCTTTAGCTTCAGTCTCATCTTGGCCACAACCAGGTGGAATTTTTTGTTGATACAGATGTGATTTATCTGGTTCTCTGTGGTTTGGTCCGGTGAGATCCATGTAGCTTTGTGTATGCGCTTGTGTGGGAATATTGTGCCGCCTATAACCAATTTGTTGAATGCACATAGGTTTGCAAGTCTCTCCCCATTTTCATTTCTCTCTCCTAATCCATGTCGTCCAATTACATCTTCATATCCTGTGTTGTCCACTCCAACTTTAGCATTTAGATCTCCCATCAGGATGGTGAGGTCCTTTCGTGAGCACTTCTCTATAATTGATTGCAGCCTTTCATAGAACTGATCTTTATCATCGTCGTTGCTATCATTGGTGGGTGCATAACATTGGATAACGTTCATTGTGATCCCTTGCTTCTTTGTTCTGAATGATGCTTTGATTATCCTGGGTCCATGAGATTCCCATCTCACAAGTGTATTTTGTGCTTCTTTGGATAGCATTGGAGCAACTCCCTGAGTGTGTGGAGCATTTTCCCCTTCGTGATCGGAGTACAGCAGCATCTCTCCTGTACCTAGCCTTTGTTGTTCAGTTTGTGTCCAATGGGTTTCGCTGATTCCAAGTACTGCCAAGTTGTATCTCCTCATTTTCATTGCTATTTGGCTGGTCTTTCCTGTCTCCCACATTGTCCGGACGTTCCATGTACCTATAAAGAGTGTTGCTCTGGTTGTTAGAAGGTGCATCGGTCTCGTGACTTCCGAAGAATTTCGGCTTTCATCATGAGACGTCATAATTATTCCTTCATTTCCCAGGGCAGAGTTTAAATGGTTTGAATTATTTTTTCTGGTTAGCGTTTTTCTAGCGAGTTAGCTTTTCTACGGGATGGGGTCGCTAACCCCATGCTCAACCCTCCTCCTTTACCCGGGCTTGGGACCGGCAGTAACTCTAGAAGAGCTACAGGCGGAGTTACTACCGAATAATATCACTGTTAAATTAAGAATTACACATATTTAAGAAAGTTTTTATATATGAGCACTATTTACAATAAACCATTATCAGGTGAACGTAAAAAACGTAACTTGTTTATCAAATGATTTTGTTGAACCATAATTTATGACCAATACTTTTTGTGAGCAACAGTTATATTTTAGGACTATTTCATACATATTTCCATCCTCTAATCAAGGCTAAAGTTTATAGCTTTTGTGTTTGATGTGAAATCTAATAAAAGATTGCCAGTTTACACAAAGTTGTTAGTACTACCTATCATAACTAGGAGATTATTTTATAAGCTTTGACAGTGTTTCACTATTTGTTATTTACATAAGTTTGTGTTTATTGAAATTTAAAATTGATTGATTACTGGATGGTGATCAATGTCATGTATCTCAGGTCCTTCTTAGTGCAGATCGAGTTCTCCCGTTTAAATAAAATACTTGGAATATACGTCAGCGGAAACAATGAAACCTGTAAAATATGTTCTTATAAATGTTCGTTGATAATGATTTACATTTTTCTCTAATCAGTGATCTCTGATTATGAAACACAGGATACTCATTTGTAATGAGACCTCTAATTTACTTACTTTTAAATGTTGAAAATAGTTTCATTTCTATTCTGCAAACAGCAAAAACCTTCCCATTTTGCAATATTTACCTTTAATGAGATTAGACTCAAGATGGATATACTTGAAGTCTGATCTAATAGCTAGAATAATTGTTATGAAGAATCACTGAATATCAGAGAAGACTGTTATCCGTTTCATATTCGTCGAGTCATAACAAGATTTCTGTATCATAAGGAAAACAGATAAATGTCAACTTCAAGATTGTAATCGCTCAGCTGACTTTTCTTTAACTCAGCGCCTCATAGTTTACCATAAATCATAAAATCAAATTTTATAACATTATGCTTCTTTCTCTCCACTAAAGAAAAGATAACTTCCAGCAAGTATCTACTTGTCAAACATTATACAGCGTAAGTAAACAATGATTAAAACAAAACAAAAAAAACAATCAAAATATAAAATTTATCTTTGTTATAAACATCAAATTAATGTTTACTTGCAAAATCAAATTTTATTAAGTAAATATTATTTCATGAAGGAAGTAAATTTGTTATAAACCTTAAATGATTAACAAAAGAAAATACAGTTAGGTGCTAGATATCCCTTCTTTGTTTTGTTCTTAAAATACAAGCACACATATTTGTTATTAGTTATCGTGTACAGAGACAAAAACAGTAGTTTGTTTTGTATTAAAGTAACTGCTCATCATATGTGTGTGTGTGTTTTTTTGTTTTAGAAAAACAGTCAAGTTTTCCTCCTTACTATGATATAATAGATGTTACGGGATGTTAGTTACTTAAAATGAAAGGGAGGCATTATCGAATTCAATATTTTAGATATAGAGATAGTTTAAATAGTAAAAAATAATATGTATAAGGCTATATTTGTCGTATTTTGCATGTATGCAGGTAAGATTATTTGCTTTTCAAGTGGAAACACTGCCCTACAAAGCAAATATGAGAAATATATGAACATACATACAAGTGAAGTTTCAACAAATGATGATATATCTATAATCACAATAATGCTATATCTTGGATAAATCATAACATAAAGATGACCAGAGGCAGACGTTGATATCGAATTCAAGATTAGTATCATCAATAATTCCTAATAGTGTATAAATGAGTACAAACTTTGGTTAAATTATTATTCGACAAACTCCACAACCCCAAACTGTAAATTATCATGGGCATCCTAATGACGAGCATCGAGAGAACATTTCTAGAGTTTTAGTGAATAGCCGTGACCAGTGGAGTTCACTCCTGTCAGCTATTAGGCAGTTACCCATCGAAGACAGTGAAAGATGTTCGTGCGACATCGTGAATTGATTGAAGTTAGAAATTAACACTGTTGGATTCCGGTACAGTGGTCTGAAGGTTAAGTGTCCGTGCTCGAGAACGATGGTATTGGGTTTGATTTCCGCGTGCAAGATAGTGGATGAGCACTTCTGAGTGGTACAATACCGGGACAAAACGGCTTTCCAGTGGTTTCAGGTTTTTAATGGTGGTCTAACATTGATCAGCTGATTATTTTAATGAAATTCAACAATCCCTACAACTCAAAATTGAAAATTATTATTTTCCCTACATGAATCAACTATAGACTAAAGATGTTTCATATGCTGACCAGGATAATTTATTTATGTATATATATACATGCACTTGACCTTCGGATTATTCCTAGTTGTTCTAAAGTACTATTCTTATTTTGCTAATTTTGAATGGCTCACTATATCGTGGAAAATATTACAGATTATAACTTTATAGAATGCATTTATACGTTGGATAGAACTTTTGGATTGTTTATCCACAGTCAGTCCGAAACACGTCTATTTCTGATAAACAGTATTCAATACAAAATTGTTCTTCAATGCAGTCTTCAGTTTCAAACCAAACTCAGTGGTTTCACCCGTTATCCATGCCTTGAATGATATATTTTCAGAAATCAACAGGACAATGGTTACATTCACAATTTTCAGTAAGCTATACTAACTTACCAATGACGATAAAATATAGGTTCTTGGAGCTCAGTAGACAACCTCTAACTGCATAACACGAAATAAAATGTTTAAGCAAATAACTTAGAAGCAAATTGTATAAAATTGATGTAAAGACGAAAGAAATGTACATCGACTAATACACAGTGAATTGACGAAAAATAAATTGACATGATCTTGAAATGCAGGAAAACAGAACATTTTGTATGTGCAGTTGAAGTTGGTATTGAACCTCTTTTCGACATTCTGATCGGTTTAAAGGCATATCTTAAAAAAGCGTGTAAACTAGACAATTATGAAACTACGCGATTCTCATACTATAACAAGAGGAATCAAGTCCTTCAGTAACACGAGCAAACGCTTAGCCTCTATACCACTGAGACAGCATCCAACGGCGTTATTGTCTAAGTTCCATCGATTCATGAATGGCTGTGCAACCAGTCATCTGATATCTGAAGTAGATAACTATCTCATACCCAACATGCCTTCTCACCAGAACTTCAGTGCTTCTAGGTTTTCTATGGTGGTCTAGCTTATATGAACTTATGAATTCAACTATTAAACTTACTAAGATCTTCACAAACTCCATTCTGATCAAAAATAGAATCATCCATTCAAAACTTATTGAACTAATATTTTTCAACCTAACATTAATATCATTAAGCTATTAGTATTAAATAGCAAAACAACTAAGTGTTAAATCAACTGTTTCATTTTGTTTTTTAATTTATTGACAAATATGAATCTAAAATCAATTGAATAATGAAATTAATCATAAAATAATACAAATGATTAGATTCAACTAAACAAAAACATAATCAGATAAATTTGTTTTATCCGAAAACTTTATCTGAAATTAAATTAACTCGAATAAATATGAATTTGAATAACAAAGATAGAAATATAAAATGATAAGTAAGTAGTAGTTAGTAGTATATGTAATCTTTGAAAAAATTATAGTTAATGAACTTCGGTAATGTTCAAAAATAATGTTAACTATTTTATGAATATGTTTACAACATTCTTTTTAGGCGCTGAATACGTTCGGGAATAAAAAAAAGTTTGGTTAATACATAATGATCATTACCAAAATAATAGTTGGCACTCATAATTGTTTGATCGTTCAGTGTTTTTTGTTTTACTGAAGTTTATTGATCACCCTAGGATGATCTTATCTTCCTCAGAAAAGACAATAGAACAAGAGAAGAACATCAAGTTATGTCACCGTGAGTATTTGATTAATGAAGATTAGGCGAAGAATGTTCATTTCATGAAGTTTGGCATTGTTAGTCACCGTCAAAATGTTGGGAGAATATTACATAACTTAAAAGTACTTGGTGGTGTCTATTACATATGCAAACTTCGATATAATCTATATCCGAAATAGAATAAGAGAAAACGATGTGACTAATCAATCGTAACACATTATTTTCAAATACCTAGTAAGTTCTTGATGTTAACTAACAAATCATCTATACTGTTATTATATTAGTGGAGGTTATGATAAGCTCTAGAGAACATTTCACGTTTTTGATGATTATATTTATGATTAACATCTAAATCATAAAGTTTTTCAGCTTTAGGTTAAGTTAACAATAAGTGAACTTAAATAAGGATATTTTACTTAATTGTAACGTGTCTTTACTTCGAATCTGTTAATTATACTTGTGTTTAGGAACTTCGATCTTGAGATAACAGTATCTGAAATACTCATCGTTTTCAAAAATACATAATACAAAAATACATACATAATAATCCAGGAATACTTTTCATTACATTTTTATAAACATTCAAGATTCTGAGTGTCTCCTTGAAAAAGAAAACAAAAACAGGTGAACTTTAGAAAGTTTTCCTAGCTTATCTGTTCAACTTTAGAATTAAGTTTTCAAAGAAAGTTTAATCTTAATTTGTGAGACAAAACTGAAAAGACATTGAAGAATGGTTGTACATACAAAGCAAACTTGGATTTGATATGTTTAAAATTTTGAAAGTAACAAAATAAATCCAGTAAGTTCATTATAAGCAAAGATGGATAGTGGCTAGCAGTGGAATCCAGGACGCGCATTTCGTCCTATTTGGGACTCATCAGCTGGATGTACCTTCATTGTTTTAATCAATTGGATAATAGATAATTTTACAAATTGTACTATTTAGAATACCATAAATTCTTTTAATTGTCATCATCAACTACTTTGTATTTAATTAAGTATTATGTAACAATTAAAACATGAAGCTTATAAAATAGTTTATTGCAATTAACTAGAATATAATCATGTTTATAATTTACAACTATACATAGAAAAACATTTAATTTCACTTTATAAGTAGTTCTATAGGATTTTAAACTTTAGTTACAGTTGATTTCCAATCACCATAACAACCTGATAAGCTCTCATCTATTTGTGTAATAATAACAATGATTATCATGATTTGGTAACGAAACTACTAAGACATGTATCCTTATTTGATAATGAGGTAATAATATGGTTAAAGTAAAATGTATTAAATATAGAAAAGAGAGTTTTTTGTATTTTAACTTATATTCCAAAAAATTTGATTTTTGTTTTAATTAATCAAAAAAAAATTATTTTTAAAAATAGAAAAAAAATATTTTTTTTAATTTTTTAAAATAATTAATTGTGTATGATTGATTGAAATCAGAAAAATATTCACACACTATAGGGTTAGTCCATCTCATTCATTCATATATATACATAAACTGAAAGCAATAATAATAGTATTAGGAATTAGATTAAAGCTGTTTTCTTTTTCTTTTTAAATTAAACTAACCATATCAGTTATGCTTCATTAAAGTAATTTCTTGTTTGTTTTGTTTTATTTATTACACTTCAATAATATCCGCTTTTAAGAAATATCAGTAAGCTAATGATTGATGGTAAGTAATGGAATATAAATATGAAATAATAGAAGGAAAACAGAGTGAGAAACGTCAAAAGACGAATAATTAATTTGGTATAACTATGAATAAATTATTCTGTAATAGAGAGTCAAGTTACTTTTATTTTAATGAAAATGTGATAGTAATTTCTAGTTACCCCCTTTCTCCACCCTCATTATTCAATCTAAAATAATGAAAATGAAGTGTACTAGTCAAGATATACAACCTGAAATCATCAAAAGAAAAAGTAAACTATTACAACGGCTATTACTAATCAACATATATAAACTGGAATAAAATAAATCGGTTAACATTAGATTATCACATCCCACTCCTTTGCTTTTTATTCAACCGAATTAGCTAAAAACTAAAAAAGAATCAAGTTAACTCAAATACATCTTATATCATTACATGAGTTAGTCTATCTGATCATAAAGTCAAATCTCATTGGTTAATTTATAGGTGATAATGTCTCATTCTCATCTTAATTAAAGAATGTAAATCAAAAAAAGAAAATAAAACCGTTCAGTGTTCTCAATATCATTTGTAGATTACTGACTATCAAATTAAACGTTGTTTTTTTTTCAACAAATTAACTCCATATCCATATATAAATAAGAAATTTATCGTGAGATTTTCATTTATACTACACAAAAATAATTTTGATTTGACAACAACGTAAAACTACTCATGTAAGTAGTATGGTGTTATTTTTTTTTAAAATAATGATCTATTGTTTTCTGTTAATATCTATTCAGTGATTGTTTCATTGGGTTGATAATAATCAATTGTAATATAAATAAAATAAAATAATAATTGGTATAAAAGAACTTTAGTCTAAATTAGAGCGAATAGTTTCGCAGTATTTGGGCACCGAGTTGACGTATGACACTAAATAAGAATAATATATTTTCAAAGTTGAAAGCATCAGTCAATTGAAGCTAGACCATCAAAGAAAACCTGGAAGCACTAAACAGCCGTTTCTTCCTATTGTGGGACTCCTCAGCTGAGGAGTTCTTGAAAAGCTTGGACCAGATTGCCAGGAGCAACGTTGGATTTATTTCGAATTCATTCAACTGAGATTTTACAAATATATTATTCATAATTGAAAAAAATCTACAATAAGAAAACATGTAAATCTACAATAATTCGTTATAAATATTCTCATATTATTAATCAATCAGTATTCACAGAATTCTGGTATTCAGTTTAGTAATATAATTAAGTATTATCAATGTATAATAATTTTCGTTTGCTGAGTGAGTACTCCTATGGGTTATCTTTAATCAATGAATTGAACAAGTTTATTTTCATTTGAATTTCAGTAAGGTGCAAATTTTAATTTAGCCATTAACTGTATCAATATCCAGTTGAATAGAACAGACTTGTTATTAAACTACCCAAATAAACTTATCTTTATATGTAATCTGGCATCCTATAATTTTTAACAACTCGAAAATCAAGTACTTTCATAATGACCCAATTGACAGTAAAGAGAATTCAGCGAAGAAAATTTTCTTTTCGACGAAATCATTTACTTAAGCTGTACATTCGTATATATAGTGATATGGAAAATATATGTCAGTAAAGAGCAGTAAACTGCCATTCATAAGCTATTTGCGCCTTTTTTACAAACAGTTTTCTCACTTTTAAAGTTTGTATTAAGGTGATGTAGATTGAAATAACTTTTTCAAACAAAAAAATTGTGAATGAAAACATGAAGTAACTGGTTATTCCGTACCCCGTACCATTGCTTGTTACGCTAAAATATGTGAATTTCAAATGTAGTAAAATATTCCATCATATCTATTAGCACGGTTTCATTCAAATTAACGCTTATAATCTCTGTTTGTTTGGTCAGCGGTGTTACAAATCGTTTTTGATATCGTTTTGGAGTTTATTTATCTTCAGTTTTGTTGTTTATTCCATGACAGATAACTTTAAATATACTTACATAAGAAAATGCTCGGTTAGTTATGTGTTTATGATTTCTTTTCGATTACTATTTTGAGAAAATATTTCCATTATTTTTTTTAAACTCTTGTAAACCCACCAAAATCTTCATGATTTTGGTTTTATTATGCCAAGTGAAGCTGTTATAAAAACTTTCAATACTAAGCATCAGTAAGTTGAATATCTTCAAAATGTTCACATATTCATATCATGTTTATCAATAGAAATCGACTAACCTTTTGTCTTCCTTTAGATCTGAGGATTCAGTATGTATCCATTCATAACGTTTTTGAATCCTATTCATAGTATTAAGACTTTTTCACTACAACTGTTCTAAGTCCTTTAAAATTTATCTTGTCTAGTCAGTCTTGTTGTCCTAATTTGACATGTTAGTATTGACTGACTGATATTTCAATTGCTTTACGTTGACTATGATCTGTTGGCTTTTGTTTAAATAGATATTGGGACAGAAATAATTTTGAAAAACTGTAACATATCTCAAAATTGTAAAAGTCAGTTTTCTCTTTCGGGGTAGACACTTTAATCATAAGTTACATTACTACTTTTGAAAGTTCCAATTCTATCACAAAAACTGTTTCATTTGTTATGTACATACATATACCCTGACTTTAGATCAGTTCATTGGATTAGGACTTAAGCTATCATAATTTGACTAGTGCGACTTGATTTCTCATAAAACTGTTAAGTTATCAAACTTCGTAGATCATTTTGCACTTTGTTATTAACAAAATGGTTTCTAATAACACAAGTTATAGTAAACAGCTGTTTTGACTATTTTCTAAGAAGAGATTCTACACTATATATGATAAATAAATATCTTCACAAAAAGGTATTCTAACACTTTTTCATATGCCAGTAGCAGTTTTCTACATTTTTAATAGCTACTTAAATGATATTTATTATGGTAATTTAGTAATTTGGATATCGGTAAACGGTTGTGGAAATTGTTCATATTTAATAAAATCATAAACCGATCAATGTTAGACCACCATTGAAAACCTGAAACAAATGGACAACCTAATCATGCTAGTATGGGACTCCTCAGAAGTGCACACCCACGATCCACCACACGGGACTTGAAGATGGTCATGCAATACCGTGAATTGGCTGAGGTCAGACATTACCACAATCGCATACCGGCTTAGTGATCTAGAGGTCAAGTGTTCGCGAGCGAGACTGACGGTAGTGGGTTAGATTAACACTTGCAAGATAGTCGATGAGCATTGCTGAGGGGTCTCATACTAGGTCGAAACAGTCTCCCAGTGTTTTAACGTTTTCAGTAATGGTCTAACACTTATTGGTTCATGATCTCTAGTAAGTTAGACGATTAGATAAAACTGTGTAAACGGTATCCATTAAGAAATGGTGATAACAATGCTCATTTACTTAAAGCGTAATACGTTTTTAGTGACGTTTGGTAGAACGATAAGATTTTATACAGTCTAACCATACTGATAAGTCAAATGTTTTATAAACCCTCTTTTCATGTGTATTGTAAAACTTACTAGTCAAATCAAAGTGCTGATTTCGTTTCGGAAAAGTTATTTCATTTTAATTTCAATTACTTTTATAAGAAATTTATTTTTAACAAAATCAGTGAGAACGAGATTGATGGTTTTTAAAAATGCTTAGTGTAGTAGTATCACGATAACCTGTCACGAATAGGATATGGTTATTTCTAAAGCTCATTATTTGATTTACGGATAAACTTATTTATGTTAAAATCAGATGTGACTTATATTATACAAAGTTAGTGAATAAAGTCAATAAATTTTGAGAAAACATTTTTCAACTACTTCAGAACATTAAGAAATATTCATACCTTATTTTTATGCAGTAGAACCTGAGTATAAGGTAACTCTTTTGGAATAGACTTTCTTTCAAAACAATGGTGATTACCTTAAAAATTATAGACCGATTTCCTTTGTATTCTTCATTGAGATCTTATATATATTGAAAAGGAAAATGACTTTACAAGCATATTAATATGCTGACGTTGTGTACGAGACAATTGTAATTCCATGATTACGCTGTAGGACTATGAGAAAACCATATCGTACCAATCATTCACACTCATGATAAACGTTCTAGGGAAAACAAGACTTCGTTTATACTTTACGTACATGAAATTTCAAATTGTGACATTTCACTGATACTATCTAGAATGCATATAGCTCTGATGTAGATAGCCTTGAGTTCTTTCAGATAACAGTAGTAAGCTATTCCAAATATTATACTAATTTAATGTTGCAAATTAAGCGAAACTAAAAGAAAACTACATTTTGAGCCTTGATAAAGTGACTGATGTATGAAGTTTTGCATTCAATTCGAAACTGTTTGCTAATAACAAATCTTCCAATATAGTACATTAAATTGACTCATGAAGATATTGATTTTTAACATGAGCAGATATTTTTAGCGTAATAAATCAAAGTTTAATTTGTTGACTTGATTCAGCTAATATTTATTTTTATAAATAATAAAAGTACATTTACTTCATGAAGATATCCTCAGTTATTAAACTAGATAAGAAATAAACCCGGATACTTATATAACATAGTATTTACCATTTTCAGAAGGGACAGAAGGGGGCTTTGTGGAGATTTTAGTAACTTTATATAGTTGAGATCATGAGTCAATTGAAGCTAGACCACCAAGGAAAACCTGGAAGTACTGGACGGACGTTTCGTTCTATTGTGGGACTCCTCAGCAGTGCGATTCACGATCTCGCCTCGCGAGATTCGAACCCTGGACCTACCAGTCTCGCGCCAGAGCACTTAACCGATAGACCACTGAGCCGGCATCCAACGGTGTTAATGTCTAACTTCAACCAATTCACGGCCGTCCAGTGCTTCCAGGTTTTTCATGATGGTCTAGCTTCAATTGGCTAATGATCTTAACTATATATTTTACAAATAACCAAGTTTTAGTCCTTTATGAATTACAATACAAGTAATTGGCTCACATTACAGTAAACAAGACGATATTTATCTAAAATCCAATAAAAAAATATTATGAACGCGCTTCTGTTTTGTGTTACAACTTGAACCAAAGCAAAAAAGGTATTCAAAGAATTTAAAAATCATAAATGAACCTGTAAAAAACATTTAATATCACTGAAAGGAAACCTTGAAATGTTTTCAAGAAATACATCTTGAACTCATAAAACAATAAAAACAATTAGCAAATCATATTACTCAAAATGAGTAGTCGGACAAAAACGAGACCAAGTGTTAATACTCTTTAAATGTATTAGTTATTAATTTATTCTTAAGATGATTGTTTAAAATACTTTGTTAATAAGTTATTGCATAATCATGTTTGGCAATTAACTCATCATTAATTTCGGCAGATTATATCGCTGTAATTGTTTTAACAAATTACTTCGGCATGAATATAAATTTAAAAAAGAAGAATATTTTATGTTTTCAACCTAAATCGGACCATACCTTTACAATGTAAATAATTAGTTGAAAAGAACAATTTTGCGAATTATTGCTTATTTGATTTGATATTTGAATATGAGCCATTGATTTGTTCTAGGTGATAAAAGATGTACATTTGCTTGTGCCGAAAAACAACAATTCAGTTAATATAAATGTCCTCTTCGTTTGTAGATTGAAACAATGTAGACCAAGCTGAAAATAAATTACGTTTTACGAAAACGCTAGGTGTTTTAAAGATTTTGACAGTATAAAAATGCATTATTCTGAAAATAAGCCTGAACCAGATTGCCAGGCGAAACGTTGGATTTACTTTGAATTTATTCGCTGAGATTTTACAAATATATTATTCCTATTTAATGTCTTACATCAACTCGGCGCCTAAATTCTGTGAAGCTATTCGCTCTAATTTAGACAGAAGTTCTTATATAAAGGAAAAATATTAATTGAAGAGATATACATTATGCATTTCATAAATATACTAATTGGACTAAGTTACATGCTTAGATATCAGATGATAATAGCTGCTGAGTAGATACTACTTAATCTGGAAAACTTCTAACCACTGTTATAATAAACACGCGGAGTAAGTTAATGTTGTAAATATTCACCAGTGAATGGTGTTACTTACAATATACAATCTTAAATAGATTTAACTGAACGTTTCTCGTCTGTATTTTAATGAAGCGAAATACGTCCAGCAACTTGTAACACTATTGAATTCAAATCAGTAATGAAATCATAATCTCAAGGGCAATACTTATTTTTTTTTACAAGTATTTACTTCAAAATCTCAATCATATATTGTAAAGCGGGAATTTAATTCTAAATTTTACGATAATTCATATTCTTCGAAGATCAACTAGGTTGAAGAAATCCACTTTTAAGAAGTTAGGGTAACTTTTACCGCTCCTATAGAAAATAATAGTCATTTCTTATTTTGTTCACATTCATTTAAACATGAAGACATAATCAATACTTAAATTCAATCAGTATTGTTTGTTTGAATCTTCCCATTGATGTTTTTAGGACTGCAACTGGTCAGTCTCTAATTGGCATATGTGCATACTGTGCGTATTGCCTCGATATAGCCTAAATTAATAAGCATGGTAAGCAAAGATGGATAATGGCTAGCAGTGGACGAAACACGCGTCCTGGATTCCACTGCTAGCCACTATCCATCTTTGCTTACCATAATCAATACTTGTTTAAAACTGGCATAAATTTACGGAGCATTTGAAAATCAAAATTTTTCCCAAAATACCTACTATTTTTTTTCTCCGACTTGAATCTACCTGTCATATATAAGCACTGTTGAAAAGACCCGAATGAAAAATATACTAGATATTTTCTTATCTTCACTAGTTTTCTAACTAATTTCAATCTAGGATGAATTATGTCATATAGTACAGACTATTTAACTAAAGAAAATGATACATGCAAATCAAACTATATTTCATGTTTCTTCATAATGAAGACCTTACTCATGTCAAATATATTAAATGTCTGTTAAAGTATAAATGTAAAGAAAAACTGAACCACTTTAAACGGTAAGATAATATTGGACATTTCGGATAAAAAATTTGATAAGCATGAGTACATCAAGTATCATTTTATAAATGACTGGTAGTTAAACAATATATTGAATAGAATATCGTAACAAAAAAACCAGAACTAGAGTTATCAAAAATTGAAACCTTTACTCATGAGCTGGTTTTTACTTTGAGACATAGTTTTTTTATAATTTATGTACAAACAGACCTTCTTTAACGTAACAACCTGAAATTGAAACATTGTGCAAGCGGCCTATTTTTATAATTAAGTAACAATTCTCATAAAAACAAAGAAAATTTGTTCCATAATCATTTACCAATAATACCATATATATATATATATATATCCCATATTTAAATCTGTCTATCGATATACAAAATTACGGTGTATGTAGCTGAGGGACTATTTTGCTAGTCTCTGGATTCTACCAAATATATGTTGAAGCAGTAGACAGAACATTTTACATTCCTTAACTTCCTTTCTAATTTCTTACAATACTATAGAAATTCAATTTAGAATTGAGGAAGTTCAAGAAATTATTGTTATTTTTGAATCCTTTACACAAATGAACAATAAACCCAATGGTTTTTCTGTTGTCTATATATCTTTACCACAGCTTATTTTACCTTGACAAATAACTTTAGTTACGTGACCAGAAGAAATTAGTATAAATTCTGTAACCCTAGTACATTCTTTAAACAACCTTTTACATGTAGTTGTAGATAACTTAAAAAAACATATGTTTACTTTGTCCTATCAACAGTTTGTCACCTTATATGTTATAGCATCTACAAGTAATCTGTACATTAGTTTTTTTACGATAACACTGTTTTTAAAACATTGTTGTAATGCATATTGAAGAACCAGTGTGTTTGATGCTTTGGATAACGAACACATATCTACTGCGCTTTATTTATTATTTATTCCTATGTTTATATTATTTAAGATGGATGGAATTGAAACCCTTACTTACTATTGGTAGAATGTACCTAAATTTAAATTTATTACAGTTAGGTTGGAAAAATGCAGTTGTTAATAAAAGTGTAGTTATATTTGTAATATCCTGATCAGTAGACAATTAGATTTTCGGCATTTAGTAACTTTGTGTAGGTGGCCTTTGAAGAATAAATTGTTATTTACAATCTATCCAATGTTCGATTTATGTGAAATTACGAAATTGAATTCCAGTAATCATACTTTCAAACATAATATAGTGAAAAGTTTAACTTTGACACCTTAATCAACTAAATGCTTTTTGAATCGTCTACAGTATACGTGAGAACAGATGAGGTTATTGTAGTCTTCTTTTGAAAAAAGATACTTATATACGCCCGTTAACATGTATACAAACAATACATGCGAAATTCGACGCGCATCTACATCAGAAGCAAACAGTGTAAATTCCAAAATTAAGCTAAAAAATATATAACTCAGGGGTAACTAAGCTAAAAAAACTGTTGACGCTATTGGAACTTGTTAATCTTAGGTTTTAAAAAGTACTCGTCAGAGCAAAAATACAAATTTTTATGTTTCGGCGTCAAAAACAGTTTACAAAACCAATGTGTAAAATACAGCTTAGTCATGCATCTTTTGAATGAATAAAAATGAAAAGTTTTTCAATATTAACTTCTCATAGGGGGTTCATCAGAAAGGAGTATCTGATTGTTGGTTGAACTGAAATGCTGACTACTATTATTAATCGTGACCCTTTTCTATTTAAATGGTTTTACATAATTATTTCGTTATAGGCACAATTAATGTCTTATGTTCTTGCATCAAGATAAATGACACGTAAGACGAATTATGTGGTATTTTTTGTAATAGTGTATCATATCATTGAAGCAAATCCTTTAATATCTGATTAGTACCGAATTGTAGAAAATAATGCATTCTTCAATCACCAAATTACTATGTATTCCTCTTTTCAATGCCCTATCTATTCTCTTATTTTTTTTAAAAAAAATAATTATTTTGTCCATTACACTTACCATATCGTTCTTCTAATCATTGATTTAGTCCTTCGACATTGATTTAAAATCACTTGTGAAATGATAAAACTACTATTAGATATGTATTATTTCACTATTGTGAACAATATGTATATATCAGGCAAAAGCCATTATGAAAAACTAATTAAAGAGAAGTATTTCATGGTTCCGTTCATTTCTGTTTATATTAAATTCTCACTGAGAATTCAATTTTTTTGTACAATAATCCAACATTACCGTCTATATAAGAAAAAAACAAGGTATTCACAAAATATGGAGGAAATATATATATATATATCTTTGATTAAGAAAGAATCTCTTGAACTAGGAGTGTTATATTTTAAAAAAGCCTATTATATCGTTATAGATAGAACAGACCTGCGCCAAAATGATTCTGTAGTAATATATCTTCAAATATTCATAAGCTTTTGTATGTCTACTGAGAACGGATAAAAGTACAAGAAGCTATAAACTTGTACAACATATTTCTTTTAAAAAAGTGTATTTATCTTCTTATCAAAGGAATTTCTAATATTTTGTAACAGTTCGCTTTTAAAAAATACACTACAATAATAAGCAAATTCAGTAGTATAACATTTTCGGCGAAATTTTTTATTGTTAGAAGGAAATATAGTTTTATACTCGTTTATTACTTATATCTAGTTCAACAAAAAACTTATCGCTAATATTTGACAGTGTTTTACTTGAAAATTTTAAATAAGAATGAAATTCTATACGAATAACTAATACATCAGGTTGATTACTACTACTACTACTACTACGTAAATGAAGAAATATTTAAGTAAGGCTTGATAACTTTCAGTTTGAAACTCAACCAATATTAAATTTATTCTGGCTCAAGCCAAGATATAGAATGGGAATATGTGGAAATTTAATTATAAAAAGATTATATAGGCTAATGCACTATTCGAGATATCCAACTTATTTTAATCATCTGGTTTACTTATGAATAATAAAAAATTATTATCAATATGAATGACTAATCACAATCCCTGTCAACTGAAAACAATGAAACCATACATAATAATTTTCTTTGAATAACTATCACACGTTACCATAGTCTAAAATTTTTGATAAAAGTTTATTTTGCAATTATTAAACCTGCATCAAAGTTTATTATGAGTTCAGCTAAAAGCTGACTCCCATACGAATGGCCAAGTTGGCGAGATGAAAAAATTTGGTTTATGAACATGGATTACGATGGCTTCAGCAACCGAAGAAATTGTGACTCAAAGATTAAGAAAAGAGGTACAGAAAACATTTACTGCATACAACTGAATGCCGTTTTCTACATATACCTCATAATAAGAACTCTTAATAAAGGCATACTGCCTGAATTCGCCATATCCATGTGTATACACCAATTCAACTGCTCTTGTGGAGTCAGTTATATGGGGTGTACAATTCATCTAGTTCGTCATTGCATATCAGAACACCATCCATCTTGGTTAAGCAAAGGACAGGTAAGAGTGATTAACAGATTTATTCTCGTTCACTTGGTGGACACAGGTCATCACGTTGATCTGAATGAAGCATTTAAGGCTATCCAAATTATTCCACCAAGCTCACCATGTAGTTTACGGATTCGTTATTTGCATGTTGCTAAAGCCATCGGAATCCATATTCATAAACCAAACAATTGCATCCAAAATAAGCTTGTTTTAATAACCGCTTTCACCACCTTGGCTATCGATATAAGAGTGAGTTTGTAAATAAACTATTATGAAACCCTTCTCTTCAAAAACATTCAAACTATTTTCTTATTGTGACGTGTGCCAACGTTGTCGATAGATAGAAATAGTATGTATCATCAATCGAAAGTGAAATACCTCGAAGCAGAAGGTTAAGAAAATCAAAGAAAAGACAATTAGAACAGAAGATAATTTGTGTATAAATGAATGAGCAACGAAGTATAAGACGATTGACTGATATTTTGCAAATGAAATATTTACTGTGTGGTTCTCAGATTTTACTAAGATATTCTGTAATTTTGTGTTCAGATACATTCGATTATCTCCACTTGTGTTCTCGTTCACCATATTATAGTGAAATTTATACAATTTTAGTTTAGATTTTCAGTCAAAGTTCAGGGAGTGATAACTTCTCATGATTTTGATACTTTGTTCATACTTAGCTGTTAAATAGTATCTAAATGAACTAATTAACTACTTAAATATAGTATTCATTTAACCGATTAGAATTTTCTAGAATTAAGAACATTCATGAGGGGTTTGTATCAACACCTAATAATAATAATAAATAACCGTCTTCTCATATTTGCAGTTACTAAGTAACAGTTTCTTAATTACTTATTCATTGGTTATTCTTTATTTCCAGATTTCAAATTACCACAAAACATGAAAACTTTATTTATTTATTTTAAAATTATTTATGTTCTCATTTAACAAAACAAAAACAAAATAATTATTTATTCAAAACTACATGAATATTTTACATTGAACATACCATTGAACTGTGTGTGATATGGTTAAATGTTAAAAGTTAATGAATAATTCAGATTGAATACATGCAATTGAAATAATATAATAAATCAAAATAATAGTTAAGTATATTTTACCTCACAACTTAGAAATAACTTGCAAAGTTTTGTTTTAATGTTTATTATCCACATGAAAACAATTTAATTAATTAAAGAAAATATTTTGTTATTAGAATTCAAGTATGTTTTGAAAGAGTTGACGTTAAGCAAGATAAGATATCTTATATTTCGATAATGTAATAAGAAGACGAAGATTATCACAACTATATGATGATATATTAGCGCAATACATTTCGAACAATCTGATCACACATATACTTGTTGTGTGATGTTGTTTTGTATGTGTTGTATAAAAGTGTAAAAGGGCGTATACTAAGGTTTATTAAAGCCTTAGTCATACGAAAATTCAAACCCCGTTTGTCTAATCAAAAACAGTTTGTTTAACCTACCCTGTTAATATTAGCTTATTATCCAGAGTGATTAGGTGTCAAATAGTTTTCACATCATTTTTATAATTATTATCCTTGTCTACTCTTACCCCCCATTTCGAGTCTAGTTGACTTTTTATTTTTATATATAAATGTTCTTAACAAGTATATGTGTGATCAGATTGTTCGAAACGTATTGCACTAATATATCATATAGTTGTGATAATCTTCATCTTCCTAATACATTATTGAAATTTATCAAAGGGACTAATTACTTTAAATATCTTATATTGTTAAAACTATTTCAATACAAACGGAATACTACTATGATAAATCTTTAAATAATGAGTAAAACATTTATCTACAAATGCTATTCGACATTGAACTTATCATTAATGTATCATTATAATTCAGTAGTGAATCTCAAGTTGTTCGATTGGTGATTTTGACTCATAGAAGTAAATAAAAACTTCGTTGCTAGAATGTTCAAATGGTTATGATGCTTTGTATCCATACATTCATGCTAATATTATGATAATCAAATAAAGTTTTCTTTTGAGATGGTGGAGAAGATTTGTAGCTCAGGTGGGTGATTTTGATGTTGGTTTGTTCTCTGAGCTGGATGGTTTGGTCGTAGAGCTTTCATCGTCCTTCTGAACGACATCATCAGCACAAACTTCGGGTAGAAGTGAAGTGTTTGAATTTCTCCACATGTGATTCACAGCTTGTCCTCTGCACCTCGATGTTGATTGGTTCTTATTGACCTTAAATCTGTCATTGTTTATTTCTTTGTTTTGGTTGTATCTCCTATTAGTTTGATTTTTGTTCCTATGTTCCTATGTTTTCTTTTACTTAAACTTTTAAGTGTAGTGAGTTGGTCAGTGAATTTATCTTCAGTTCCCAAATTCTTGATTGATTTTTCTATAGATGAACTTAATAAAACATAATATTTGGATTTATTGATTCTATACCTACATCATGTTAGATCATAAGGCCATGACCAGTGGAGTATAACCATGTCAGCTGTGAAACAGTTACCCATTGAAGACAACAGAAGATGAACGCGTAACATCGAGAATTGATTGAAGTTCGAAATTAACACTGTTAGATCCCAGTTCACTGATCTGAATGTTAGGCGAGACCGACGGTATTGGGTTATATTTTCGAGTGTGGGATTTTGGATGTGCATTGCTGAGTAGTTTAATACTTGGACGAAACGGCCGTCAATGTTTACAGGTTCTCAGTGGTGATCTAAAATTGACCAGTTCACTATTTAGTTAAACTCATAAATTTCCACAACCATATTCTAAAATGTTTATTTATCAATTAAACCACCCTCCTAAAAATTGACAATATTACTTTTCATATTGATTATCATTAGATTTTCCGTAGAGTTCCACAAATAAAGCTTCACTTTAGCATTAGTATTAAAAAGTGGAATACGTTATTCGCTATTATCAAATATCTTAAATGTGTTCAAGTTTAGAGATCAGTCAGAGTCAAATTTTTCACAAAACTTACTAATTTTGTTGTAAAAACTGACCAAGTCAAACAAGACATGAGGTAAAGCAACTGTTAAAGTTAATTCGTAACTAATACCACAAAATGAAATTTATAAATTAACTGGCCTTTATAAAGCATACAAAAGATGATAGTTTTAATGAGTTAAACACAGCTATTTGAGTACGTATACATATGATTCTGATCTTGAATAAAATGAATCAAGCACTTATAAGTTTTCAGTCTGATCTGTATAATACATTCATAATGTGCCAATGAAACTGAATAGGTTTATTAAATAGATCATTTTAATCTTATTCAAATGAAGGAACTGTGTGTAGTTTACTAACTAGTAGCTAGTACTTATGCTCCTTTTGAATAATTTTCTAAATGTGGTTTGAATTTCTAACATAATTAACTAAACTATATTTTCAAATGTCCAAATAGACATCATACATTTAATAAACTTTTGTTATTTGAGTGACAGCTTTAGTCATCAGTAATTATCTTTGGTATAATTTTCTCTTTTTAGCCAATACCCTATTCAATTCAATTCACTCTGAGATGTTTGGCAAAATACAAATACTAATTTTTTTGCTTTCAACAATTATGTTTTATAGTATGCAAACAGGTGAGTAAGAACAAAAACAAACCTATAATCCAATGGTATCAAATTATATGAGCATGCGTTTGTTAAATAAGTCAAGGATACTATTTACGTTTGAATATCCGCTAGAGAAATTCTAACTAGTGATATGATACAGATAGTGATGAACCTTTGCTACCTATTTTCCTGTATTTATTTTAAACTGAACGAAAATAAAGGTCAACCGGAATGAAAATATAATGGAATTTTCAGACACTCAGTTCAAACAGAGTGGATCAATAGAAATACAACTTTACAAAAATGTTAGATAACTGTTCCAGTTAACATAAAAACTGATAAGAAAAGAATCTATATGCTTTATTTTAAGACAGTGTATTATTTTATACTTAAACTTCAATATTACAGTATGTATAACCTCACTCAACATATTATCTGTGGAACATCGGATAAAGTGAATCGAATAGCCAACTAGTTACTAAATGATAACATTCTATGACCATGAAAATATTATATTTGATGCTGTTGTGACAACTCAATGTCTTGTCTGACAACGATCGACGTTTCTGGAGGTTTACAGAAGCTGTATGTATGTACATAAATAATATACATTCATTGAGAAATAACGTATGCAATACATATCACTAAATTCATAAGTCTATATGAAGAAGAAGTTAAACATTTGATTGACTAGATAGAATGTTATAGACGAACTCAGATAAGGGAATCATTCCACAAAAAGTAATGCTATTTTATCATCGAGGAATACTTTTGTTTATATGAGTTTACAGATAGTGTTATACATGTCATGTAGTCGGTAGTATAAAGCTTATAAACACTCACATATTTTCAATTAAACGTTATTTTCTTATTATTTTTTGTGACACAATTTTACTTGTTGCTTAGGTCTAGCTTATGCGCATTTGAATTAGAAAAGTTATATTCAACTAGTAGTAATTTCAAATCATAAGCTTACAACATCGACCATTTACAGCAATCGTTTAGTTCTTTACAACTACAAACTGCTCTAACTAAACTTCTCCTCTTCCTATCATGATAGTTTTCTGTTCTGTAAAAATGTTAAGTATTTCTATGTAAGACTAAAAAACAGACCCACATAGTTCAGAACTATTCCTAAAGTTACTTCATAATTATTATCCTCATAATTATAACAATGTCCATGATTTCTCATTTTGTATTTGATATACTTGTTCTAGTAACAGAGTGTCATTTTGATTCATTAATTAGGTATGAGATATTTATCTGATATAATTCCCTTGGTATCTGATGGTCATTTTAATTATACGCTGGGCTTATTTGGAGGAGCTGTGGAAAAGAGAGTAGATATGATAGGTTTTACGTGACACTGTAAGGTTCTTCTCCAACACCCAAGGCCATGAACGTGATTGAAGGTGGATCGATCAAGTCTCCTGGAAAATATAATGTCACTTCAGTGAATTCGCTATTATTTATAATCACCAACCAACATCATAGGTGATAACTATTGCTTTCCTGACATAATTGAATATTAAAAATTATATCTTCTCATTAGAATTTTAGTGATGTTTCTCCTAAGTAACAACTAGTAAACACACATTTATTATTGAACTCGGAAACAGTTTTTGTCATTGAATAATATGAAATTTAGCAGAATTCACAAACCATTTTCTACGATCTTCTTGACGGCGTTTTAATTATAGACACGTGTAAAATTAAAAAAACTTGACGTTTTTTGGTACTTATTTGTTAGATTTAACGAGATCCAACGAACATTTATCATTAATATATAATCAATGAAAGTTTTTACCGTTTCATTTTATTTTATTATTGTTTTAGCTAATAAAATTAATGGAGAACCTATGCGTCGATGGTATCCTTTAGGAGTTGAAGCCCCTAGAAAAGCTTCATTTAGTCAAGGTGATAATGTTGCTGAACTAGAATTTCCTTATAATGGTGATCAATATGATTCAGAGGTTATGAAACGAGCTGTCCGATTAATGAGACTTGGTTAATCAAACAAAATAAAAAGAAAAAAAATTGACAGAATAATAATTTAAACTAATATAAATATTCACTAAATAAGAATTTATAATACATTTATTCATTACTTTTTTTATTATTAAGTAAATTCTTTTATCATAACAATGAATTTTACACTATATGCTGATAAAAACATATTTCGTAGTGAAATGATATTAGGTTTATTATTTAAAGGATACTATGTGTTATATCTAGAGCTTTAGATTCTTGCTATGTCGAACCCGGACCTCCCGCGTGACAGGCGAGCATTCTACCATTGAACCACCGACGCCCGGACGCCTACAAAAAAGCCCACTCACAATACCAATGATTATCACTAATAATCATGCCGCTTTCTCCCATCCAACTCTCCTCATTCCCCATCATCCATCAACAACTACATCCACATTCTCATCGAATGAACGTTGTGTTGTATCTTAAGCTTTGATTCTTGCTATTTCTCGTACTACTAGACTACTTAAACGATCAAACCCGCAACGTCGCAAGAGAGAAGACAGAAGGCTAGTAAGTAGGAATGTTGTTCCCAAAACAGTTTCAAATATAGTACAAAAATCTCATGTATTTATAGTTTTTTGGCTGAAAGTAAATCATCCTATCCGACAGCCAATAGGCACATAGGCGACCCTTCTTATTCATCCAATAGAGAAGCTACACGTCGACATTCTAGAATGATTGGATGGGATGTCTTCGGCTCTTTCTGGGCTTCTTGAGACTTCCTTGAGTTTTTCAACGAGCCATCCTTACACTATGGATCAGTTAGGGGAATTTTTCGGTTCAATAAATGCGTAACAACTAATTCAATGGTGAATCACTGGACAGTTTTAAGTAATCAAAATAATGTAATTTCTTTTATATTATTATTTCACCATAAAACTTTATTTTTTGTAGCTATTTTATGCACAAATTCACCTAATATTTATTAAATATTTAAAGTATATAACAAAATTGACTAAAGTAAACTGAAAGTTAGAAATTTTCAACAACAAAAAGTGCTTTGATTATCCACAGATATTTGAACCCACGGAACAATATGATCAAACGAAGATGAAAAAGGTGATATTTAACAATACATTAAACGTTGACTACTCTCATTGTGTGAATAAGGATAATAAGCTTTGAAAACCTGATTGTAAATTTATCTTTTTCTTGTGAGAGGAATTCGAAACATTCTTTTTCATCGGTCACTCTTTAGAGATTTTTATTGTTTACCGTATATTAATATTCGATAAGTGATTTGTTCAATAAACCAAACCATCATCTATTGAGATATGCAACGACACATGACCTCATTTCAAGACATCTGTAACTGTTGATTTGAAGCATAGGTAATGATAATCATATCCCTCCGATTGATATTTAAAGTAATATAGCTCTAAAGATGCAGTCGTTCATTATTACATCTTTCTAAATATTAGGCTTTATGTATATGAAATATATTTCTCTATTCATTCCACTTGTTCTTCTCGAACTATACTTGGCATGTATAATAATTCGAAAACATTGCTTGCCATTAGGTCAATTTTCTTTACCGCTTTTACTGTTGTGAAGCGTTAAAAATCTGAATTCAATATGTCTGTTTCAAGTCCCAAGTTGTTTATGAATACTTGACTAAATGTAGGTGGAATAGAATTACTCAGGTACTCAGATCGTCATTGACTAGATATATGGAAAAACGTGGATTGAAACAAATGAAGACTAGTTTTTCTGTCCTTCTGAAACCCTGACATCAGTGTACATATATGTGTTATTTGACACACTTTAAATTTTGTGAAAAACATTATCCACTAACTGATTTTCCAAATAGTGAAAATCATTGCCGATTTAGAGGTGGGAATTTGTTTTTCGCAAGCATCATCTTTATTAACCACCGCAACAAAGTAACGCCTTATTTAATATGTAAACTGCTGTTAAGTAAGTAAACTACTACAATCTATAACAGACAATAAATATCGTAAACATTTCACGTAATAAAGTATGAAACTTCGAGAAAGTGACCACCTAAACTTAAATTTTAATTACAACAGCGGCTGTATGAAAATGATATAATATGACGTTATGAACTTCTGACGAAATTGCACTAACACATTTTCGTATTTCTTTTCAGTCTTTTCCAGTCAGTATACATTGTTTCAACTCTAAAATTAATAAACATAGCTTTCGAGCGTTGAGGCACTTTATGTTCCGATCTGCATTTAGATAAAAAAAGTTGTCCGTAAACTGATAAATTCCAGGCCTACTAACTGTTTTCAACAAATTCACATCACAGTTCTTTATACAAATGCGTCATGTTTTTGGTAACCATCAATCTGTATCTTACCAGACTTTTGATAAATATATCATCAAAGAATATCTTTATAGGCTCCCCATAGCTATGCTTTTAACTGACTGTTCCAAACTTGAACAATATGAAACTGGGTCTTCATAATATCCAGTCACAGTGGTTGTTTAAATCAAACATAAGATATCGTGATTAGTGACCAATACTTGGAAGTGAACGCTAATGTTTTCGAGGAATAAACAATCATAAGAACTTTCGGGTTGTTCAATAGTCACATTTGGATTTCTTCTGCACAAATAAACATGTTTCGTACACTGATGATAACTTATTAACCGTATATAATATTTTTGTCAGCTGGTCATATTTCAGTTAGTAAATTTAACCATCCGAAAATTAGTTATAAAAGTATATCACTTTTGTTAAAACTACCTTGGCCATAGAATACTAGAAATTAAAACCACGATTTTAAATTATTATACAGAGATTAATCAGTTATCTGTCACAACGAGTTTTTCTAAAGCAAACGATATCTTAGAGGCTGAGATCATGAGTCAATCGAAGCTAGACCAATATGGAAAACCTGGAAGCACTTGATGGCCGTTTCGTTCTATTATGGGACTGCTCAGCAGTTTGCATCTGTAAACTGGTAGTATTTTACCTTCAACCTTAATACTCAATTTACTAAATCATATCGTCCACATATCCATTCCCGAAAACGCTAATTCTTCTAATAGTTCTATATGAAACTATGAGCAAAATTTCAGCAAGATGTCAATCATTCAATTATATATCGGATACAAATTTCATTTTATCTGATTAACAAACCTTGTTTTAATAGAGGATTAGATAAACGTGTAATTATGGGTTAAATGGAGATTTTCCAAGCTTTTGTGTTAAACAACTCTCTGACGCATAATACATTGGTTTAATCTAGTCAATATCTTAAATACGTATTTCAAAATACATTTTAAAATAAATGATAAACATTTCCAAATCTAAAGTGTTTCAATAACTATTTATTATGTTTTACTTGAAAACATAGTCAATAAAATTTAATTTCCAGAATAAAACATTTAATGTTTACCTTATATTTTAATATTTTTGTTAATAAATTATGACTGTATTTAATCTGTCAATGACTCTGAGATAGTGCCGGTTTTCTACCAAAAGCAGAGTTATCTTTACATCTCCAAATGTTTATCAAAACCCCCTACAGTGATAGCTCAACTCTATTATATTCATAGTCGATGTGACTCATGAAGGACAGTTTCCACAAGGTTTAGCTGCTCTGCTTGATAAGGCGCCCACATTCTGATACTGTTTACCAGACTTATGGGCATATTCGTGGTCATGTTCTTGTAAGCACTCCTCAGTCAGTCAGTCAGTCAGCTACAACGTAGGACCAGGCACACATATGCATCGATCCAAGTTGCCATACCTCGTTAGCACAACAAGATGAACACCGGATTCATAGAAATAGTTAATTAAATGGTGGTAGTATATAAAAGATAGGTTGTAAATAAAGATATAGTATAGGAAGGAAAGAAGTTACGAAGCAATTTTAATCTCATAGTTTAAGGGAAAATAAAGAGTGTATACACCTACGCCATTGTGATCGATTCTGAGCCATGTCACCTAGAGTCTCCAACCATTGGTTACGATAGTCACGCGGACCCCAACCAGGTAGTCTGCATCTGCCAACATGGCTCAGACTAGAAGTTTGTGACTTCAAGCATTGATGCCAGGTTTTGGTTTGGCCGCCCCTAACTCTTTTCCAACCATTCCCTACACTAAGCACTCTTGCTATCGAGCAAACTTGCCTTCATATTCTCTGAAATTCTGTAACCATATCAAAGCTTTATTATCAGTTCCAATAACAAACTTGCATCCTTATAAGTAATGCCGGAAGTATCTCACAAATTAAACGACTGTTAACATCTCTTTGCGTACTGTACAATACTTTTTTTATGTAACATTCTGCTTCCGTAAGCAGTAACTCTTTCTTTTCTATCCGAAGGAATTTGTGATAATACAGGATTGATAGCTTGGCTACTTGCATCGGTGTCTAGGATGAAACGGCCAGTAGTGAGAGAACATCCCGGATATGATAAAATTGGCGTCAAATACAATAACTCTTTTAACTGGTCGTATGATTGCTGGCACCTACTAGTCCATTTAAAGTTAACATCCTTTCCTAGCAAGGTATAAAGAGGAGCTGAAACCTCTAAAAATCCTTAGGTAAACCTTCTGTTTTAAGTTGATAAACCTTTTAAGTTACGGAGTTCATCAACAGTTTCGGATGACATCAACGTCTTCTCTATTTGAGTGTATTCTTTAATCATCAACTACAACTAGGAATTAAACTTGCCTCCTCAATATGCAACATTTTGATGCTTGTACTTTTAAATCAAATTTCTGAAAGAATTTTAAAACTTTTTGCAAATTTTCTAAATGTCTCTGAATAATGGTTGTGTACCATAACGTCATCTAGATAAACCAAACATGCATGTAGCACCAACCTAGATAGTGTTGTATGCAATAATCATTGGAAAGTAGAAGTGTTATAACGTGTGAATGAGTGCGTGCCCTGTTTAGTATATGAACGCCCAATTAGAGAGCAGTGAATTTATCGATCGCCCAATGATGCACAAAATCGTATGAGCAGTCTTGAGTACTTGTCAGTCCTGCTATCTGCCTAGCCCAGCCAGTTAAGTCCAGAACACCAAAAACGGCCTCTGCAATATGAATCATTATTCACAAACATACTGGGTTTATATACCAGCCAAACAGACCACATCGTACCATAAAGTAGAAAATAGCATTTGTATAATATTTGGCCAAATGTAGCTGTGAATAGGGGGAAAGTAATCAATAGACTAATGATAACTCAAGAATCGTATAATAATAGTTCAAAGGTCAAAATAAAGCTAATGATAAGAGGAACAAGAATATGAATAGTTTAGTTACGTAACAATTATACGATAGGAAATAGGCATATCACATTGGTCCATAAATAGTCCTCAGAGTTACCATTCATAACTCACCAGGGGATATAACAAGAAGGCGCATTAGTTAAATCAAACGGCATTATTTGAAATTCATATAGACCCTGACTCGAAATAATATCAAATTATTCAAAGTATATATTCATATTATTGGAGGTTACAGAGGTTAAATTTATTTTCAACTCATTGCAGATATTTTTGATGTTGAGAAATCTATGTTCTACAACAATCTAATTTATCCTAACTATAAACTAATTATCTATTACCACTAACATCACACAGTTATTGAATAAATCAAAGAACACAATAAGAAACGGTATTCTTGAAAACTATAACCTTCGGTCAGCCATACGGAATCTGTCATACTTGCTAATTTCAAAGATGAAAATTAATGTTGACTTTAAAACAACTTTGGTTGTTTTCTTGACTGATAACGGTAAATTTTAAGGGTATGATCATAAATATTTAAAAAGTAGTGATTTTTTTAGATGCTATCGAGATATGTATTCAATGTAAAGACAGTTTTCCTATAGTTAAATCATACGACAACCATAACTGATTACGATCTAAATGTTAAATGATCTCCATCACATCCAAAAACTTCCGATGTATATCTGTGATGTAAAATGAACAAAGTATTCCAAATATTAGTTCCACACCATTTAAACATTGCTTTTTACCACAAACTATATTCTAACAGAGTGAAAATATTTTCGTTTTGCATTCATATTCATGTAACAATCTGAAGCTATACTTACTAACAAAAATAACAGACCACGAAAATCCTAGATGGGTAGAGTCTAGTTCGTTTTTGTTTGCAGGAAAACAAATGTATTTACGACTATCTGATGCAATGTAAAATTTACTATGAGAATTATTACTAATTCATGTGTGTCACTCAAAGCACAGAAGGACATCCCATTTCGAACAGGATTTGTAAGGTTGTTGAACTCATTAAAGTGTTTGAATAAACATCAGTAATTATGAAGTAAATACCAGTTCATGACATTTTATCTGTTTGTTAATTGAAGAACCAGAAAAGTAAATTAAAGGATAGTAAATTATAGTGGTACGTCATAATAAAAAGCTTATCTGTTCACGTATATATATATATATATATATATATATATATATATATATATACTAAAGTATAGTTCAAACTTGATTTCATATCATAAATAATATTTAAGAAAGTATAGACTATCTTTAACACTCAGTCATATATTAATGCACACTCGGAAGACAATGTCACATTAGGTATTCAGTACTTGATAAAATTACTAGAGAATCTAGGCACATTTAAAAATATCAGCGAAATTTCAAATATTTAGAAGTTCCGAATGTAAACTGTGCATACGTGTTATATCTTGTGGCCGAGTGGATGCCTTGTTAAACGTATGACGTGATAAGACCACCAATCAGGGAGCCGCGAATTATCGATTGGAACAATGACACACGAAAACCGTACGAGCAATCTAGAGCGCATATCGATCCTGCTTCTGCCTAGCTTAGCCAGTTAAGTCCAAAACACCAATAACAGCCTCTGTGGTATGAATCGTTGTATTTCAAACATACTGAGTTTATATACCAAACAGACTGACCACAACGTACCAATAAAGCAGAAAATAACATTTGTACAAGAGTTAGCCAAATGTGGCTGTGAATAGGGGGAGTAGTAATTAATAGACTGGGTATAACTCAGGAATGGTAAATTGTACAATAATAGTCCAAGGGTCAAAATAAAGCTCACAATGAAAGGAACATGAATATGAGTAGTTTAATTATTTAGCAAATATACGATAAAAATTATATGCATAATATTGGTCCATAAATGGATCCCAAAGTTATCATTCACTTTTGTTATCGGGGCATATCAATACGGTCACATGTAGTTTAACCAAACAAAATTAATAGTTTTGTTCAGTAACCGGATTTACCTTAATATGAGATTTATGTTCTTAGTACTTTTGAATGATGTTAAAGTTTGAATATAAGTGAAATAAATGGTCAATTAAAAAATAATTGACAAAAGATTTAGCCATTGTGAATAACAACGAAGACACTTAATAGTAGAACGTGAATTTAGAGTTGGTAGTAAAATAAACTTACTGGTATCAAACTGATTCCAGTCTTACATGATGTATTTGTTTTAAAACTGCATGTATGTTTAGATGATTAGTTAGGACTTATAACTTCAGAACATGATGAGAAACTATTGGCAAATATATTGTCCATCTACATATCTTCGATTCGATATTCATGTTATTGTCACATTAGTGATTGTTACAAAAAAACTATGGAATATATGGGTTGACATTAGAATCGCTGCACGTATAATCCCCTACCCCCCTTTTTTTGGAAATTAAAGGATATGAAAAAAATTTAGCAATTGGTGATTGGTGAATTTGTTTTTGAAAGTGTGTGCTCAAGTGCAAATGAACAAACATTTTGTCACCTGTAATAATTTTTTAATTGGCTGTAAATGGTGCAGTTTTGCAATTTGATTCGTTCAAATCGAACTAGAATAAAGTGCTTTTATTGGATGTAAGAATTGACATTTTTCCATTCGATTATTATTTACAATAATGAACTATTTTCGCATTGTTCCATCTGAGATTTGTAAAAAATTTTAACTTCGAAAAAAACAAAAACAAATCCATTTCATTACCCTGCTATACTCCTGTTAGTGAATGTAATTTCTTTTTATGAAGTACAAATGCAACTAAAGTTATCTGTTATCGTCGTGGCAAGAGTAGTAATAATAATGTGTAGATCATTGAAAGTTAATTTTTGAAAAAACTTACAGTTGTTATTAATAATTGATAATGGTGATTATTGAATTTCAAAAAAGGTAGTCAAATGTTTAATACACAATTAGTGAACACATTTTGGTTTAAGTATTCCCATAAGTTAATTTAACACATAGTTCGCTCATTTAATAAACGTTATATTCGTGTAAGTATATGAATAAATCATGATAAAGAGAAAGTGAATGGGTCATGCCGAAGTCACGCTAACCGTAAAAGATGGGTAAATGAAGCAACTTTTACGCTGTCTGAAATTAGTAATAATGTCTGAGAAAAAAGCAAATAATCTTTATAATTCAGTTATTTTGCAAACCGTTATTCTTAATACCAAAAAGTTGATTAGTTTAGCTATGAAAAGGTTTCGAAAATGAACGCAATATCAAGGTTATCAAGATTTTTTGTAAATCCATTCAAAGCATAAAATATGCTGACCTGTAGATTATTTGTAGTTGATCACTTATTAATGATCACCGAAAAGACATGTTAGTGTACTCAGTCATGTAATACGGTAATTGTATTTGTGAGGTGGGCATAATATTTTTTGGCAGGTGATGTTAACAGCCAATGTTTTTTAAGTGCACAGCCTTTCAAATTAATGATCTGAATTTTTTATTTTCATTAGTAAATAACATTGTAAACGTTAATTAATTAGAAAGACTGAAATTATATTTCCAAATCCAACAGTTTCCTTTGTTAAACATACTGGACGAACAATGAAAAACTATGTACATTTTCCGTCACAAAGACATAATAATTACTCTTAAACTGTCAAACAGTAAATCGCTGAATGTTGAAAAAATAACCTTCTTTGACAAGCATATGTGTAATATAGGTTGAATGAAGTGTCAATGAACAAGCCTATGTCTAGTGAAATAAATTTCTATTTCAATGATATGACTTAATGTGGAATAAGGTCAATTGTATCAAGTAACCATTATGTATTTAGAATATCGTATTTCAATCTGTTAAGTTAAACTGTACATTTATTTATCAAATGTCTAAATGACATTCATCACTGTATCGAATTTTTGCTATGTAGTGATAAATCTCATATGAAACATTATTATTACATTTCGTATGTTCCATTATTATTATTATTATTATGATTATTATTATTATTAATGACTTGTTAGATATGTAAGTCTTCATTATATGACGTTGTTTTCTGTACGGAATCGTTTACTGAAACCTTAAATTTGAAAAACCTTAAAAGCTGTTGACAAAATTATAAAGTGATCGATAATCACTTTATTATTATTAATCTAGAAAAAGTTATTTTACATCTTCATTACTATGGAATTGTGATGAATGATCAGTGTATGTTCACTTGACCTTCTTAATACAAATTATCTTGTTGTACTAATGAACTGATCTCAGTACAATCGTCTACCTTAGCTAAGTGAAAAGAGATTGGAATGATCGTACACACCTTTGCATAAACTTTTGTCCGACAGATTAATGTTCATTATATGACGTTGTTTTCTGTACGGAATCGTTCACTGAAACCGTAAATTTGAAAAACCTGGAAAGCTGTTGGCATGGTAATAAAGTGAGCGATGATAATTATTAATCTACAGCTTAATTACTATGGAATTGTGATGTCCGATCAGTGTCTGTTCACTTGACCTTAGCAATAGAAAAGATCTTGTTGTACTAGTGAACTGATCTTACTACATTTCTCTACTGTACCTAGTAACCAAATCATATGAATGTGAAATGAATTATTGATGGTTTCATGACTCCTCCTTAAAATGGAAACAAGAAATTCAAACAAAATTTAAATCAAATTGTGGGTGGCCCTGAAAAGGGCCTTTACTCGGTCTCTACACAGCTCCTTCGGTCCTGATCGATGACTCCACTATGAGTCCGTGACAGCGCCGCACATGGGACAGTTGAACCCAGGTGATACTTCTGTTGGGTCGTAGGCACAGAACGAATGAAACATAGCGTTGCATGGACAAAAAATCCAAGCACTTCCATCACCTAGTTCACTGGGCGGCTGACATAGATGGCAAATATCACACAGTCGGTCATTGTGCGCACGTTCGTCTTCTTCATTGTCTCGGTCCGTGAACTCTTCTGAGTTCATAGATATTACTTCCATCTCGTCATCATTTAAGGTAGCATCCAAATCTACGTTCTGTTGACGGTTGGTGCCTGTGGTATTTCGGACGACGGGCATTGTGATGGTAGTAGGTATTCCATCGTTAAGCAACTGATGAGAATAGTTAAGGACAGCGGTAAGCTGTTCAGCGGACATACGCCGACATAAGTTGTGAATCGATGTTAGGACGCTTGTCTGCCCGACTTGTACCTGTAACTCATTGTCAATCGTTACTGCGGTTACGAAGCTGTTGGAATGCAGCCATCTGTCACCAATGCTTTCTCTGTGAACTTCGACATTATCGTGCGAACAATATGCCAAGATGTGACGACATACGACTCTGTGTTCTACATAAAAGAAACAGGAACAACTAATAGGATTTTTGGAGACTGTGTAAGTTCCTGTAGTATCAACGGCCGTGAAAAACTCCCCCGACAATACGTAGTCAGTAACAGGAATGCGCATGTGCCGCTTAAGCAGTTTACATGCAGCAGGTGTAAGTGTTTCCTGAAGACGACGTAGTTGAGGCTCGCGACCCAGCACAGCCCTGCTACGGCATTCAGTGGAGTACTTTTGAACTCGAGCTTCTATCCAATATCCAGTGCGAAGCAGAACACTAAATATCGATCTGAACACGGGTGTTTTTCTGTTCAGCTTATGCAACTTTAAAATTCGATGGGTCGTCTCAACGAAATTTGTATTGCTTTGATCTAGAAGCATTGCAGCTGGTCGAAAAGCGTTCGACCACTTGTGCTTTTTGGACAATAACTGATCTCTCAAATATTGATAGAAATTCCCGTCTGCTGCTTCGATAAATGACACATACCGTTGGAAGCTACAATACATTGTAAAGCATATTTCGATTTACCTTTCCACATTTCTTGTTAGCATAAGACGGTAGAACATTTGAAGAAGATCAGATCGTAGCCTCTACGAATACGATGAATGGGTTATTTGTAAAGAAAGGAAAGCTTACCCTCTTGATGACATTTCGAAGAAGGTGCACGCGGCACAAAAGGTGGTGTGAATTGGGATACACCTGCGTTATGGCAGCAGCTATAGCAGGTGAATCGTCGGTAACAATACCGATAACCTCTCTATTGTTACTCATTTGGCGGAAGAACGAGAGGAAACTGGACAGCAAAGTCGATGTTTCGCGACTTACAAATGCAATACAAACAGGTATTGCCATGAAATTCATGTCCAAAGCCACCACGTGATAAAGAAACATGTTTTCATTATTGGTTTTGTATGTCCCATCAAAACCAACAACATCTAAAAACCTGTTACACAGATTGATCTGGTCTGCTGTAGCGAAGAAGAAGTACAACAGACTATGATCTGCATCCAATTGATAATCACAAAGGCCACCAAGTGACGTGATGTGATTTTTCAACTTACCGTAATCACCTACAGTTAATAGTATAAATATGCACATTGCTTACCAGGAAGGTTGGCCTGTGAGAACACTTTGTAACGCATATTGAAAACATCTTGAGCTGTAAGACGTTTCCCATATGATTGGTAAGCGTAGTGTATCACATTGAATGCTGATGTTCCAGATATCAGCAGTGGCTTCACTGATTCAAATTCCGCTCCCGTTAATCGGCGCATCCATGTGTTACAGTCGTACCTCAGGGAATTGCACTCGTGATTGTGATGCACATTCCCACGAACAACAGTCCAATAACCTTCAAGAAACTTACAAAAGATGAAGGCCGGACATTGTGTGTCCATTGAAGTCCTCAATGAACAATATAATAACACTAATCAATTTACCTCCTTCGTCTAATCGGCTGCGAAGAAACGCTTGGTGTTTTATAGCTCTTTCTCCAACATACAAATTTAATATACGGCTTCCGATCTCCATGGAAATTAGAATCTCTCACCGCATAATGGCAGTACGTTGCTATTTCATAAGTTCTAATGGCGCTCTTTAACGCTTCCAGTGATGGAAACGCTACCAGATACAATGTATTCAAAAATACACTTTCAGTTTCTGTGACTACGTGAGGAACAACAGAGCCTCTAATTTGCACGTTACTGACGTCCATATTGTGAAGAAAATTATCTATATCCATAAGTACAGAGCTTTTATACGAATTTCAAGAATTACATAAC